>NC_041400.2:148615320-149215320 GCF_900747795.2 Erpetoichthys calabaricus | reverse complement strand
TTTTTTCTGACAAAAAAAACTACTTTAAATCTTATTTGGCTTTTCTTTGTTACATACATAACTTGGAAAACTGAACAAAAAAGCTGAGTTTTATTTTGCATACAGTTTTGTGACCTGGGATGTGGCATAAAGTCAGTCCTTAGCCAGTGCTTTGCTGAATGTAAACAAGGAGGAGTGGTGGCTCTGAGGCTAAGGATCTGCGCTGGTATCCCGAAGGTTGCCGGTTTGAATCCCCGTCACTGCCATAAGAGATCCTACTCTGCTGGGCCCTTGAGCAAGGCCCTTAACCTGTAATTGCTCCAGGGGGCGCTGTACAATGGCTGACCCTGTGCTCTGACCCCAAGGGGTATGCGAAAAAAACTAACAAACACTGTTGTAAGTCGCTCTGGATAAGAGCGTCTGCTAAATGATGTAAATGTAAATGTAAATGAGTTGGTAGCAAGCAATCAACTGCTGGGTAGAAGAGTGATCAACGATAACAATTAAACAAAGGTAAGATAACAGAATGTGTGTTAGTGCTGGAGGCACAGTTCTGGAAATGTGAATAACAATCAGGGATGGACGACCGTTTTCAGCAAAGCCCAGTGAGGAATTAGCAGTTTATTATTTTGTCTCAATGACTGTTTACCTGATATTTTTCTTTTTTGTTTCCAATCATTGTTTATTTAGTAATAAACCTTTTTTGTTTTTCTACTTTGGCATGATACTGCCCATGGAGGCTGCTCAAGGGTGCCCCATGTCTTTCAGAATATGCACTTATTTTCTTCTCCAAAAAGTATATATATGTGTGTGTTGAACTAGTCCCAAACATTAAAATACTTTATCTTGAATGTAATGCAGACAGCATGTCTCAATAGACACTACTGTTCTTTATACAGCCTCCAGTTAATCCAAAATGCTGCTGCAAGAATTATTACAAAAACAAGAAAATATGAACACATAACTCATCCATCCATCCATTTTCCAACCCGCTGAATCCGAACACAGGGTCACGGGTGTCTGCTGGAGCCAGTCCCAGCCAACACAGGGCACAAGGCAGGAACCAATCCTGCGCAGGGTGCCAACCCACCGCAGAACACATAACTCCAGTTCTTAAATCCTTACACTGGCTCCCGGTTAAGTTTAAGGCAGATTTCAAAATCCTCTTTTTAACATATAAAACCTTAAATGGCCAAGGTCCAGCTTACTTGTCTGAACTTATCATGACTTACAAACCAGAGTGCACATTAAGAACCACGTTGGTTACACCTTGCCTGATGAAGGGGCCTTAGCTGCCTCGAAAGCTTGTATTTGTAATCTATTTAGTTAGCCAATAAAAGGTGTCATTTCACCCTACTTTCTCCTGTATTAATCTATGGCTAACACGGTACAACATTCTACTGCTAAGAACTAATAAAATAACAGTGGGAGGTCGAGCTTTTAGTTACAGGGCCCCTAAACTGTGGAATGGTCTGCCTGCTACTATAAGAGATGCCCCATCGGTCTCAGCTTTTAAATCCCGGCTGAAGACTCACTACTTCAGTTTAGCATATCCTGACTAGAGCTGCTGATTAACTGTACAGACTGCATCTCTGTTGTTAGTCATTTCACTAAAGCATAAGTAACATGATACTTATAATTTGTTACTAACTCTCACCTATTCTGTTTCTCTTCTTGGTACTCAAATGTGGCACTTGGTGCCATGGCCCACCTACCAAGTTGTTTTTGCCTGCTTCAGGAATCGTGGGGTAGAGGGGTCCTTTCATCAGATTGGCTGGCCCAGCGCTGTTTCAGCTGTGGAATGGCAAAATGGGGGAGGAAGCTTGATGGCTGAGGTCTCCAGGACTCTAAACAGATCCAAATCATATTATGTGACATCATCTACTGTTAAATTCTGCTCCGTACTTGTAAAATTTTTATTTTTATACTGTATTGAGGATTTGTTCTGTTCTGTGTAGTGTATTGTATTGACACCCACTGCACGCCCAACCAACCTGGAAAGGGGTCTCTCTTTGAACTGCCTTTCCCAAGGTTTCTTCCATTTTTTCCTACAAGGGTTTTTTTGAGAGTTTTTCCTTCTCTTCTTAGAGAGTCAAGGCTGGGGGGCTGTCAAGAGGCCTGTTAAAGCTCATTGCAGCACTTCTTGTGTGATTTTGGGCTATAAAAAAATAAATTGTATTGTATTGTATTTTGCTCTTCCCAATTAAATTCTTTCTTTGATCATGTCATTAGTATGCAAAGTATTTAATGGGTCATTTTAGAGCCTGGTAGCTTAATATATTTTTCAGAAAATGGATTCTACACTTTAATTTCTTAGTTGATTAAGGAAGACTAAATATATCTGAGCAATAGTTACATTTTGGATTTCCTACATCCTCTTATGATAATTACTGTATGTAGTCTTATGTTATGCTGCTTTGAAACTGGCAGTGTTCAGGCCTAGCCGATAATGTGGAAACCAATGACTGAAAACATCAAACAGTATGAGAATATTTTATTGTCTGTATGTTTTTTTGTAAAAAGACTTAGAAGTAAACAATCAGATATGATAAGTAAATATCACATATTAGTTTTTAAGCTTTTGTAGCAATGGGCACATTGGACTTTTCAAATCAGCCACCTGCTAGGCCTAAGTAGTCTTCAGACATCCTCAGAATTGGTATTGATTGCTTGGGCACAAATCTGCTGAAGGCCACCTCCATTTTTACAGCCTGTACCCACCAGGTTTGTAAAGCTTCTCGTGACACAGGGGTTAGCTTTTTCACTTATTGTATGCATATTTACTATGTCTTTGTGTATTTTTTCCTGTTTTTAACATCTCCTTTTCTCCTCCCAAAGACAAGTGTGATAGGTTTCTTGGCATGTAATGACTGAGTGAATCGATATGCATGAGTGTATTCTACATTGTCACAACAAGGGTTAGGGTTAGTGTCTGCCATTCATGACCTTACAACTAGATTAACTGGTTATTAAAAGTGGATTGACTGCTTACTTTTATGTCAATAGAATTAAGAGTTAGGAGTATTAACTCTTTGGAACCTGTCAAAATTGCAGGTTTAAAATGAATTAAAATAACAATCTTATATATAAACGTCTACACATGGAAGTGTGTTTGTCTGTCCGGCCCAGAAGTGAAAGGTGGAGTCGGGGTAAGTGCTCCGCCTCCGAGGTAACAGAAAACTCACTTAGCCGCTAATAACACAAGCGAGGCCGGCATGTCAGCAAAACAAAACCTCAGAAGAAAGACAAAGTTGCTTAACTGCTAACATCAGCAAAATGGTATCCCTTTTACTTTTCCTCTCACTGCTAATTCACAAGCAATGCGAGCACGTCAGCAAAACGAATCCTCCTAGGAGAGGGATGCCCAGAGTAGTTTCTTTCAATTACCTGACATCTCTACATTTCAATTTTTTTTCTGAATATTTGAATAGTTTCTAGGACCCTGGGCTCTTTACAGCACCTGCTTATACATACATCCATCCATCCATTTTCCAACCCGCTGAATCTGAACACAGGGTCATGGGGGTCTGCTGGAGCCAATCCCAGCCAACACAGGGCACAAGGCAGGAACCAATCCTGGGCAGGGTGCCAACCCACCACAGGACACACACAAACACACCCACACACCAAGCCTACACTAGGGCCAATTTAGAATCGCCAATCCACCTAACCTGCATGTCTTTGGACTGTGGGAGGAAACCGGAGCGCCCGGAGGAAACCCACGCAGACACGGGGAGAACATGCAAACTCCACACAGGGAGGACCCGGGAAGCGAACCCAGGTCCCCAGATCTCTCAACTGCGAGGCAGCAGCACTACCCACTGCGCCACCGTGCCGCCCCCTGCTTATACAGCTATTATATTATAATCATAATTATAAATCATATGAAAGTCACAGGCACAATGAAAGCTTACTGTATATATGATGCATGGTAGACTTTTATTAATGCCTTCAATGTTCATGAGAGGTGAACATCCTAGACATGAGACAGTAACTGGCACGGGAGATTCATTTTATGCTGCAGCCCCATGAGATTAAACAGCCACTAACATTAATAAGTAATATTTTCTTGAAGTTCAGCAACACTACGAAGATTTTCAGGAGTACAACCAAGTTGCCTGAACAAGCAACATAATGTAAGAAAGCAAGACATTTTGCCTTTGGAATGAATTATGCCAAGAAGTTTAAACCAGATAGAAAAAAATGAAAGGACAAGTTAAAGTGGGGTGGAGTTCTTATGGGATTTTCAGATTTTGAGTATAAAGAAAACAAATGCCTCTGCACTGCAAGAGGAAAACCAGATGTGAAATCTGGATCAGGAATATGAAAATCCACAGAGCAAGATTCATAAAGGAGGAATATATTTACAATTTATGACTGTACCATATTTATTAAGATTTAGGCATGTCCTACACATGCTTTCAATAAGAACCTTCCAAAAACAGTATACAGTTATAACAGGAAAATTACTGAAGACTGTGGGAGTTACTGAAAATAATCCAAAGGCAATTCTCCTTATGTGGTGCCCAGAAAATGATTCAAGTTAGAGGTTGGGTTAGTGTTATCATAATTAGAAAAGAAAATACAGCTGATGGGGAAATGCATCTTGTTGATATCTGGTTGATAGCAGTAGCTACCACAGTAAATCACTAGAAGGTTATCATCCTGTTCATAAATTTCGCAGACATGGGTAAATATTGTAAAATGCTTGACTAATTTTGGTGTGAAAATTCTAAAAGTTCAAAAATGTTATACCTGAAGAAACTTTCTCAAACCTGATCAATCCAGTACACAGGGGTCTGGAGTCTTTTCTGGCAGCATCAGGATCATGGAAGGAAGCAACCACGGATACAGCATCATTCTAATGGTCCACTAATGTATAGTAGGCCCAGGTTATAACCACAAATTAACCTTGCCTACTTTCTGTGTGAGGAAAAACTCACAGACCTACAGTATATCAGGGAATCAGTGAGCTCCTGGACAGCCTGTGGCCTTACTTGGTGGCATTGGATACACCAATACATAAGACACTCTCAATTGATTCAGGTCCAGGGAACACACGGGCCAGCCAATGGCATCAATACCTTTGTCAACCTGGAACTGCCTACACTCTTTGACCACATGAGGCCAGACATTGTCCTGCACCAGGAGGATCCCAGGATCCACTGCACCAACGCAAGGTCTGACAATGGCTCTGAAGATTTCATCCTGGTACCTAACAGCAGTCAGGGTACTGTTACCTAGCATATGGAGGTTTGTGTAACCCTCCCAGGATATCCCTATCCAGACCATCACTAACCCACCGCCAAACCAGATGCTGGATGATGTTTCAGGCTGCAAAACATTCACCACTATGTCACCAGACTCTTTCATGTTTGTCACATGTGGCTCAGTGCAAACCTTCTCTCATCTGTGAAGAGAACAGGGTGCCAATGGTGGAGCTGACATTTATGATATTCTGTGCCAAATTCCAATTGAGCTGCATGGTGTTGGGTTGTGAGCACAGTTCCAACTAGAGGACGTCAGGCACTCATGTCACCTTCATGGAGTCTGTTTCTGATAGTTTGGTCAGAAACATACACATCAGTAGCCAGCTGGCACAACGGAGCAAATTCCGGTACTTCCTGGGTTGTGTGGCACCCCATGCAATAGCACTGTTATAGAATCTCAGACCCTGGGTGCCAATAGCCATAACCAAAAGACCAGGGGATGAGCAAAATGAGACTCAGACCAAAGATTATTCATAAACAGGATTGTGTTTTACTCCATTTGTGCCAAATCTATTTACAAAACAAATGTCTTGTAAAAATATTCATAAAGTCCAAGGCAGCAACACTAACAAAACAAGAAAATTATGTACAAGTGCAATGTACAATATTCACAGTGGCTGCAAAACAAAAGTGATGAGAAAGACTCTTCTTCCTCCTTCTTCAAACAAAAAGACAGTTCATGAAGGACAGATTGAAAAATAATCAAATTCAAAAAGTGAAAAAATTAAGCACAAGGATACAAAAGTGGAAAAAAATGTGCACCCCTAAACTCAGATTCCTCCTGCCCAAACTATTACAGGAAGTTCTTTACATATACTATATTCAAGGATCAAAATGTATCTTTACTACCGGTATGACTAAATTAGTAGTGCAGATGTGCAAGTGAGTTTGAAGACCTAGTCAACCAATGACCCCTGGCAGCTCGGACCACAGTTTTATGCCAAGAGACCTTTATGTGCATGTACCCATCTGCCTTGGTGACATGATGATACTCGTTCAGACACTGGTAAGTGCACGCTGTGCACTTTCATCCACTTCTACTTCATCCTCTACCACACCTGTGAACTTTTTCTGCCAGCAACTCAGAAACTGAGCTCTCTATCATTCTAGCCTGTTTTTGTGAACTTATACCTAGTACTTTCTTCTTCTGTCCTTCAGCAGTTAAAAGGAGTTCACCTATGCAAGCGGCTGTCGGAAACCATGATCATTGCTTGAAAAATGGCTTCAGACATGTGTCTCGGTGCTGGCTTGTTCAGGCCCATGACTTGCTCTTGGGGTGTCTCTAGGCTTCCAGAAAGCCTTTGAGCAACTCTTTGAAAATGCAGACAGCCTTTGAGCAACATTGTGCCGCTATTGCGTTAACCTGGGAAGGAGCAAGAAAATTGTATTATTCCTATGCCCTTTTCCATGTCTATGATAGGCCAAGTAGCTATGTCTGTCTTTCTTTTTTCCCCACAGCTACGGAACTTGGCCTATCACAGGTTGATGCCTTTCTACTGCCCTGTCCAGCTTTCCTCGTGAAAGGGCCTGCCTCCTGGTATCCTTTACTTGCTATTGAGACTGTGCTGGGAGATGCTGCAAACCTTCTTGTGATGACACATATGAATATGCCATCCTGGAGGAGCTGGACTACCTGTGCAACCTGAATAAGCTGCAGTTACTGCCTCATGCTACCAGTAGTGGCAAGGACACTAGCAAAATGCAAAACAAGTGAAGAATCAGTCAGGAAGAATAAGGAGAGAGCAATTGTCTGTAGCCACAACCTTCAAAACCGTTGCCTTTTTGGGTGTTGTTTTGTTCTTGTTACTTTCATTTGCACCAAAGCAGGTGCATTCACAATTTCTTATGCTTCCTAACTTAATAGATTGATGTCCATGAAGTTTAACTGACATGGCGTTAGACTGTTGATGAAAAAGTGTTCCCTCAATTTTTTGAGCAGTGTATATTATGATCAAGATATTTACAGCAATGCTTTTGTGCTATCTACTGCCATAATTGTCTTCACAATGTAATTTTGGAAAAATAAGATTATATGTCTTTTTGTGCAATGTTTTGGCATGTCATCAGTTCACTGCATTCTTTTACGCAGAATTCGTGTTGCCCTCATTCCATCTCCTTTCAAAAATGCCACAAGCTTGGATGGGATTACATTAATTTCCACACATTAACTGTAATTTCTTCAGCTAGCTTTCCTATGTGTTCAAATTAAATGTCCTCCTCAATGTTTATCAGTTTTAATTCTTTGTTCTATTTCTGTCTACTCCTAACCATTTCTGGCTCTATCAAGAGTCTTCCATTCTCACTTCTCTACTTATTTGTCTCATTTTCTGTGTATTCTTTAACATTTTCACAAAAAAACAGCAGTCTTCTCATTATCCATTTCATGACATTTTTGCCTTAGCTTTAATTAACACTTTAATTTGTGAATTTTTCAATGGACTTTTTGTTTTAGTTGACCCTTTACTTTTATCTTATTTATACCATTTATTTACAAGTGAACTTTGATTTCTCTTTTCTTATCTGTTGATATTACTCTATGGCAGGTCTTTTTATGAGTCGCCTTAAGTGTTCTAGTAGAACAGAATTTGGCATGGTCAATCTTCAGGACTTTTATAGGGTGCTACCCATTTTTCAATTTTTTTTCAAGAGGACATGCACCAAGCATGCCCTTAAGGCCAAGATTCTAGCTACTTATTGCACCTTTGTAATTTTTTTCTAAAAGGTTTCAAGATCTAGGATCATTACAGTACAGGGAAAAGAAGTACATAAGTTAAGTAATTTGTGCATTCTATTAAATACAAAAAATCTGTAATTTAATGCTTTCTTGTTTATCATGGTACTGAAAAGTGGTGACATCCTGGTTGGATGTACAAGTAAGAAGTAAGCACTTCACTGTACTTGCTCAAGACAATGGTACTACAACTACTACTTCTACTTTTTAGCATGTTCTTTTCAATTAGTCTGGGTTTTACCTTCATTATGTTAACATTTTGCTTTTCTCTTATTTCCTTTTTTAGCACCTTTAGAATCTTCTTCTTGTTTCGGCTGCTCGCATTAGGGGTCACCATAAACATGTTTATGACCTTTTGTACATTCAAAATTTGATCACAAAACTTCATCTTCACTCCTCTGCACATGTCCAAATGAAAGCAATCTTGCCTGTCTGACTTTGTCTCCCAACTGTCCAACCTGAGCTGACTCTCCGGTATACTCATTTCTAATCCTGTCCATTCTTGTCACACCCAATGCAAATCTTATCATCTTTAACACAGTCACCTCCAGCTCTGTCTCCTGTTTTTTGGTCAGTGCCACCGTCTCCAACCAATATAACATAGCTGGTCTTACTACCGTCTTGTAGACCTTCCCTTTCACTCTTGCCAGTACCCATCTGCCACAAATCACTCCTGACACTCTTCTCCTCACACTCCACCCTGCCTGCACTCTCTTCTTCATTTCTCTTCCACAATCCCCGTTACTCTATACTGTTGATCGGAAGTATTTAAACTCCTTCACCTTTGACGAATATCTACTCACTGTATCCTCACCATTCCTCTGACCTCCCTCTCATTCACACACATGTATTCTGTCTTGTTCCTACTGACCTTCATTCCTCTCTTCTCTAGAGCATATCTAGACCTCTCCAGGGTCTCCTTGATCTGCTCCCAACTCTCACTACAGATCACAATCCATCCATCCATCCATTTTCCAACCCGCTGAATCCAAACACAGGGTCATGGGGGTCTGCTGGAGCCAATCCCAGCCAACACAGGGCACAAGGCAGGAAACAATCCTGGGTAGGGTGCCAACCCACCGCAGGACACACACAAACACACCCACACACCAAGCACACACTAGGGCCAATTTAGAATCGCCAATCCACCTAACCTGCATGTCTTTGGACTGTGGGAGGAAACCGGAGCCCCCCGGAGGAAACCCACGCAGACACGGGGAGAACATGCAAACTCCACGCAGGGAGGACCTGGGTTCGATTCCCAGGTCCCCAGATCTCCCAACTGCGAGGCAGCAGCGCTACCCACTGCGCCACCGTGCCGCCCACAGATCACAATGTCATCTGCAAACATCATAGTCCATGGGGACTCCTGTCTAATCTCATCCATCTACCTATGTATCACCACTGCAAATAAAAATGTCCAATAGCTGATCCCTGATGTAATCCCACCTCTACCTTGAATGCATCCATCACCCTTACCGCAGACCTCACCACTGTCGCACTTCCCTCGTACATATCCTGTTCTACTCTTACTTACTTCTCTGCCACTCCCAGCTTCATCATACAATACCACAACTCCTCTCGAGGCACTCTCTCATATGGTTTCTCTAAGTCCACAAAGAAGCATACTTTCCTTGCTTGCGAGTACATTTCCATCAGTATCCTTTATCACCCTAACCTTCTGCATATTTGTCCCTCTGTCTAGCCAATCAGTATAGGTCCTTTTCTCCCTCCTTAGTGTCCAACCTCTCATACAACTCATCATACACCTTTTCTTTAGCCTTCGCCACCTCTCTCTTCACCTTACACCATACCTCCTTGTACTCCTGTCTACTTTCTGCATCTGTCTGACTATTCAACTTCTTTTTTGCCAACCTCTTCCTCTGTATACACTCATTTACTTCCCCATTCCATCACCAGGTTTCCTTTTCCTCCTTCTTCTGTCCAGATGTCACACCAAGCACCCTTCTTGCTGTCTCCCTTACCACTTCTGCTGTAGTTGCCCAGCTATCTGGTAACTCTTCACTGCCACCCTGTGCCTGTCTTACCTCCTCCCTGAACCAACCTTGCAGTCTTCCTTTTTCAGCATCTGCCATTTGATCCTTGGCTCTACCCTCACTGTCGTCCTCTTCCTGATATCCAACATCATCCTACAGACCACCATCTTATGCTGCCAAACAACGCTTTCCCTTGCCAAAACTTTGCAGTCTCCAATCTCCTTCAGACTGACCTTCCTGCATAGGATATAATCTTCCTCTGTGCATCTTCTTCCACTCTTTTACATCACTCTGTGTTCCTCCCTCTTTTTAAAATACATATTCACCATAGCCATGTCCATCCTTATATAACAAAATCCACTATCATCTGACTTTTTTCATTTTTCTCCTTGACACCATACCTACCCCTCACCTCCTCATCTCCTTTGTTCCCTTCACCACATGCCAGTCACCACTCTTTGTCCCTTGGGAACACCCCAAAACACTTCATCCAACTCACTCCAGAAATCTTCTTTCTTATCCATTGCACACCCAACTTGTGGGGCATATGCACTAACAATATTCAGTCATATTGTCAACGTTCCAAGTTCCTACCCTCTCTTCCACTTTCTTTACCTTTCTCTTCTCCTCATTTTTCCAGACATGCTTCCCACCCCGCTTCTTCATCTTTGGCCAACAGTAGCGCCCAATTTCTGCCAACACCCTGTTGTCTAACAGTACTGGTGGCAGCCGTTGTTAACCCGGACCTAGACCAATCCAGAATGGAAATCTGTATTGCTGTCCGCATAATGATCAGCACAGAGAAACACACTGATTTCTGCATCCACTGTGGCTGGGTTGCATTCCACCTTTAGAATCTGAGGGAAAAAAGTTGACTGAGTTTTGTGTGTAACATTCATCGTGTGAGACTTTCATTATGGTAATCCTCTGTGCTCTTTAATTCCCAGTATTTACATTTTACTTTACAGCATGATCAATGCTCGTTACATTCAGCAACTGCTACTGACTCTGTAAACTGTAGTTACTTTTGAACACTACTTCATTTCACTTTAGACATTCTCTATATTTAATTCCTTTTTCGTGCTAGACCAGGACGTTTGCTGTCATCAGCACTTTTTTTTTACAAGACCCTCTCGGCTTTGCTACTATTTCCAATTTTAAAAGCAGCAGGCAATACATACCAAAGTCATGTGTATAGAATATTACTGTGGCACATGCACTTTGAGGTTTAAACACAGTGACTGGAGTTGGTAAGCTACTAACAAGAATATAAAAACAGCTCAGTTCTTTCCCAGTCATTTTTTCCTTTGGTAAGCAGATTTGATTTTTTACTTTTACAATTAACAGCTAGACTGTTTTTAAGGTAGATTGGTATTGTCCTTAATTGTTTAAGTACGCAGCACAATAGATACTTACGCCTTTATTAATGTAAATCTAAAAGTCAGAATCCAGCAGATTGGCAATGAGAAAGCTACTGTTTAAAAGAAACTCACATGACATCTTGGCTAAAGTTTGCCAAAAAATATGGGAGCCTGATAAGAGCTTTTTTTCCATCAGAGTAAACACCATTACAACAGACATTGAACATTATCACAAACAAACCATCCCCACTGTGAAGGCAGCATAGTACTGTGGGGATGCTTCTCTGTAGCAGGCCATGAAAAGGCTTTTGAGGGTCAAGGATAAATTGAATCCAACAAAATACAAGGAAATCCTGGAGGAAAAGAAACCTGCACCTAGGGAGAAGATTTGATTTCCAGCAAGACAATAACCCCAAGCATAAAGCCAAAGATAGACAGGAATGGCTTAAAAACAATGTTAATGTGCAGGGGTGGTAAAGTCAAAATCTTACCCCAGCAGAGAATTTGTGGATGGATTTGAAAAAGGCTGTTCACTCATCTTCTCCTTGCAAACTGACAGAGATTTAGCATTTTTGTAAAGAAGAATAGGGGAAAACTGCAGTCTCCAGACTCCAGGCTGTCATGTTTGCTGAAGATGTATCTGTTAAATACTGATTAGAAACGGGTGAATATTTATGTAATTAGATATTTTGTTGTTTATGTTTGTAATTAATTTAGATCACTTTGCTGAGATCTGTTTTCACTTTAAAATTAAAGAGTGATTTTCTGTTGATCAATGTCAAATAATCCAAATTAGATTCACTGTGATTCAGTGTGAAAACTTCTAAGGAGTGAATACTTTTTATAGGCACTGTATCTTTACCCTCAAGCCTACAGTAAATTCCTTAATTATAGCAAGAATAACTTACTCAATGTAATGCTACAAAACTTTAATGATATCAAAGCTTTTGTTGCTTAATGGTAAATGTAAGCCAAATGCTTTCAGATCATCATTTCTAAGAAAATATGGTCTATTCTTAGATGGCCCTTTCTTCCTGCTGAACGATTAGGGATGTATGGTAGGCTCATCAAACACTGATATTTGCATCTGTGCTTTTTATTTTATTTTTTCAACGCAGTTCTTTTTTGAACAAATTTTCTGATCTTTCTCATGGATTTAGTCCAGATGGATGTCAGATTCCAGATGAACAATGATGCAGAGGGTTAGAAAAGGTTATCTGTGGGACTTCTGTACTTTGAATAATATTTCTCATTCTTGAGGCTCATATCTTCACTTATTACATAAAATCCTAATCCCTATTCCCAACCATGTTTCTGAGTGAAAGGAATTTGCACATTGTTTTGTACAGTCTTTCTTACAAAGAACTTATTCAACTTATCTTAATTACTTTAATTACAGATACTCTCTAATGGGTTTTAACAGCTGTCATCCATTGATCTCTCAGCCCAATTTACATTGGAGAAGTGAAGCCTATCCCAACAATAATTAGCAAGTTCAGAACCAACTGTGGATGGTGCATGCAATTATCTTAACTTCTACAAGGGCAATATCTTTAGAAACTACAGTTCCTAGAACACTCTGAAATGGTAAATATGTGAAAAATAAATACTGGGCCTGGAAAGAGATTTGAACACAGTCTCCTGGAGCTGTGATGCAGCAGTGCTAACCACTGAGCCACCTAACAACACATTTCCTATACTCAGATTGTTCCAGTGTCTGCACATATAGCTTACTTTGAAAAGCTCTGATTAGTTGCTAGCTTCTGCTTTTTTCTGAACTTGTCTATACATTTTTGTATACTGGGCCACAGGATGTCAGAGCTGTTCATGATCCTAGCAGACAAAATCCATCTGCTTTGTTAGCAAGTTACAATTCCATATTAATTCATATAGTGAACATATTTAACCAATGAGTATGTCTTTGAGATGGGTGAAAACCCACACTGAGTCTGAAGCAGCCGTTGTTACAGGTATGCCATTTAGTCACCTACAGAATAAAGAACAGCAGCCTAACAGACAAGTAACTCAGTACATTAGGAGATAAATTATATATTTAGTAATTGTTCATTCTAAAAGCCAGGCCAGATTCTCTAAATGAAAAAATAAATGAATTATATGGACACTGAAATTTTATTTTGGCCTGTTTCATGTGTTATAAAAGAATGAGAACAAATTGTAATTTATTGACATATGTAAAATAATTTAATTAACTCCGTAATAAAACAAAACCCTGCTTTATAATCTCCAGCATGATGTAGTACTAAAGCCAAGAGACACAGACTTCCGAAGTTACTCCTCTCCCTCTACTCTGTACGGTATATTAATAGTACATTAAACTATCTCTGATGGTGTTGCTTTAGTCCTTGACTCATTGACAACTGACAAAACACAGTTTCCCACTGTGAGATTGTGAAATTATCATGTTGAATGTTCTGAGCAATGTATTTTGTCTTGATAATAACAAATGACAACTTAATATATATTCAGGATTTGTGATTATGCTTATCCCACTGTCACTGTTTTTCAAATTAAGTTCCAGAGTTGTCTGCAAGATATATTTTTCCTTTGCATCCAAAGAAATGGATATATTTACATTTCAAAGTTTTAAATTACACCAGGTAGTATGGTTTCTCAGTGTTCAACCTTGTCATGTCAGTTTTTTTGATTTCCTTTCAAACAGATGAGAAAATCCAATGCAAAATTAAGGGTGAGCTGCTGGCCCTCTAGATGTTCCAGACTTAAATCTTACAAGTTGTATGGCATCAGATTCGATATCTAGTACCTGAGCAGTGGCCCTGAGCACCTATAAAAAATCAAGTGCCCCTTGCACCTGTTCAAAATATGGGAGACAATTTAACTTAAAGACAGAAAAAACTATAGTACTGGGAAATTAGTGAACACCATGGGTTTGTATTTACCATTTTCAAGAGCTTGAAAGTTAAACTGCTTGACAAAATGGA
This sequence comes from Erpetoichthys calabaricus, assembly GCF_900747795.2. Lineage (NCBI taxonomy): Eukaryota > Metazoa > Chordata > Cladistia > Polypteriformes > Polypteridae > Erpetoichthys > Erpetoichthys calabaricus. The sequence goes on along the minus strand of NC_041400.2, from coordinate 149,201,022 downwards.
ATGGGGAATGCACATGCAAGAAAGTGTAATTTTTTTCTGTTCTGATTTCTGGGATACACACAAAAATATTTGTATGTTTGGGTGGTGCAATGTGTTCCACCGAAACACAGATTCACCCTCCTGTTTCTAAATCGTGCATGGGTATTGTCCATGTAAAGAGTTTTTTTTCCAGGTAGGCCAGTTTTGACCCCAAATCTCCAAAGACATGCATGCTAGGCTAACTGGTAGTTTTAAATTGTTTTAAAGTCAATGTAAATGTGGTTGTGAGTGTAAGTGGATCCTATGATGAACTAATTTAGAGCTGTTTCCCACGTTGTGTCTTGTACTCCTAGGATACTCTCTGAATGCCCATAACTATTGTTATACACATGCGATTAGGAGACAACTAAAGGGCGTGAATAATAGTAATTCCATGCCTGACCAGGGGGCAGCAAGGTGCACTAATTGTTTCCCTCAATCCCTTAAAGACCATTCTCGGGAAATCCACCACCGATGGCGTCACTTCCGCCACTTCCGGTGCTGCTGCTGATGTCACTTCCGCACTGCCGATGATGTCACTTCCGGTTCCGGGCCCTGATGACATCACTTCTTCCTCTTCTATTTAAAAGCCATTTTAAGGCAGCAACTCTGTTCTGTTTTGGACTTGCATGAGTAACGAACTCTGACTAACGTACCTCTTTGCAGCCAGGATATAATATATGGGTGGCTGCCCCAAACCTTTTCATGTCTCATCATGCTTTTTGTGACATTCTGAAATAGATTAGGTAAATATGACAATATTATGTTATGCTATGTTTGTGTACCGAGCCTGTGTTTAATCATTTGCCTTACAAATCTAAAGTTTTGGGTTTACATCTAAGTGCTGAAAATAGCTGTGTGGCATTTTGTACATTTCTTACGCAATACCAGTTATGAGCACTGTTACAAACGTACAGAAAATTGCAATGTCAGGTTCCCAGGATAAGATTTCTGAACTGATTTGTACCAACAGTTGGAAGTCAGTGAAGAGATGGAAGCAGAGGAGCATTAGGGCTGTGGTGAGGGATAGAATATACCAGTCAGGCATCAGCATTCTTGTTGAGTTTTACGTAATGCAGTTCTCATTAATTACATATTTTTAATGTTGTCAGTAATTGGATTTGAGATTATAATGCCAGTTATTGTTTTCTCAGAAGAAAAACAGGTTAGCATATGTATTAGTATCTGTTACCACTATCTTTTCTAAGAATAGTAAATCATATTTGTGAGGAATATCTGCTATATTTTTTACATCTTCTTTTCTTCAGTTTTTTACAGCACTTCACTTTAGTTTTTCTTCTATAATCAACAAGTTGTATTTATTTCCCATACTACATAAATCATGCAGATTTACCTGATTCTTTTGAATCTACCTACAAAATATGGATATCTTCATAGATACACACATAATATATTAAATATCAAAGGTATGGAGTCAACTTTTGCCATTGGAACTACTTTATTGAAATGCTGTAATGCAAATTCTGAATAGTGAGTGCATAGTGGAATGTTGCATCAATCTCCAAGAAGAAAAGCATCCTGTTCTTTAAGGGGTGATGGAGGGGAAACTTGCTGCACCTCAGAACTTCCCATAATGGTATAATGATGTTTAGATCTGGAAGGCCATGGAAGATGTTTGAGGTTATCCTGGTGTTCATGAATCGACTCTTGAACTAGTTCAACAATGTGTATGGAGGCATTAGAATCCTGGAACTGTGGAATGTAATGAGGAAACAGTGTTTGCACCAAAGTATGCCTTATATAACCTGGCCATTATATGATCATCAACGGCAAACATTGAACCTAATGACTCTCACAAGATGGCTGCCAACACCATTATGTTTAACAATTGGAAAAAGACACTATGGGTTTAGGGCATCACATGGCTTTCTCTAACTGTAAATCCACCCAAAAATGGGAAATGTTAAACATGTAATATGAAAGATCGCTCATCTAAGGTGTCTTGGGTTGTATATGACAGCACTATCATGAATTCTAGCTTTGTGAAGCTTCGTCACATACAGTTTATGTTGAGACAGGGTCATAAAATAGCTAATTAAACTTCATGCTAGTTTTTGCAGCTGTACTATTGTGGCATTTAGCATCTAACCTGGAAAATGTCCGACCATCCCTGTCAGTGATATTTGAGTTGCAGTCACTCTGCCTGTTCACCGATGAAGTTTGTCCATATTTGTCATATGCTGCTATTATTTTTCAGACTATTTCTCTTCTCATGTGAAATATTTTAGCAGTTTTTTTGACTAATGCACCTGCAATTCTGGCCCTGATTATTTGGCTTCTTTGGGACTCTGTTAGTTGTGTCATGTTGCTTTGAAAACTGAAATATCAAGGTACTAACAGTTAGACTTCTTTTCAAGCAGACAAATACTGCTAATGTGCAACTTAATATAATTCATCTTTGCAGCTGCATCTGTAATTGTGATTTTGTTACTTCAAAGTTAAACTACCTTTTCATGCAGGGATTCCAAAATATTTATTCATCCGCTGTACTTGCCACTCTTTTACTCTAAGCTAATTTTGAAATGTCCATTAGGCACTAACTGTGATGGCATTTATGGTTTCACATGTTATTACTTTGTACGTCGGATGCTTTAAAAATAAAACAGCAATTTTAGCTCCCCTGCCACTTATCAAAAATCAAAATCCTCTGTATAGGTATTAAATATTTGTAAATGTTTATTATGGCAATAACACTGTCAATTTATTCTGATTAAATTTATCTAAAAGTGAGGCTTAATTTTGAGGCTAATAGCAAACTGAAAAATTTCCATAACATACCCATTTACTATACTGTATATAGCTTGAAGTATGCACATAACCTTTAAATTAATCTTTGAGGACATGTGTGTGCCGCTGACTTTTAATTTGTACATTCTTGCTAGATTGATAAAGTTTTGGCTATTTTAATACCACTAGATTAGTATAAAGCAACCCTTTGACCAAGAATATGAGCATCACTACTCCTTGTTCAGGACCATAGAGAACCATCAACAGCAGTTGTATTCTACATGTTTAAGTGTTTTGAAAAGGATCTTGGCATAATTTTATATTTCTTTCAACTTAGTACAGAAAATTGTTTAGTAATATATTTGCAATGATTATTTAATTTAAAATATGTTATGAAGGGAAGCATTTGGATGACATTTATGGTACACGTCTCATTTGGAAAAACCTTATATAGCCAGGATAACAAGATAAGAAGTTATGGCCAGAGAAGATGTAGGAAACTAAAAAATGTTAGTGGCAGGCAGCAGTGGCCTGTTGCATTGGATAAATTACATGCAGAGGCTCTGGGAACTGTAGGTTCTGTAGAGTCTATGAAGAAAGTAAGATAATCTGGAAATTTTGTTAATATTGTTCTGCTCATTTATTATTTAGTATCTGTGTTTGATGAGTTGTCTTATGTTCCTTGTGCTTTGTGGATGGAACCCAAAGAGATGGTGTCATCCTGATGTCATGGCTGTAGGACGACCCTCAGCATATATACTTCAGGCTGGGGAGCAGGTCCTTCAGTGATTTATTGTGATTGTTTATTGTTGAGAAGTATATAATTTCTAAGTATCTTTTGAGAGGCATTTTGGTATATTTTGAAACGTTTTAAATATTTTGAACTTTGAAAGCCTGTCACCCACAATTGAAGCCTGGACAAGCTGAAGTCTACCAGTAGAGTTTGGGGCTAGGCTGCCTGGAGTAAGGCCTATCTTTTGGGAGGAGAGTGGACTCAAGTCCACTCAATCATTTTTATATGAAAATGTGCTATATAAATAAATGTTGTTGTTGTTGGAGATTCTGCCCTAGTTTTGTGAGACTTTTGGCACCCTCACTCTCTTTTGCTATTTTGAGTGCTCTTGATCACAAGAGTGTAGGATCTCTAACTCTTCAGTCTGACAAACTTGGAGTTAGGCGTAAAGAAAAGCAAGGGCTCACCTTGTAGAGAGGTGGAAAAGACATTAGAAGTTAAAGAAAGATCAGGGAGGTGAGAAGTCACCTTATTTGTGTGTTAATAGAAGTGAGGAAGTACTTTAGGCAGTCAATACAATAGAATGTCGGAACAACTATATAGCTATATCTAGAGGTGCAGAAGGTTCATCATTTTCTTTTGTTTGGTACTTTGTGTTCTCCTTGGATGTAAACTCTACCCTGTGTTTTATTTACTTAATGAAGCACCATTTTTTCATACTTCTGAGTCCCTTTTTGGTTTTCTGGGTTTAAGGACTGTTCTGCAGTGCCTTTAAAAGTTAACACCATTATGACAGCAATCGTTGAATAATGAATTTTTCACAATAATTATCTTTCATTTTTTTAAGGCTTTTTGTATTACAATTCTTTAAGTATTTTGAAATATCATACGAAAAAGTTTTGCTAATGCTTGTAAATGTGAAGGCAAAAAATAAAATAGATCCTCATATTTTCTTATCTTTTTAAAAAGGTATTGAATATGTTCCTATATAATGCCACATTTTAACAAATAGCATACTTCATGCAGCATGCTGCTAGTGTATTAAATTCAACAAGAGACTGAGCTAGGTTTTTTTGCTTAGTGTGTCTAATTACAGCTCTAACACACTGAATTCTTTGTTTCTTCACCAAAATATGTGAAATATAGGGGCAAAAAGGATACACCTTTACTTCCCATGATTACAGACAATAAACAATGCCACAATGCAACATCATTGAAGTGGCGACTGTAGACCCAGATGACAAATTTTGTTATTTTCAGGTGGCAAAAATTAAATGCTTAACTGACATACTGTGTCTTTGCTTTCAAAACTGGACTTTGAGGTGCTGAGAAAGCAAACCAAAGTAAAAGATTATAAATATATAATGTGGAAACAAACTTTTCTAGGATTCTTTTAAGTTGTAGATTCATTCTGGTGAACTGGAGGCCCACGCATTAGGAGGAAAAATGTCAAGGTTAAAGAGACAAAAGGGAACAGTGAAAATCATAACTAAAATGAACAGGAGCAAATGGTCTGAAGAGGAAAGATCCAATAAATTAACTTTGTATCCATAATAGTAAAAAAATGCAAGCAAAGAAAGTCACTTATTTAGAAATAAATAGATGAGGAATGGAATTCTATACGCTTGGCTTAATAAGCCGTTATGCATACTGTATAGTGAATAAACATGCACTCAGTATTTACAATACGCTGAAAACAACCTCATGGTTAACTACAGATTACAATGATTCAATATTTCTCCACCACTATAAGATAATGGCAATGCTTCACAATGACCTGCTATAAATCATGGTCAATACCCTGCAGCCAACAAATTTAACTTGATATTTCAACATCAGTTTTAACTCTCTCAAATGAGTACTTCTTTAAAAAGTTTTGTGTTTGAGAAATATGAACTAAAATTATCCATAAACCATCCACAACTAACAATAGTTCACAAAAATGCAATTGTTACATCACTTGAGTAGGACTCTGTATCTGTGAAAGCTATTCCAGCCATCATAAGCTATTTGGGAAAGTTTTTGTTTATAAGATATTAAAATGTGCTTTATATTCTATTTTCACTATTATTTTTAAATATAACTCATAGATACAAAAGTATATAATAAACAAAAATATCATACCTCTCTCTCTTTATGGAAGTAAGTACAAAAAAAAAAGTATTGCAACTTTTCAAAACAGTTAATTAAGTCCCAGGAAACACCTGAATGTTACATCATGTGTACATTTTCTAACTTGTCTCTTCTACGCTTGTTTAAAAACAACATAACATTCCCACATTCCTTTGTTAATATGTTGTTTTCCTGAGCTCTGTCTCTCAAGAAGTTTCCACATTTCAAAACATTTTTAGCTAGTGCAATGCAGGCATCCTTTTCAGAGAATCCCTTTCACAGTGTACATCTGGGTTTTCATGGCCGATAAGAGGTTTTTAATGGAAATTCTAGAGTGGACAAGACTTTAATTATAAGGTGAATATGGTATTGAATATGTGAAAAGTATTGAACTCTTATGATGTAAAAATGTTAGGTAATAATCAACATTTTCATTATTGCTTGTACAGCTGACACCTTTAACCAAGGCTACACCATAGTTTTTCACATTCATTCCTACAAATGTGTTTTGTCTTAACCACTGCATCACACTGCCTGGACATATGCTTCATTTTTTATATAATAATTTCTATATCTAACGCTGTCCCAAAGCAGTTGACATCTACACTTAGGCTTTGTGACTTGTTTGCATGGGACTGAAATGACAACTTTCTGAATTTTAGTCCAACTCTTTACTAGATCACAATTTTTCTAAAAGTTATTCATAGAAAAATGTTTCTGAACTCCATAAAACATTTTGCATATCAAAATTATGATTACTGAAAACTGTCAAAAGGTAAGGACATAAACGTCCTTGTATTCACTTATATTTTTGATGGCACTGAGATTTCCTCCCAAAGTCTTAACTTTACTTAAACAAAGAGGGAGAAGTGTGACATTTTTGTTTATTACAGTAAATACTTTTGCATTTATTTGAGCAAGTGTGATAAGGTATCCTGTAATGGACTACTATCTCATTCTAGGCCAGTTCTTATTTTGTGCTAATTGATACTTGGATAGACTCTGAACTTGTGAAATCTGAGCAGAAACCATGGTAAAGGAGCTGTGTAATAGTATAACAATATTTATTGAATAATGTGCCAGGTAGTGTACGTTTTTTGAGTACTCATATGTAAAGAAGATCATTTTCATAATATGTATTCATTCACACATTTATTTGTCCATCCTTCTCTAATCTATGAACAAAGGCATTGTCTTCACAGCAGGATTGACTGCAAAGCATAAGCCATTCTTCAACAGGACCCCGGACAATCTTTCTGCACACTTACACACCCACCCACACTAACTTACAACATGGCAATTTCCCGCTGCCAATCAACCTAGTATGTATCTTTGGAATGTTACAGAAACTTGCAGTACAAAGAAAAATCCAGGTGTAACACGCAAATTCATTGATTAGAACAATTTCAATGAGGATAGGCCATACTGCCAAATAAAGTCTGTTAATCCTATTCATGTAAACTCTCTAAAAACACATCAAGTCACATTATGAAGGTTTCTTACTGTCCACCACATTATTTGGTAACTTATTCTATATGTCTATAGTACTTTGTACTTGATTTTCAAATGTTTGTGTGAAATCTACCCTTAAGTTCTTGTTGAACCCATTATAAAATAACAGCTTCGATCTACTGGATCAACTTTCGTCATTATTATGAGTACTTCATAATATATCATCTCTTAATCTCCATTTGCTAATATGAAAAGGTTTGAATCCTTTTATGTTTCCTTATACTTATTTATTAATTACTCAATAAAGTATCTATCTATCTATCTATCTATCTATCTATCTATCTATCTATCTATCTATCTATCTATCTATCTATCTATCTATCTATCTATCTATCTTACAGTCCTGGAATCAGCCTAGTGGCTCTTCTCTAGACTTCAGCTGCACTTCTATTTGTTTTTTGTAATATACAGACCAAACTTCCACTCAGTGCTTCAAATGAGTCCTCACTAGTGAATAATGTAACTTAAGCATAATATCTATTGACTTGAGCTCCACTCACCAGGCTACATAACCTAACATCCTATTCACCTTCTTAATTGCTTTTATACACCAGCCAGATGTGGAAAGTAAAAAGTCCAATATGACTGCAATGTCCCTTTCATATGTGGTCTTTCAAGTTTCAACCTTTCCATATACTGTATATTCAAAACTAATAGTTTTACTTCCTATGTAACACTTTATATTTACTTATATTAAATTTAATTTGCCACAAATTTTCCAGAGTCTGTATTCCGTCCAAGTTTCTCTGTAATGATTTGACTGATTTTATATTATGTGTCAACTGCAAATGTAACATGTTAGTTTCATATATTTTTAGAGGTTGGGAGCATGCACTGATCACGTGTTGCCACACCTACCACACGATGAACCACCTGGATTGGGACCTGAGTGCAGCGGGTGACACCACAGCACCACACTGGAACAGTGTGAAGTTTTTTTATGGTGGCTGGAGTGCCAATCCTGCCACCAACCTCTAAGTTCTCCCTGCAAGTTGGAGAACCTGCTTGTGGGGCTTGAGGCAGAATAACATCATACCCAGGATGAAGCAATTGCAAGTTAAAGGCCTTACTCAAGGGACCAACAGAGTAGAGTCACTTCTGGCATTTATGGGATTCGAACCGGCAACCTGGCACAGATCCCTAGCCTCAGAGCCACCACTCTGTCCTATTCTTAAAAGGATTATTTGTATATATGAAAAAGAGCAGCAGTCTCAGCACTAATCCCTGAGGAACACCACTTTTAGTATAAACTAATTCTAAATACAGTCCTGTAAGAATTTACCCAGTGTTCAATGACTTTTCAAAAATACATGTCAAACATTTATTATGTACTCAGTCATCTTTTTCACTATCAAAATAAATGTAATCTGGCCCTGGAAATCTGTTTGATTTCTGCGTTTTTGATACAAAAAGACGTTAACTCTCTACAATCGCAAATCACCAGATAGTAATCTTTTGATATTCTCTTTAACTTCTTGTGAAAACTTCAGAAAAATGGAAATTTGGAGCATTTGCTGATTTGCAGATTTTATATTTTAGTTTGCCCTTAACATTCCTAATACCCTGAGCATTCTTTTACTAATGTATTAAAATAAAAATTGGTCATCTTTTGCATTTTCTTAATATTTCTCACTAACTGTCTTTTAGCTTTCCTAATGCCCTTTTAACCTTTGCTCTCATAAGACCTTTGATCAGTTGCTTTACTATCCCAGGAGTTAAACTGCCTAAAGCTGTGTGGTGGCGTTTTTTATGGAAAGTAATATAGTCAATATACAGTATGCATTTGTTACTGAACTTGTCTGACTCAATTCAAGGCAGTGAGGCCAGGGTTTAAGGCAGAAGATCTGGATAGAGCATTAGTCCATTGTGGGGCAGTGATATACTTCAAATATTTTTCCTGAAAAGAATTTTTCTAAATAAAAACAAGAAATAAGTTTAAAAACATAAGTCATCTTTTTGAATTCCTTTGTGAGAAGCCTTACATTTACTATTTAAAACTAGAGTGGCATGTTGTTGCAGGGATTAATGTGCTTTCCTCACTGCTCCACGAGACTGGGCTTGCATTCTGGCTTATTTACTATCTGTATGATATTTGTATGTTTTATTTCAGTCGGTCCTGATTTCCTCCCTCATTCCAAACACATTCAGGTTAAAGTAATACTCTAAAATAACCTCTTGTGAGTGGCTGTGGGAGACAGCTCCATGTGAGTTTGCCCTGCATAAGTAACGTTTGGTTCCTACCATATAGCCAAGCTGCTGTGAGAGGCCCCTTTAAAAATGTTCTGAAATAATGGATTGGAAAAAATTAATAAAAGAATGCTTTAAACTGACAGGTCATCTGCTCATTCTAAGTTTAATTTCATTGTACTTTGTCATTGACACCAAGCATGGGTAGGCATCGTGGCTGGGATGGTTCAAGGTTCCTATATAATGGGGGGACAGGGGGAAGAAACCTATATGGACTATTTGTCCCCCAATACAATAAGGTGCGGCCTCCCAGGGCTCCGATACCAGCACGGCTATCCTGTGGGACAGCCCTGACTGGGTCCTTGGGTGCCGCCAGGGGGAGATACAACGGAATGCTACCCCTACTTTTGAGGGGTTTCTGTCTGACCCAGAGGTGCTTCCATCAGGCAATGCTCTGGCACTGGAAGTACTCCCAGGTCCAAGATAAAAAGTGATGCCTCACTTGCCTCTAGGAGTCAGGATCGGAAAGAAGGGGACAATGCTCGATAAGGAGGTGTGGAAGGAGATGGCTAAATGCATCAAGATTATATTATTCTGTGCTGAACTGTTTTAAAATATCTGTTGAGGTAGTATCCTCTTTAATAAAATCCCAGTGTGCGTCCATGTGTCCGTGTGTGTGTGTCTTCTGGTGAAGTGTGCATACGCGGGGTACTCTTTAATAAAGGACATCATTGCTGGGGAGAGTGCTGATTGGGTACTTGCGGCCGCGCGCATAAAATCCGTTGCTGGGGAGACGCCACACATACAATAATCAGCTGCATGCCAGCACAGATTAAAATACTTTCTGGGGAACTGCACAGTACTTGCTAGAGAGACGCCACAGCCACGATTATCAGCTGCACACCACACATTACATCAGTTCCTGGGGAGACTCTGCTGATTGCCCACCGTTGTGACAGAAAATTAAACACATATTACGGACAAGGCAGAAGTACAGGGAAGGGTGGAATGAGTGGCAGAGTCACCAGCCTCTAGCAGATGCTTCAAAGGCCGTCTGACACGTCACACAAGACTGAGAGGTCGGGACCTATAAAAAATCACACGACCGATCCAATCGGATTTCGGTAAATGAGGTAACTCCTAAAACATAAGGCACAAAAAATCCAATCGGGTACTGAGATGCGGAGACCAGCTTCCCCAAAGAGGTGGGATTAGTGTTTGTTGTTGTGCAAGTATTCACTCTGAGGATGTCAGATTTGCGATTAAGAAGCTTGGCCCGGTAAAGTGTAAAGTGTCAGTTGTTGAAGGGGTTTTCCTAAATATACGAATTTTCATGATATTACAATAGGATGACTTTTAAAAGTAGATTTATTTTCGCACACATAAAATCCATTGCTGGGGAGACGCCATACATACAATAATCAGCTGCACGCCAGCACAGATTAAAATACTTGCTGGGGAACTGCACAGTACTTGCTGGAGAGATGCCACAGCATGTTAAAATAAATGAGAGGCAGGATAGGAGATCTTCAAACAGACACAATAAATCAATCAACAGCCACAGAGGAGAGGATAAATGTAATATTAATTATACTTACTGTATTGTCATATACGTTTCAATTTTATTTTTATTATTATTTTACTTTAGGCTTCTTGCAAAATACTAATGTTTATGCACTACGGTTCTAGCGCCCGTTATTGTAACGGGCTTAATGTCTAGTTCTAAAATAAAATAACTTTATTTTAACCAGGAACTGTGTCTGTGGAACTTGTGTCTGGTGTCTGGGCCTGGTGGTCACAACTTTCATTAAGCTTACAAGTAATTATACCTTATAATACAAAAATAAAAAACCCAGAACAATAAAAGTACAATGTAATGGAAAACCTTAATGAAGTTTGTGAACTTTGCAGAAACACATGCACTAGTTGCTTCCGGGATAAAGAACAGGCGATTCACAAATTTTGACATGAGCTTGCAAAATGCCAGTTTACAAGTAAACTCTACTACAAACCAACAATGAAAATAGGATATCAGGAAGAACGAGAGCAGAAGAAAGAGTTAAAGTGACTTTTTGATGTTATGCTCTTGTAAGATTATAGAGCTGAAAAACAGAATACATTTTGCACTAGCTAATAAAATGGGACAGTACTGCCAGACTGACTTAAGGGATCAATTAAATCTTGTGGTGACATCAGTAAGGGAGCAAACAACAAAGTCTTCTGTGTGACATTATGTAGTTTATCTGCTCTTGGGGTTTCAAGACTAATGTTGATAGATAAACTACTTAGAATCAGCACTGGCGTGCAGATTTATCTCCATGCTACAGGAATCATTGCAGAAAAATGCCTGATAAAGTTCAGGGAAAGAAAGCATAGACTGTTTCATTGTTATCAGTAACATGAGATTTCTTTGTAGATATCCAGTATCTGCTTATGTGGGTCTGTGAGCTATTACATCTCTCTGTCACAAAAATAGTTTCTGCATAATCTATGTGAATCTATCAATTAATCCATTTCAGTTCCTTGGTGAATTTACATTCATATAAAATATTCAACATATTAGGCTTGGGAATTGTATTTTACTGCCTCTGTTCCATAAAGAAAATTACTGGAAGATGTTATCTGTTAATTATGAAACACGTTTTTGCCAAACAATAAAAGGTAGCCATTTACAATAGGGGCTACTTGGGTGCATCTATTAGTCAGTTCCTGACATGTAATAAGACAATAACAAATGCTTTGTTTGGTCTCAATAAGAGTAAAGATAACATGGTAAACCTTTAGTTTAGGAATCCATTATAAGAAGGTATTAACAGTCTGCATGTTATAAAACACGTTTTTAACATGATATGAAACAATTAAACATTTCTTTTTAAGTGTCTTGTTATATCAGGCAGAGTGGTGGCTCTGAGGCTAGGGATCTGCACTGGCAATCGGAAGGTTGCCGGTTCAAATCTCGTAAATGCCAAACAGAATGACTTCAAAAAAAGGAAAAACTGCCATTTGGAGTGGACCAGTCAGAGTCCACACCTTAACCCAATGGAGATACTGTTGAATGTCAAGTGAGCTGTTCACACCAGACATCCTAAGAATATGGATGAGCTGAAACAGTTCTATGAGGAAGAATGGTCAAAAATTCCCCCTAAATGTTGTATGATGTATGTCTGATTTGCAGCCACTGGATGCACTTGCTTGAGGTTATTGCTGCCAAAGAAGTTTTGACCTTAAAACCAAGGATTCACTTACTTTTTCCACAACACGCTGTGAATGTTTGATAGGTGTGTTCAATAAAGACATGAGAAATTACAAGTGTACATTTTTAACTTAAGCATATTGTGTTTGTCAATATGTATGACTGACATCAATATCACATCACATTTTATGACCAGTTATTGCATAAAACCAAGTAATTCTAAAGGGTTCACAAAGTTTTTCTTGCCATCCTATTTCTATTTGTATTTGCTGTGTGCTTTGGTTTTGGTTTTTGGTTGTAATTTTTTCACCCTGACCTATTTGCTGTACCTTGGACAAAAGTCCAAAGTCTTTTGAAATGTGATTTTCAATCTTTCCTGTGCTATTTTCGTTCAGGCAGAACAAAAAGGGTAGTATCGCTGTGATTCAATGCACCACAAACTGTGACAGAATGTGTATTGTCTGTGAATTTTTGGTTTTTTGGTGGCTCAAGTTGGCCTGGTGTGAAAGTAAATCATGATAGCAGATATCTCCTCCAACGTTATTTTCTGCATTTTGCTTATCGATGGCAAGGTAGTCACCTGCATCCTATAATCCAGAGAGGAATAAAGGAGGTACAGAAAAAGAATGGGTGAAATAATTAATATATTGTTTAAATAATTAATAGCTTCATGATGTTGTTCACTAAATTCTGAATATAAAGTTTCTCAAAGAAGGTCAGTTGTTTTGATTATTATTAGTTCATATTTGGCAGACACATTCACCCATGATGAGTTTTGATAATACATTAAGGAAGGAATGTAAGCAGTTTAGAGTTACCAATAAAGCAAATGTGCATAGCTTTGAAATGTGTAAGGATATTCAAAAAGATCCAGGGAGATCACTGACATTCCACTGAGACATTGACCAAACCAGTGATCAAGTCCATGGTAGTTCTACTTCAAAGCAGCACTAACCTGTTATACCCCCCAAAGTTGTAAGTAAATTACTAAATGGATTTTAAAAGACACATAAATAAATAAACATACACTAGTTTATATTATATTCTTCTGTATTGGATAGGTACAGTAAATTACTAAAAAGTAACAATCGTCATCATCATGAAAGGAACAAGGCATGGGGATTTAAACCATGTTTGTCTTTTGAACTCATAAATTACCCACTATTAAATGAGACTTGTATCATTAATTTAATTAAGTTCATTTATTTCTCACATGTTGCAATATATTGTCTGAACAAAAAATAAGATTAACGTTATGTGTGTACAATGACCTTTGTTTTGAAAGCAGAGTGCACATCCGGAAACCATCATAGATCTCAAAATGGAAACCATTACCAATGTGCCTCTTTTACATTAAAAGGCAAGTCTGGAAGCATTTTACTTCTCTCATTTCTCTCCATTAATCATTCCTGCCATATAATGGTTACCTTTTATACACTTGCATTGTTAAATGCTTTTCTAAAGCAATAATCTGTTTAAAAATAATTAAAGTAATGATTATAATATAAATACACCATGAGAGTCTACAAATGAAGTACTATTTATGCATTACATTTCACATCTATCTATCTATCTATCTATCTATCTATCTATCTATCTATCTATCTATCTATCTATCTATCTATCTATCTATCTAAAAAGAATGCAAAGGCAGATTGTTTTAGAATGGCATACATTTTGCATTGTCAAAGCATTAATATCATATAAAATATAATGATTTTACATAAATAATAAGAAGTATTGTAAATGAAAATGATTGTCTCAAAAATGATATTCATAGTTTTCCCTCTTTTGAGCATCTACTCATTGTTCGTTATTCTTTAGCAGACACCCATACTGGGATGTCAGTTCATGAACATTACTTTTAATTTGTTCTTATGATTTAGAATGTTTGATTTTTAAATAAAACTTTTCTAGTTGCTTTGGAGAGGACAGGAGGATGTTTTCCTACCTTTAGCAATCCATTCTTGCAGCCGGTGTCCAAGATCTGTAACATCATATTTTTATGGACAGTCTGGAGTTATTGAGACTGTTTCTGTTTAAAAGTTGTCCCTTTTGATTAATTGATTTACTATTCTTTGGTAAGTACAGTGCTAATTCATTTTCCATCTTTTTCTATGATGTTTGCTTTTCATTTTAGCCTTTCAATGACTTATAATTTGTTTACAGACTGAACTTCATCTCTTTCTGTTCCGTCACAATAAAGGACAGTAGAGAGAGAAATAATAGAAAGGAACCAGGAGAAAAACTACAAATAAAATGAGATAAAGATAAATAAATTTTATAAGGTAATGGATAATGACACTTTTATTTTCTTTAATGATAGTTTTTGTAGTTGACTGTACCCTTTGTTTCAATGAACATTCTTAACTGGCTTATTTGCAAGTCATGATAGGAGTCTATTGCCTGGATTCTGCATGAAACGCCTTGTAATGATGCTGAAATATGCATTATTGTTTTCTAAATAGCTTTGTGTTTTGTTGCATTAATTAGCAAGTGAAAACTATTAAATGTTGTGACATATATATTTTTTGTGGTTTGTTACATTTTCTTCTAAAGTTTCCAGGTTTGTTCTGAGCAGAATCTCAATCCCATTTGGTTTTTAGGACTCCATTTTAATCTATATTTTCAGATGTTATGTTTTTTTATTAATTTTGAAATTGCCATTTCTGGATGAGATATTGAGACAGCTTAGCTATTAGCTAAACAAACTGGCTTGATGGACTGAATGGTCTGCTCTCATTTCTCAAATTTGTTATGTTCTATCCATTATTAAACTTAAATTCCATTCAAGGTCATAGGCAACACAGCCGATTGAAGCAACATCTGTGAAAGGTAGTGTGGAGTGGTATAGTGGGATTGCAGCTTTGCAAGAGGTAGCAATTTTAAATAAATAATCATGGCCCAAGAAGGTGTAGACGCCAACTGGGTACGGGTATACATGAGTGTTTCATTCCACGGTTAATTGAGAAGTTGGCTGACCGCGCCGCATACACATTCAGAGGTGGGCTGATCAGTCAGGCATCTCAATGATGGCACGGAGGGTTTAGCTCATCTCACCTGTGCCTAATAAGGCAGGAGAGTATAAAAGGAGCCTGTACAAGACAGAGGGGAGATGATAAAGGAGAATAAAAAGGAGAAATGAAAGGGAAAGGAAGCACAGAAAGGAGGCTAAAACAAGGAGACAGGACTGGCATGAAGAAGGGAAATAGAGTGAGCAAGTGAGAGAGTGAGTGAGAATGGAGGCAGGCAGCCAGAAAGAGAGTTCCTATGAGAGCATGTAGGTGACGCTGAGGGGCTGGGAAGTACTACTTTAGCTGAGCGATCTTGGAGCTGGAGTAACCTCTTGGTGGAACTCTTTGCGTAAGTCCAGGAAGGCAGAGCAAGTCAGGGAGGCTTGGATGGGGAGCCCTGTTAGGACCATGGATGGCCACAGGGACCTGAGCCTTCATAAGTTGAGGTCCTGCTGGGAGCCATAGGACAGCAAGGACCAGGACTTGTAGGAGGAGTTGGATGGCTGTGTCTGTTGGATGGGTGTCTCGTCTGTTGTGAGGCCTTGCAGCAGAGGTAAGTAGAGGAGACATCGTTAGAGGAGACGTCGTTTTCCAAGGGCTGCACCGGGGACTCATCTTTAAAAGGATGGTTTTTATGCTTTGGGAGTTTTTAACCACAAATTTAAGGAATTATTTTTTGACTTGTTAACTTCCACCTGGACACCATTTATTTTTATGGATTATTTATTTTTTTATGGAAGAAGAACTGCACTATTTATTTGGACACCGATTGTTTGGATTGTTTTAATAAAATCACTGCTTCACCTTTGCAGCAATCCCTTTCTATGTGTGAGCGTCTCCATGTGTGCTGCTCATCCCTTGGTTATGTTATTGGCCGTGGTGGATTCAAGAGGCTCCAGGAAGGGTCTGGTATTATGTAATCGACCTGCACCATCACAGGAAGTGAACATCCCTAAACAGTGTTCTACCACAGAAGATACTCCCTCAAATGAGGTTGATTTAGAGACACAAGTTACCCTGGTATACACATCTTTAGGATTCAGGAAAAACAGAAAAATTGAAGAAAATGCCACACTTATAGTGAGAAAGTATTCAAAGACCAAAGAGACTGTGTCTGGGAGAGGTGTGGAGATTTGAGGCAGAAGCAGTTGACCCTGTGCCATCTCCCTGCTGCCATTAAACAGGAATCAGACTTTTTTTAATTTAGAGAATCCTTCTTTTCTACTTTTCATATTTATCTTTTATTTTTCATTGACACTACAATTTTTTTTTCACTTCTCTTGTGTATTGGCTTTATCTTCCTGGATGCAGATATAATATGCAATTTAAACGTTGAGGAGTTACAGTTAGAAAATTGTTTAGCATTCACAATATTTTGTAATAATTAATTAATTAAAGATTTTTATTCATAAATGCTTTGCCTGATGCATGTATAAGGAAAGTTTAAATTTTAAAAACACAAATAAGGATTGTGTTGTTTGAAATGTGAGTTTGTCCTTATGTAAAGAATGGTTAGGTGATGAAAAGAGTGGTATTTACTTTTAACTAAAAAATCTTTATTCAGCTCTGCGTCTGGGACTCTGTAACACTGTTCCTAAGAGATGAGCCAAATGTATTGCTATCCTGCAAATCTAATCTTATCCTTGGCAAATAACATGCAGACCTAGGCTCTCTCAGGTATTCAGAGCTGCCTCATATTTCTGTTTCCTGTAATATCCAAGTTTTTTCTTGGAATGTTTGTCCTAGTGCCTTATGCGTTTGGGTCCAAGCTTTTGATCTGGCACTGAATTGACCTAAAAGGAGAGGGAAGTTCAGATTTTGGAAATGGGCAGTTCAATTGTGCACATTCTGAAATCACTTATCATAGTGATACTGGGGTTACATGGTGAGGGGTAAACTATGTGGGCTATTTAAAGTCAATTTTAATTTTAAAGATATTTACTAATTTTGACCCACAGGTGTGTCTGCCCTTGATTAGTTGGGAAGATCAGGTTTCTGCCTTTTTTGTTGTCAATGGCTTTCAGCTATGTTATCTTAAATTCCCTAATGATTTTTTAAATAGTAATATATAATACAAAAATATTCCAGCACCTAATCTTTACTGAATTTATAACATAACATTCTTCTAATAATTTTGGTATATTTGTTAATGAATGTTTTTGTTGTGTGTGTTTAATTGTTTTAAATGAAGTACTGTATTTTTCTGTTTTTCAGGTAGTT
This sequence comes from Erpetoichthys calabaricus, assembly GCF_900747795.2. Lineage (NCBI taxonomy): Eukaryota > Metazoa > Chordata > Cladistia > Polypteriformes > Polypteridae > Erpetoichthys > Erpetoichthys calabaricus. The sequence goes on along the minus strand of NC_041400.2, from coordinate 149,183,285 downwards.
AGTATTGTTTTTTTGCACTGAGTAGCAGCAGCAGCTTTGAGTGAAGCTGGAATCAGGAGATGTCACTAAGTCAGAAATGTCAAGCCAAAAGTCAAAACCAGGAAGGCAAAAAGTTAACCAAACAGTGTTAGGTAAGTGTACCAAAAATCATAGTCAAGAAACAGTGTGGGAAAGTTTGATAACCAAACTTAAAATGGAACATGTAAACAGAGCCAAATAGTAAGTCGTAAAATGTAATCAGAAAGGAGAGCAAAAATATTTGTAACCAGGAATTCCATAACAACAAAGAATGAAAGCAAAAATGTTTTGGGAAAATCCATAATCTTGGACAACCAAGAAGTATGCGACTTAGCTTTTATACCTTACACTGCTTATATCATGGACTACATACTTCTACTTGACCTTACCTAGAAAAGTCATAGCAACTGACAACAAAAAATTCTCAAAATGATGGTTCCCAAAACACAAACAACATGGTGCTGCTTGAAAATGTTATTTATTCTTCATCATTGTTATAAATATATCAGTGCAAAAACACATCTAACCATGAGATTCATTGAGCTCTAAAACATCTAAAATGAATTCTCAATATTTTTTAGAAGCAATGGAGAAATTATAAAAAATAAACTCCTGATTGTAACATCATTTTGCCCTTTAATCTTATCTGTTTAGTTGGTTATCTGTATGTGAAACCCAAAAGATCAGGTTCTTCTGATGCTGCAGATATACAGCTGATTATGCTCCTTTTAATGACCTATAAAGAGGTTTAGCTGAGACATTTGTTCCTATTTGTTTTATCCAGTTCCCCTTCTGGAATCTGTTCTTGCTAGGGATCTGTGCCAGCAATCAGAAGGTTGCTGGTTCGAATCCTGTAAATGCCAGAAGTGACTCCACTGCATTGAGCACATACACAAGGCTCTTAACCTGCAATTGCTTCATCCTGAGTATAACATTAATCTCCATCCAACCCTGTAAGCAGGTCCTCCAAGTTACAGGGAAAACTTGGGGGTTGGTGGCAGGATTGGCACTCCAGCCACCATAAAAAACCTCACACTTTTTCTGCATGGTGCTAAGGTGTCACCCGCTGCACTCGGGTCCCAATCCAGGTGGTTCATCATATGGTGGGTGCAGCAACGTGCTATCAGCGCATGCTCCAAGCCTATAACCAATGCCTATTGATTTATTGCTTTTGGAACTCTCACTCTTGCTTCTGACTTGGTTTGCTTTATTTTTAGTTTGCCTATTTTAAGGTAAAAAAAGATGTTCTTTTCTTTTGTGGATGTTTTTTAAATTATCATGTAGTTTGCTTGTATTTTTGGGAACTTTGATACTTTTCTTCATATATACAGTAAAACACATTACAGAGATTATGGTTTGAACAGTTTGAGCCAGAGGTTTTCATGTAATTTCCCTTTCCTGATTCGACTTTTTTTTATGACTCAAGGCCTTTCGAGAGTGTAGACCCAGGCCTGTGAGTTTCAGACCTAGGCCAATTTTAAAGTATTAAGGCAGTTTTTTTGAAGTTGTGGGTCTCGAGTTCACATCTGGGGCCCAGTCCTAGTTTTGACTAAAAACTCTCTAAAAATAAAATTAATTTTATTCTAGAATAGTTGGGGGTAAGAAATCCAAGTTAATGTTAGGAAATGAGTTTGTGTTTTAGTTTTGTAGTTTCATTTGGTTTCCTTCTCTGGTATTCCAACCCTTGTCTGTACTTCAACCACACATTTATCTTTGCCCTTTTTATTAATTCATCCCTTGGTTTTCTTGTCTAATTATTATACATGTAGGCTCTTATGTCCTGCCAAAATTTTTACAATATGTGGGCGTGAGAAACCAATTTTTGTTTTGTTTTTGTTAGTACAAAAAATTGTTTTATTAATGAGTGTGTTACAGTTTGCTCCAACTGCTCCTTGTAGAACTTCTAAGAGAATAGGCAAAGACACTGAGAAAGTGTTTAAAATGAAAGGTTTGACCCCTTTCACACATGCAAACTATTCCAGGACTTTACCTTTGCCTATGAATAAACAATCCAGGTGAAAAATCCCAGGAAATCCTATGACTTGACAGTTTCCTTGGACACTACGTACAGTAGTATAAATTACAGGATTTTTTTGGGTTGGCATATGTGTAAACAAAACAAAAAAATTGAAGCATGACAGCACAGACAGTTAGTAGGAGTTGACTTTCATGCAAGTCATCCAGTTATAAGAAGCTTAAATGATTAAAGTATGCTTGTGTTTAGATGTTTGAAAAAAGTTTTCAAATTGAACTGATTTTGAAACAGAGGAGCCATCCCAGGCAAAAGAGAAAAATGGTCAGTTACAACCAAATATAGCCATACACCGCCTGATTAGTAGTGATGAGCAATCTCTTTGTTTCGCCATAAGTTGATATGTTTGTGAAATGCATTGAAATGTTCTGAGTGGATTATAATGGTGCAGTATTCTTTTAACTGTTCATAAGGGCTAGAGAAACATCTGCCAACCATACTGGACCAATTATTGGGGTCAAAATGTTATCTGTGCTGTGAGGTAGTAGTTCTAACCACTGTGCCACCATGCCTCGAACAACAAGATAAACACAAGATGAATACCTCAAAATAAAATACAACACATGCCTACAAATTAGCAATAAGTAAATAAAATATAGATCATTGCACTTGCAGAGTTTCAGTCTCGGGACACACATCGGCCATGCCATGAAGCAGTAGCGTGGGACTGACTTGTTCCAAGTCACAGCTCCGGCTAGAAAGTCTTTTTGTTTCCAGTATATCTGTGCAAATGTTTTGCAATGTTTTTCTCCCATCAAGAACAAAGAAATGCCTTTAAGCAGTAATATATCTTTCATTATTATTATTATTATTTCATTTGATCTCCTGTGATTTCTGATGACAGGTAGGGCAGTGGGGCTGCTTTAAAGCTTGTTTTAATTCATAGTTGCTGCACATGGCTAATACAGTGCTGTGCTGCAAGCACACAAGGATCGGTGTTATATATCCAGTGTCAGTAATCATAATATTTTCACTATGGTCAGCTAATGTAACTTCAAATTAAATTACTGTAGGTTTTTATTTTTAAATGTGTGAAGTGAAATCCAACTGGAGTACTGATTGGGTTGTGATACCAAACATGCGTGAAGCAGAGGCAATGGTCTTAGAGTGCGCATGTATGAAAGTTCTGCGCATGACTGCAATGGCTCATGTGGTGCTAGGAAAAAAGGATAGTTTAATCAAGCCCTTATAGGGAATTTCCAGGAAAATATTGAACAAACAAGGCCATTGGTGAACACAGCATATTTGCTGCAAGAAATCCTTTGACAAATTTCGCCGATCAACACTACTGCTTAGTATTTGACTCTGATGATTTTTTTAATTGGGACATCAAAAGTAAAACACTCAATCATGGTTAGAATTTAGAAGCAAACATGTTGAGAACCAGGAACACTAAATTACAAAGACAGCTGGTAGAAGTTTCAAATGTATCAACAAACATGGTCAACCAGGATGTGCATTTCAAAATGGCAGCACCCATACAAAAACAAAACACCACCACAAGAGAATGTAACTTATTTCTATCATAAGTAAAAATGTACTAAAAAAATAACGTGGCATTCCTTGGATTCTAAAACCCCCAAAATGATGTCTAAAATATTTTTTGAGACCAAGAATGACCGTGACACTGAAATGAGTGAACCGGATACGTGTGCGATGATTAACACTTGAATTACCAGGGTTGCATTTGTAAAAGGAGCTAGAGTCTGTTCATCTCACTCTCATTCTGCAAGCATAAACCAGAAGCAAACAGTCAATGTCACATGTCAGAGAGCCTATTGAAAATCTAAGGGGCTTGACTCCACCAAAAGAGGGCATGATGATTTACCAAGGACCACCAGTTATGCTTCCAAATATGGTTGAAAATCGAGGATCATGGTTTGGATAGGCAGCTACAGTGAGCACTCCAGAAGGAAATTAAAGAGCCAAATCAACTGCGTCTACTTTATATGAAGACACTCATTTTCAAGACACTAAAATTATGCATATGACGGTAAGCAACATGACTGACTTTCCATATTATCACTGGTGTTCTGCCTATTGATGTGACTGGCAACTTCTAGTGGTTGACTCTTCTGTTGAAAAGCATTTCAGTGATTCCCTTTTTTATTGAAGCTGGATACGTTTCCGTTATGTCTACAAATCATAAAAAAACAAACTGCAAAAATGTAATGAACGACTTCGTGCAAAAAATTTCAAAGTAAAGTATTTAAACAGGACAGAAAGTCAATGTTTCTGAAAGCCTCCACTACTTCACTAGATTTTGGGTAAAGAATGTTTTTAAAGCACTATAAAAAGTCTGAAAATATAGGAAAAGTAAGTTATGAGAAAAACATGTGCAGTTTAATCACTTGCCTTCTTCTGCCAAATGCTTACATCAGACTATGAAACGTTGCTGAAAAACTCACATCTTCCTTCCTATGTGGCTTATAAAAACACTTTTCAGTTTTAATCAATAAACCTCATCTGATTGATTGACAATTGATTTGTAACATCATAATGTTGTAATGTTCAATTCCTATATGATTTATTATATGGACTCTTTGATGGCTGGTCAGAATAAAGCGGAATACTCCGTTAAAATTATACAAAGTTATTGTCTGTCTGTTATACCTGCATTGTTATCACTCTTTAATTTAATATTGTTCTTTATCAGTATGCTGCTGCTGGAGTATGTGAATTTCCTGTTGGGATTAATAAAGTATCTATCTATCTATCTATCTATCTATCTATCTATCTATCTATCTATCTATCTATCTATCTATCTATCTATCTATTAAATGTGTTTGATTAGATATACCACACCTTTACTGCAAAATAACAAAAACACACAAAATACACTTTATAAGTGCCATATGGGATTCCTTGCCTGAATGGGAGCCCCCGGTGGATGAGTAGCATCCCGCCAAAGAGAGAGGAAGGTTCCTGACCAGATATATTTACAATACCTTTCCTGGTCTTGATAAAAGAGAAGGACTGTCTCTAGGGGCTATTTATTATCCAAGTACGCTAGATGGCAGCAACCCTGGATAACAATACCTGCTCTTACACCAACAGGGAATGCCAGGAATTGTATTCCAGTAGCGCCGCCTTGCTGGGGTCTGTGGGTGCCATAAGAGGGCACTCCAGAGAGTTAGACTCCCTACTGTTCGGAACTTCTGTATGACCCAGAAGTTCTTCCAACGGGTGAAGCCCTGGCACCAGAAGTACTCCTGGGTCCTCAGTAAAAGAGACCGCATTGCCCAGGTGAGTCAATGTTAGGAGAAAGTAAGGCAACACTCAACTGGAGGATTGGCATTGTGGAAAGAAAGAGAGAGAGGCACCGTATGCATTCTTTGTAAAAAACAAAAAAAAGGTATTTAGTGTAATAAATAAACCTTTATTTTGAACCCGGGACTATGTGTTCTATTGGGGTTTGGGGCTCCCTGGCACATCCTAGCTTTCACATCTTAATATATTGTACACTGGCTTTCTGCTGACAGCCCACTGAATTCTGTTACTCTGCCTCTATATGCAGAATTGTTTCAGTATCATTATGTAAACCAAGGTTCAATATTGCTATTTTTATTCAGATAAACCTTCCTCGTTCATACTTACTCATTAGTCTATAATCAACAAGAGAAGAAACTCAGATGAAATTAAAACAGGACAATTTCAAAAAAATGTGTGCTGCCTTTGGAATAAAGTGAACTTGCTCAGCTAAATGTCTTTTTAATACAGTCATCTCCCACTGTGTAGCGTGGGACTGTGGCCACCTGTTCAAAATGTCTCTGCTTTAAAAGCAAAAAAGTGACCACTCTTTGGATATTGTATCCCATTTCCATGCACCCAGAGGGGTTTGAACATATTACATTTCAAACAAAACGTTCAGGGAAACTCCAGGGCAAAATAGCTTTGGTTCAACTTCTCTTCTTTTTTTTTTTTTTTTTTTGTTGATGGGGTATATCAACAACTGCTGTTAGAATTACAGTGTAACTAAAATAGACATAGTTCTGTACAAGTTGTTTATTTGCGGGAAGACAAAGTCATTTGATTTAAGGAACCTCCTAACAATAGTTTAGCATTACTGTGGAAAATATTAATAACAATAAGCTTGTGTGTAGGCAAGTTACAGTAGTTGTTTGATAAAAAAGTGACACATAAAATAAGACATTGCACACATTGAAGTAAATGTTATTCCTACATTTTCATTTGTTTGTGCCGCCTACCAGCATTTCTCTACAGATTGTCATGTTGATACACCTTCACCCCTCATCTTAAACTCATAAACAAACTGACTTTGAAAAAGTCAAAGCAGCCTGGCGGCATGTAAACTCCAGACAGATGTTAATTCATCAGAAAAAATACTGGCCACATAACACATTTTAAAATATTATGGTAAAAAAAGGCAGATGGAGGAGGTTCTCTCAGATACGACTTCCACCCAAGTCACTGTCTATGTAGAGTTGGTATGCCCGTATTTTTTTTCCCCTATGCACTCCCATTTCTTTTTACATCCCTAAGACAAGGAGGGTTAGGTTGATTGAAGATTTTAGATTTTTTAGATTAGTTTGATAAGTACAAGAGTTCCTACTTTGCCCCTCAAGTTTCATGAAACTCTACAATAGCAACTCCAATAAATGAACAGCTTGATAGAGGGAGGTTAAATCAATAATATTTTGGATTATTGTTTGTAAGGTTTTTTTTATGAAATAAAATATATATACTTGTGCACATTAATCCACCCTGTTTCTATGTATGTACGCAACCTGATTCTACATGTACGTTGTAAGTAAGAACTTGCAATGAAAATTGTTAATTAATGATATGTCAGCAAAAATGAATATTGATTCATAATTTAAAGTAAAGTTTGAACCATGGGTATGTATAGTATTTCAACCTTATGCTTAAATATCCTGCAGTACACCATGGAGTTGAAAAGGCACAATGATGTCCTGAAAATACAAAACTAACGATAGTGAGACACGTTCTGTCTATAATGAGGAACAGTTCCGAGGATAAGCACCAGCTAATGGGTGTCCTGGAGGTCAAGCACCCCAAATAATTCTGGCTTACAAGTGTATAAATACCACACAGCCTGCATACAGTCATCAGTTTCTATTGTAACATGACCTTTTCAACTGGAAAGCAGCAAAGCATTTCTAAAAGTCTTCCTATTCATCTCACAAAAAGCATACCACCTGTCTGGTTGCATTACATGTTGTTCACTCATTTGTTTTGGTCTGCTGTACTTTTAATTCTAAGGCTACATAATCCATCCATTATCCAACCCGCTATATTCTAACTACAGGGTCACAGGGGTCCGCTGGAGCCAATCCCAGCCAACACAGGGCGCAAGGCAGGAAACAAACCCCGGGCAGGGCGCCAACCCACCGCAGAGGCTACATCCACACTCATATATTTTAATTTAAAAACAGCAACTCTTCTGTGTCTGTTATATTGGGATAGGTTTTTCTTCTGTGAAGGGTGACCAGTCAGAGAATAAGATATTATAACTGGCAGAATTCAGTCACAGAGGGGCCACATAATATGCACAAACAAATCATGAGTAGTGCCTGCGTTTTCAAATATCTGTGTTCTCACCAGTCCACATTAGAGGTGTAAGGCTTTGGCAAGTGTTTTCAAAAGTTTCTAATTTCAGGGGTTGAAAACCATCAGTTTCTAATTAAATGAATTTGTGAAGGATATCTATTGAGTGCACTCAGTGACTTAACTTAGATATATAAAGACAAACAGTAAATAGTTTTTCAGTTTGTACTTGTGAGCAGATTACTTAATGTAGACACTATATGAAGATCATTTCACATATGAGAAACCTCACACATCTCTTTTCAAATGTGTCCGGGATAAAATTCAAAACACGATGGTGCTGAAAGTCAAGCGCAGTGTTAAACAATGAATATGTCTAAATGTTCTGGTTAAACATAAACACAAGCAAAGATGAGCATTTAGGAATACTGCATCATTTATTGGACTGATTTTTGTACATTATGTAATTTTTTATTAAAATAATAAAAGAACAACCATCACACCTACTGCACATTTTCCGCATGTCTCTATGTTTTTTATGATTATATCCATCCTTTTGAATTCTAAGAAATACCACCTGAGCATAGCTGAAGAGCCAAGAACTTAGCAATGGACAAGAAAGTGACAGATATTTATGCTGTATCAGAGACTCTTTTTAAGATGATGATGATGATGATATGCTCCTTGCCTTTACAGCTGTCTGCAGGTGTGAAATTAAGTGAGAATTAAAAGTCCTATTTTTCTTTAACATTTTTTAATATTTGAGAAATGTTTATATATTTGCAGGTTATCTATCGAGGATGTGTTTACTCTAGCAGAATATACTATAGATACTGTAGTTAATAGGTTAGAAAGGACATACAAAGAGCCAAACAGGATAAGTTTCATGTTGTGCTCATGTTTTGTTTGAATCCTCCATGTTTTTTTTCCTGAGTTTGAGACTAGTGTAGATAATGATGTTCTGATGTTACTCTAGTTGTTATTAAATATACCACATGCGAAAACCAAAAAGAGGATCACCAATTCGATCACACCTATGTTAGGAGAGGAGTTGTATGCAGGTGCTCCACCATGTTTTGATACATGGACAGACTGAAGGAAGCATGGACAGAGGTGATATTAGATCATAAGACAGGAATGTTAAAGACAAGGTAAGGTCAAAACTGGGTGATCAGAAGTTGTTTGGCTGAGTCAAAAAATAGTAACTAAAATTAAAGACCTAATTATAATGTTATTTCTAGGGGTTGTTACTTGAATCATGTTTATTTCCCTTCTTATTGGTATTTCTGTTGTTTTTGAATTCTTATTTTTCAGAAGTTTTTTGTTTTTATGTAATCTTTCTTAATATTTTATGTTGTGTACATGTGTTTCAAGGCGAAAGTTCTTCTGTTTTTTTTGGGTGGATGCCCAAGAAGCTGGGATCACCATAACATCACTTTGTGAGACCACATTCAGCCTTCTTGAGGTAGAGAAGACGGTTCCAGCAGAGATTTATTGGCTGTTGTGGAGTCTGTTTCTTTGTAAATGGTATTTTTGGATTTATTGGTTTATTGTGGATTTTTGCTTTGTCTTTGGTTTCTGATTTCTGGATTATGAATGGGACTTTTAGGCAAACCCTTTTTGCTTCACTCTGAACTTGTTTCGTCATATTTTGTCCTTGTTTTAATTAATTCATAAATTCATTGAATTTAAAAAATGTTTTTGTGCTTCAAGTCAGAAGATTTCATAGTTTTGCTGTCCTAGAAGGGCTTTTTTTTTGTTTTTGAAACATTTAAAGGTACCTTTGAACTTCTAAAACAACCACCCCGGTTTTGGCCAACACAGGCCTGAAAGCCTTCCTCTTAAGTTTGGGTTTCCTGCTTAGGGTAAAGCCAGTTCCTGAGGCTGTTGAGTGAAGTCCTAGTGAAACTTTTGTTTATTTTTAGGCTTTTTCACCCATTTTTGATATTTTGTGTTGCAGCTTCAATACACTAATTCTTTGCCAGAAATTCATAACCTTAGACATTAGATCAAAATAAGTTGATGGGAATTCACAGTCATGGATAAAGTGTTGATCTCCTTGACTCTTCTCCTTGCAAAAAGCTGCCATATTAATTTCAGGGTATTTGATAATGGATGCGAATATGAAAAAGAAAGGGAAATGACACAGAAACTGTAGCACTGCTTTGACTCTGGGTGCCACCAGTTTGCAAAACCGAGCAGAACATGCATATGCATGGTCTGAAGCTGCAGTAAAAATGTGCGTGGCTTTACACCAAGTTTAGTTTTTATACATCTCGAAGTGAGTGTGGAAATAACGTATGAAACATTTTTGTGCATACGCACGGTTTATACATGAGGCCTGTAATCCTTAAACAGTAGCAAGTCATAAAAAACAGTAAAATCAACAAAAATAGCAATACTTACAAATACTTTTATACTGCAAGTACAATGGTTTCTTGTTCTGATCTTACTCACCTTTGGCCTTAAATAACCAGAGAGAGGGATCAGAAGGGGTGATGTCAGGGTGGCAGGGTGGCACAGACCACAAGAAAAATAAGCACAGCTAAAGGGACGAACACAATAATTAACATAACAGAAAATACATACTGTAGAAAAATTAAAAAATAATAATAAAAAAACAATAAAACATTAAATACATGTACAGTAAATACAAACCCTTACATAACAATTTTCGTTTTTGTGTAAATTTTATTAATTAGAGTAGATGCCACCTAAGGCACACTTAATTTTGGGAAAACTATATTTGTTGTGATTTTCATTTCCAATAATTAATGATTATAATTTTGTTAGAGGTAAGGATTCTTTCTGGAGCTTCTGTTAAACAGAAACTGCTCTTAAATCATTTGTATGACAGAAGAGATCCCCAGAATATTCTAGAGAATTTTAGTGTCTTCATTAGTGACTGCTTAAATCTTTAAAAACTAAAATTACTAACACAATACATCTGACATGAAAAATCTAATGCCATTACTGAGGACTAATCCATTTATTTATACACCTGTATGTTTTGTTGCTAGCAGGCTAATTCTGTCGTGTTTGCGGTTGTACATGTATTTAAAGATCAAACAACTAATAAAACGTACACAAATTATACTTTATGCATACATTTGATTAGTAGGTGCTGATGCAGCTGCCTCTTAAAGAGGAAAACATTTCAAATAGAACTGTCTGCATTTCCCTAAAGGAGCCAGACAGCCAAAAGGCAGGTTTTAAGCCCCTTAATGTTTCCATGAGCACCAAGAAAAAACAAACCTTGACACTAAGTCAGAGACAAGACAAACTGGCAGGATCTATTTGGCAGTGTAAAGAGTTTTCCAAACTAACAGTACTAAATCCAAATCATTCTTGTGAATATGTGTGTGTAACAGTTTTGGAATTAAATATATTTTGACACATCTATTTAAATGACTATTGATATGATCAGAAGTTTATTTGTTGTTGATAAAGTGGAGCTATGATTAGCAGTTTTTGGCCTTGGAAGTCTGAATCAGTGATCTCAAATGTTCAATTCAATTCAATTCAATTCAATTTTATTTGTCATTCAGCAGAACATCCAAGATGTGCTGCAGAACAAAAATACGATGCACAAGACATTAATAAAAACACATAGTTAAAATCAGCCTACAATAAAATACTAAAATGCTTCATTTAAAAGACGAACAGCAGTAGGAAAAAAACTGTTTTTAAACCTGGTAGTTCTACATTTCAGGCTGCGGTACCTTCTGCTTGAGGGCATGAGGGAAAAGAGTTCAGAGGCAGGATAAGTAGGGTCTCTAGAAATCCGCACAGCTCTGGCCAGACAGCGTTGTTTTGCCAAATCTTGTACATTTGGCAACGGGGCTCCAATGATCCTCTCCGCAGCCCTCACCACTTTCCTCAGTGCTTTCCAGTCCGAAGCGCTGCAGCTCTCCTGCCACAGCTCTTGTTCGGCTCTTGCTGCTGAAAAACCAGACAGAAGCAATTGGGAAAGCAGATATGAGAAACAAAAAAACACTACACTGTCTATTCTACTTCTCCTGTTTATCATACAAGTACAATACAGTAACATCAAATTTGTTTTAGGATATTTTAATTGTTATTGTTTTAAACAGAATACATAATATAAACATAATCTTAAACATGTTTGTCATTGTGTACATTCAAAAATTGAGCACACAAAACTGAACCTTATAAAATATCATTCTAATTTCTAACAATTATTTGTTTTCAAATTTACTTTACTACGCACTGCGTATGGCTCATTGAATTTACCAAGCATATATCATTCACTAATTCATTCAAGTTTTAACTGAATCATTACCCAAGAATGAATCATGTGATTCTCTTTATTTGATTTGCGAATGAGTCAAATGGTTCTCATTTATTTGATTCATGAATGACTCACACAATTTCTATTCATTTGACTTGTGAATGAGTTATACATTTATTTGAACTATAACTTGAATCATTACACAAGAATGAGCAATTCTTGTTCATTTATGATTCTCAAATTAAGACCCTGTTCACACATACCTGGGTATTTTTTTAAAACATTTTTTATCCACACGCAAACTGCGTTTTAGGTCCCTGAAAACTGTGTTTTTGAAAAACTCCTTCCAGGGTGAAGATGTTTAGAAACTCCATTTTCCTTGTTTACGTGTGGACAGGGAAAACAGAGTTTTTGGCTTGTTAAGGCAGAGGGTACGCCGGTGTCTTCTTTGATTGATGTCAGTGTGTGCGCCATTATCTGTTTTGCTTACATGAGGCAATTTTGTGCAATTGCAGTTATGGCTAAAGTAGTGCTGGTGTTAACGTTGTTAATGGGACTTTTACATGTTTACATTTAAACGAACAATTACTTTATCACTATGTTGAGCAACAGTGGTTGCTGATAAAGAAAATTTTCGTTTTTCAGTGATATTGCTGTTGTCTTTGAGTGAGCTGCTCCATTTGCACAGCAAAGGAAAGACAACTGTAATGAGATTGTCCGTTAGTGTTGTCAGAAAAGTTGCCTGCACACTACTGTTTAGCAGACGAGGGGAGATTACACAAGATGGCAAACACCTTTGGATAATCAAGACAGGTGGTTTCTAAAATAGCAAGGCAAGTGTGTGAAAAAATTACAGCCCACTTGGGCCCTGTATATTGTAACAAGAAAACCCCAGAGACATTGGGAAGGATTGGGGCAGCCATCCGTATAATATTTCCCGGCTGCATAGTCTGTCCAAATACAAAGACATGTTCACACAATCGAGTCCAAAACAGAACTGAGTATCATCTTAAGATGGCGGCTTTTAAACCCTCACAGGGGAAGTGATGTCATCAGGGCCGGAACTGGAAGTGATGTTGTTGGCTGCCCCAGAACAGGGTGGTCTGCAAGGAATTGAAAGAGAATTAGCGCACTTCGTCACCCCCTGGTCTGGCATGGAACTACATTTATTCAGGCCCTTTGGTTGTCCCCTAAACACGCATGTGTGACAGGACCACCTACCCAGCCAACGACCCAACCGTCCTCCCCCCCCGTCCTGCACCGAGAGGTCGTGAACGCGAGAGAGAGCATCGCGTTGGTGTGGAGAGAGCCCTTCTGATGAACGAGCGAGAACTTATAAGGCTGCAGATCAAGGAACCACCTAGTGACCCGAGGGTTGAACTCCTTGTGTAGGGCCTTCCACTGTAATGGTCCATAACAGGTGTGAACTCCCGACCCAGGAGGTAGTACCTCAACTGTGTAATCGCCCACTTGATCGCAAGAGCCTCTCTTTCCACTGCCACATTCCTGGTCTCCTGATCCAGCAGTTTCCGGCACAGGAACATGACGGGGTGTTCAGCACCATAGACGCTTTGGCTCAGCACTGCTCCTAGGCCTGTGTCTCAAGCATCCGTCTGGAGAATGAAAGGAAGGGCAAAGTTAGGTGCTTTCAAAACAGGTGCTGAATTCAGGGCCCGTTTTAAGTCACTGAATGCAGCTTATGTCACATCAGTCCATACCACAGTGTTGAGGGCCCCTTCTTTGTTAAATTACTCAAGGGCGCTGCTCTCTCTGAAAAGCGGGGCACAAACCGGCGGCAGTACCCGGCTCTACCGAGAAATGCTTGGACCTGCCACTTGGTTCGCAGATGGGCCCATTTCAAAATGGCCATCTACTTTGGACCACTGTGGCTTCACAGTACCACAACCCACCAGGTAGCCCAAATATTTGGCTTCTTCCAACCCAAAAAAACATTTTTTAGGATTGATCCGAAGACTGGCCTCACCCAGCGCCCGTAATACCGCTCGGACGTGCTGTAGGTGTTCCTTCCACATGCTGGAATAGATGACAACGTCATCTAGATAGGCAGCACTATATGAGTTATGGGGGCGTAGCACTTTGTCCACCAGACGCTGAAAAGTTGCAGGAGCCCCGTGTAACCTGAATGGAAGGACACGATACTACCAGTGTCCACTAGGGGTGCTAAATGAAGTTTTGACCTTTCGGAGTCCGTTAAAGGAATCTGCCAGTACCGCTTGGTCATGTCAAGTGTGGTCAAGTATTCCGCCTGTCCAAGCCTCTCAAGGAGGTTGTCCACTCAAGGCATAGGATAAACGTCAAATTGGGAGACCTGATTAAGTCGATGTAAGTCGTTGCAAAACATCCAACTCCCGTCGGGCTTAGTAACCAAGACTATTGGGCTGGACAAGTTAGAGCCAAAGTTAAGGGTGTTGGTATAAGCAAAGAATGAGTGGAGCTGGCCGGAGGAGGGATCTGGATCCCTTTCCTTCCACGGTTTTAGCAGATTCACATGATATATCCGCTCGCTCGGCCGATGATTGGGCCGTTTCACCAAATAGTCGAAGAGCCCTTTCCTCTTGTTAACCTCATATGGCCCCTGCCAATGGACAAATAGTTTAGAGGTGGGAACCAACACCATGACCCAATCCCCTGGCTGGAACTCCTGGAGCGTCGTGCCACTGTCATAATAGCGGGCCTGTGCTGCTTGCGCCTCATCCATGTGACTTTTTAGGATAGGTCGAATTTTACCAAATCTATCATGTAACTGCGCAATATACTCTAAAATATTAGTTGAGGGAATAACCTCTCCTTCTCGACCTTCTTTCAAAATGTCCAATATACCCCAGGGTTGCCGTCCGTATAATTATTCAAACAGTGAGAACTCTGTCGAGGCTTGAGGGACTTCCCTGTAGGAAAAAGCATGAGGGGAGGAGCTGGTCCCAGTTCCTCCCGTACTCGCTGACCACCTTACGAAGCATTTGCTTGAGAGTCTGATTAAACCTCTCAACTAGACCGTCGGTTTGAGAATGATACACTGCGGTTTTTAAGTGCTTTATTTTACGTAACTTGGCAGTTTCCCTGAACATCTCCGAGGTAAAGGGCATCCCTTGGTCTGTGAGGACTTCTTTAGGGATGCCGTCACATACAAAGACCCCTACCAATTCCCGTGTGATAATTTTAGAAGTACCAGAGCGCAAAGGAACTTGTCTGGATATCGTGTAGCATAATCTACGAGGACTGATATATATTTATGTCCTTGGGCTGAGGGCTCCAGGGGTCCTACAATATCAACCCCAATATGCTCAAAGGGGACATCAATCAGGGGAAGGGGAATGAGAGGAGTATGGTCCTTCCTAGGAATTTGCCGTAATTGACACTCTCTACAAGAGTCGCAAAAATGGCGAACCTCCTCATTAATTCCCGGCCAATGAAATCGGAGCTTAATTCGCTCCAAAGTCTTTTCGGTACCCAAATGGCCTCCTAGGAGGTGGGCATGCTCTAACTCACAAACCTGTTGCCGGTAGGTCCATGGGATTAGCAACAATCTCTTCACCCCGCCCTCATGTTCAGCTATTCGATATAACAGATCATTTTCTATCACAAAGTGAGGACCCTGTTGCATGGGCTGATGAATGCGTTGGCCATTGACGAACACGACTGCATTTTTTCCAAATTTCAGGGAGTCATTATTCCATGCTCCCGTTTAAAAGAAGCCAGCGTTTCTCTAAACTGAAAATGTATCTCGGAGAGATGGTCCGGTCTGACCTCAAGGGGCAGAGAATCCTCCCGGCTTGTTGTGGCCCAGGATGATGACGTGTCTATCTGCGACGGCCCAGGAGTCTCCCCATGCTCCTCTTGCACTTCCGCAATTCTCTCCACCGGCTGATTACACGGTGTGAAAACAGCCTGAGGTGGGTTATTCCCTTCTATAACTAGGCCTACGGGAGTACTGGGAGTAGTTAACAGTACACCGCATTTATTGTCAGACCAGTCCCGCCCTTGAATCACTGGGAAGGGTGGATGAGGAAGGACAGCCACGGGGAACTTTTTTAGTGATCCACCGTAGCTGATGAAATTATAGGTGGTTTTATAGCTACGGGTTTCCCCGTGTATGCATCTGATACTGGTCTTTATTTTCATCCATTGTCGCGGTAATACATAATGGCAATCAACAATGGAAATGTTGCTGCCAGAGTCTGAAAGGGCTGTGACTTGGAATCCATTCACAAGTGCTACTCCCGTATGACTGATAACCAGAGGGTTCGTAAGTGCACACAACTGACCCCCCCTCTTCCACCTGCATTCTTCCATGTTTCTGGGCAAGTGGTCCACCCCACGCCCCGGGGACATCGGAACAGGCTTCGGATCATATAAAAGAGACTTATACTGTGGGACATAGTCCCTACAGAGTCCACTAGTGGACTGTTCTGCTCTGCCAGATTGTGAGGCTGGCTTTTATTTGTTTCTGTTGTTTGGATTAGTTCCTCCACAGAGTGAAAGTCTCCCCAGACCGACTGGGCAAAATTAATGGGAAGACCTTCAGTAAAAATAAAGCAGGCTACCTGCTGCACGATTTGGATGGTGGAGAGCTCAAAAGGCCGTAGCCATTGTGCCTCCAGTTCCCAAAGAGCAAAAGCTTGCTCTCGGGTCGATCTCTCTGGATCATATTCCCAGTTTTGTAATATCTTTAACTGCTGGTCTGTGGATAGCCTATATTTCTCTGGGACTTCAGTCTCAATGGGCGGCTGAGCTCTCTTCTCCGAGAGAGCATAATAAGCCTTTTTTGTTTCCCCCCCAGGGACAAGCTCACGCCTGTCGGTCTCCTCCACATTCTACCTGTGTATAACTAGGAGCCTGGTTTCTGTTTGTGGGAGCAAAGCTTGCACCGTGTCACTCCGGACCACTGAGTGCACCCCCCACCCGGAAACATGGCCCCGGTGTTTTTCTACCTGACCATATTCTCGGTTCTTTCCCGGTTTCTTCAGTGAAGTAATCATCCTGCCGACTATGCCACTGTCATAAGAAAGAGTCAAAGACATCATAAAGATTTGGTGCAGCCACCCGTATATTGTTTTCCCAGATGCAAAAGTTTGATTAGAAGTAGCACGATGTGTATAGAACAGAGTCCAGAACAGAACTGATTGCATGGAGACAAGATGGCGGTTTTAACTGATCAAATGGGAAATTATGTCATCGGCACTGGAACCGGAAGTAATGTCTTCATGACCAGAAGGGACGTCCTCCTGACTGGAAGTGATGTCATCGTCGGTGTCGAAACAGGAAGTGACATTCTCTTAACTGGAAGTGACGTCATTGTCAGCGCCAGAACCAAGTACGATTTCCTGAGAATGGTCTGCAAGAGACTCAGAGAGACAGTTAGCACACTCTGCCGCCCCCTGGTCTGGTGTATAACTACTATTTTGTAGGCCCTTTTGGCTGTTTCCCATGCACACGTGTGTGACAGCACTTTTAGGAAAAAAATGTAATTCTAACTTTTCGGTTGCCAGTTTGAATAGGAATTTATCATATGAGTACAGGAAAATAGTGTAAACATTAAAAGGGAAACCAGATTTTAGTTCAGGTCACAACATACGTTTTAAAATAGATTTATTTTAAAAGTTTGGCTTTTACTGTGCTTTTGTTTGGTTTTCATAAGTAAGGATGTAACGCACATTAAACTGTTTGCATGTACTGTACAGTATGTAGTGAGTAAAAAATATAAATGAAGCACCTCGGCTTTGGGTTTAAATACTGAAAGTTGTAGGACATTCTTAACTTCTCTGGAAAGTTCATTGCAATATGATTTCCCCTGCACCTAATGACTCTACCGCTTAATGGCAATTTTGTATATTATTGCAATACAGTGCTCCCTTAATCACTAAGACACATTTATTGAAAGAATGCACAGTTTTCTCAAAATTTTAATTCATCATTGTATCCAAATTATAAGCACAGACACCAATCTGTAGAGACCTTAATCTTCTAAGACAAATGCAAGCAGCCAACCTAAAAACATTCTCTTGGGCACAGATCATCTGTTACTCACTGTGAGATCAATTCAAAACAATTCAAAATACTACTATAACAAATATAAAAATACATGCATAGCATAACATTCAGGTGCATCCGGGAACTTAGCTAACTCATATGAAAGTCGGTGCATTTTTATGGTTACTTCATCAAAGAATAACTACCACATCTTGTTTATTAAATATGTTTGCAACAATAAGTTGTATTTAAATAATGTTAGTAAGCTACATTAAATACCTGCTTTTTTACAGCAAGTTACAATGACATGTAGTTAAAAATGGACCACAAATAAGCTTATGACGGTTCAATAGCTTTCATACACAAAAGATTCCAGTTCAAGTAATGTGAAAATGGCACTGATTGATGTTAATAGTTGTGGAAGATCTGTGATTAATTGATTCTTTTAATAGCAAAAGGGATCCCAAAAATATAAAAAGTTTAATAACCACAGAACAAGTACCAAGTGCGGTAAATTTAACCCATTCTTTTTCAAATATAGTAATAATACTACACCACTCAGTTAAACAAACTAAGGGTCAGCTCATACTCTTTGAACAATGAAGTTAAATTGCCAAAAGAAAAATAACTATAAAAAGAAAATGAACAATGCTAGCATAAAATCACAGTAATATTGCCCCACGAAAGAAGAAAAGCGCCTGAAATGAGTTCCCCATGTACTGTAGCTATTAATATTAGTTAACTTAAAACAGTCATTTATTAACACAGTCTAAATAACTAAGGATTTGGAAAGGAACTGGTTTATTGTACAGCTGATATTTTAATTTCAGTCTCAAAATACATAGAAGGAAAAGTGGCTCTTCAGGCCATTACCCAAATCCTTTGTCAAACATTCTATTGCTAAGCAAGTGTTTTAGCATGTCACAAAATATAGTTCTGCTCTGTCTGCGATGAAGTACACATTCAGTATGCATACGTGCACGGATTGGGTAGTGACAGGGCATGCCAAATCAGGTTGGTTATGATATCACACACAGTGCAAATTGTTCACGCATGAGTAAAACGGATCAGGTAGCATCATAAAGTGTATAATGAAGAACACTGTCAGTACGCATGCAAGCGTGATTCACATAATGACAGACCTTGCAATCTGCAGCACTCAGCCCTTTGTGCAACACAGAAACTCATAAACACAGTGCGATCTGTGGCATACCTTTGTTTATACTTACAAATGAGGACTACATGCATACTACAAGGCAAAGCACTTTCTTGTGCTTCGTTCATCATTATGTTACCTACATCACCAGCCTCTCCTTGAAATTCACCATTTACGATACATGGCATCTTGTGTGCATCACCGTGAAGTGACAAAAAAATTACATGTGCAAGTGTATGGTGATAGCCCAGAGATCGTGACCCGCACCAACCACTACACTCATCCATTTTAACAAACCAGGAATACAAGTCCCTAGAACATGTGGTACAGTATGTACAAAACACTTCACAGTAATGCCCTCTCAATTACAGTAGCTTCATCAAGTAGATTACAGGAAACAATAACGCTAAAAATACCAGAAATAAAATGTGCAGTAAACACAATATAGTACAGCACTCCTGTGTTATGGGTGTGTACTGAAGTATACAGCAATGCTATAAGTTATCCTCTTGTTTTCAGACAGCTGTAAATTATATCTTCGGCATGCAGGCAATTACTGATTTTATAAGTAGTTACCTTTCTGGAAAACACAATAAATGGTTGATCAATTAGTCATAGATTTGCAAATGTTTGGCTTTGGACCTTGTTGTTTTTCCATTTTTCTTCATTCTTGTGGTGTCTGCACCGCAGCTGACATGTTGGGACCTAATCAAAGAAATATTTTCTAGCCCTAATGATTGTCTTTGTTTCACACTTTTATACTCACTACATATTAAACACATAGGAAACAAATGATGTCTCCACTTACTAATGTAATAAAGATGCCTATTAGACACCTCACCAACAAAAAGTGCTGAGTGTTTAATGACTTAGCTGTTGTGTTTTAAACTTAGGAGAATTAAACTTAATTTCTGATTGTTTAAACTCTTAAAGCAGCAAGCCTTTTACATCAAACCCAACACCCCATCTTCCAGAAAAGTTTAGTGACAATGTCTTTAAAAACTGTGTGTAGTACTAGGGTGTTGTACCGTGTTGGCCATTGTATGAATATAGAGAAAAGCCAAGCAAAATGACACCTTTTATTGGCTAACTAAAAAGATTACAATATGCAAGCTTTCAAGGCAACTCAGGCCCCTTATTCAGGCAAGATGTACAGCCGAAGCAGATCTTCTGACGAATGGGCTTTTGCTCACATTTTGTCCCTTGCATTTCTGCCATTATCTGCTACTGTGAAATTGTTAATTAATAATAAGTAATAAAGAGGCTAACAAGAGGCTGATTCAAGGAAAAAATGTGCAATGCTAGAGGAAAGACCTCTAGTTCGGTCTTCTTTTTATTTCCAGTGGCAGTCATCACATTAACTGAAGTTTAATGAACATTACATTCAAAATACACTGATGTAAAGGGTGAAGGATAAAAAACAAATAAAAGGAGGAACTAAGGATTGAGCCCAAGCTCTCTCCTGACAGGTGTTTATTTGTAGTTACAATTTCCCAAACTCATCAGTGATCAGTGGTGCTGTTTCTGGTGTCATATTTTTAGGACTCCCCCTAGCAGCACCAAAGCTTCACCAAAGATACAGAGATATGCTGGAGAGGGACACCCCCTACCACCAACCCAGTTGTCTGGGGAACCTTAAACGTTGTATTAGGGCTTATATTATGACCTCTGTGAGATATCTCAAGAGATATCTTGCTATGGTGGTAGCATCTTCTGCTGGTTAATAAAGTTTTTCTAATTTAATCTAATCTAATAATAATACCCCTACCCACAATATCATATAAAAAATATCAACAGGTCCCAGTTGGACTTATAGTATACAGTACTATATAACAGACCCACAGTTGCCAGAAGAAATAACTTTCTGTTTGTATTCAAAACTAATAATAAATTATTGGTTTCTGTCTTTTTTTAGTGTCAGTGATCATCTTGGTGTCTATTCTTGGGGTTTTAGACTCAAAGAATCAAATTCTGGCATTTGTTCTTCATTTCACAATGTCTTTACAGAGTTGACAGTTTTTAACTATATGCCATGACACCATTTTGTTTGTCTGGTGGGCGTTGCCATTTTTAGTCTTTTGTGATAGTGGTTGCTATGGCATTGCTATGGGTGATGTATAGGGTCACACTGTACATTAGGAGTCAAGGGTATAAAGATCAGTTCCATGCACTTCCTGGTATCCAAGATAAAAACTGCAGATTTTCTAGTGATCTTTATTTTGGTGTGTTTCTTGTTCAAGACTTTTATTTCTGCCCTTTATGACTAAGATTTTTGTTTCACAATTTGGTTTTGACGAAAGATAAGCTTGATTCTTGGTTTATTATCCCAGAATGTTTTTTTTAATGTTTTCGCTCCCTGCCCTGTCCTGAAAATTCCTTACTGTCTTTTAGAGGCAGAACAATTAGGATTGTCAGGAGTAATTTATTAGCGACTGTAAATTAGGCTAAATCTGAATGTTAAGATTTAAGTTTCCAAATCCTATTCTGCAGGGATTCAACATATCCCTACTTGTAGAAATGTTAATTACATTACAGAAAATTCTAAAATTTGTTTCAGGAAAGAAAATAAATAACAGACCTGTCTTAAATTAACTGGGACAAGTTAGAGAAAAGTGACCCTGTGCTTCTTTGCTTGTATCTCTGTAAGGAAGACTTTCAAGTCAAAGTGTGTCGTGGGTTGCATATTCATATTACTCCCAAGTACTAGCATGATAAGGGAAGTTATTGTAGAGGCCTTATAGAAGAGCCCACAAGGATTTACTTTTCCCATCTGCTCCTATGAGACTACACGTTAAGTGCTTTTATAAAAAATAAAAAAAGAAAACTTTGCAAAAAAAGCCTATTGATCCGGAAAGCAAGATCAGAAAATATAAGGAAATATAAGACAAATACATAAGTATCACAGTAA
Organism: Erpetoichthys calabaricus; assembly: GCF_900747795.2. Lineage (NCBI taxonomy): Eukaryota > Metazoa > Chordata > Cladistia > Polypteriformes > Polypteridae > Erpetoichthys > Erpetoichthys calabaricus. The sequence goes on along the minus strand of NC_041400.2, from coordinate 149,161,402 downwards.
AAAGCAAAGTACAATTAAAAACTTGAAACTATGGATTATTTCTAAATTTCTTATGGATGCAAATCTCACACTACTGCTCTATTCTAAATATAGAATAAGTGGAGAAAAATAAGCACAGCTAACGGGGTCCTCCAGAACGGGGACTGGAAACCATTGATCTTAGATTTAGAACTTTTCTTTTGACTTCTTGATTTTTGGGTCATGTTTTTGCATTTTGACAGTTGATTTTTCTTGTGTGATTCATTTACCTGATGGCTGTCTGTCTGTTGACTTCTCGATTGCTGTTCATTAAAGAAAGCACTTCATCTCCTGGTCTTATTCTTTAAGAAGATTTTTTTTCTTTTTGAGTAATTATGGCGCAATTAGATGTCAGGTGGGGTCTGCTAAATAGAAGGGGGAACCTAGCTTTCTGTTTTCTACTTTGCCTGCAGCCTCTTATTTTTCTTGTGCATTCTCTTGCATTTTGTGCTTTACCCCTTGGGGAAATTATTGTCCTGTTATCAACTCTTTAGTTTTTTTGTTTGGTTTAGATGTTAATTGTTAGGAAATGAATAAGATCATTAGGAAGCAATGCAGAGTATGAGCAGGAAATGAACAGCAAGGATATGGAAGGGATGAAGTCAAAGGAAAGGCAGGACAGCAAACAAAAGGCAGATTAAACCAAAAGCAGAGACTTTGAATGGAAGTCATTGCCAAATAAGTCAAAGCAAGTAGTCCTGACAATAAATATTCTTGAAAGTGCTTTATAGCTTTCACTAGCAGTAGGAAAAAAAAAGCTGAGAAATTTTTAAGAGAGATCCTATACATTTACCCCAGACACTGTCTTATATAAGAAGGGCATAATGACATAAAATGTCTCATGACCAGCATTTGGCACAGTGACCATAAACAATATGGCTGTGGCCACATAAAAAGTGTTTCAAAATGGCAGCAAATATTTAAAAAAATAACAGAAAATGTCTTCACCTGTGTAAGAATGTCGTAATTTAAAAAGTGCAACAACAAATTACCTGTACAGAATATGTTCTAGAGGTTCACATAATCTGAAGATTACAACGTACTGTAGGTACTGTGATTGCCTGTCTAGTGTCATCTAGTTTGTATCTTGTATTTTTTTAAATCCAGGGATTCATACGTCATGTTTTCTGTCTGTTTCCAGGATTTGTGGATAAGCTGCAACTTCTCTTTTTGCTATGTTTGTTTCTTTCCCTCAGGTTTCATTATAGTGGTTAAAAATGGAAAACTTTTTGAATGTATGGCTTATTGTTTTGAGTTACATACTTATTGTATAAATTGTCAAGACAGTAATTAATCATTCTAGTGTGTTATGTGTTAGTGTGTTTACGTATTAAATTATTTACTTAAATCAATATTTCATTTCAGTCCAACATGATTTTATTTCTCAATTCAGACTAAGCATTGGCTAATTAGGGCAATACTGAGATTCCTGGTTATTGACTGTATGTTAATAAGCCTAAACTCTATTTGGGTGGTTCTAGTTTCTCAGATCATTACATCTGGAAAGCACAACAAAGTTAACTTTATTGAATGGTAGAAACAACAAAGAAAGAAACAATGAAAAACATAAAAGACAGCACAAAAACACAAACACAATGCTCCCTCTAGACAGCTGGTTGACTTAATTACAGAACTTGCTGATTGTTTCTAATCAGGTGTTGGCAATTCTTTATTGCAAAGCTCATATGGTCTTGCGAATAGATAGATCAAGCTATCCATCTTTCCTCTGTGTGTTATACTGGTCCTTTGGCTCCACTTCTGCTTGGAATCCCAAAAAAAAAATGTCATACCTAAAGTGTCAGATCATCACGATACCACTGCATTCATAGACATACTGTATGCCCGGACCACAATGCCCTACAGAATGAACAGGAGGCAGACAGTTGGCAAAGATTTGCCTGTTTATGGAGTTTTCTAGGGCCCGTGGATCTCTAGTGGTTTATTTTCTATAATGATTGTTTGTTTCATTGTCAGCTGGTTTTCTAAAATCTAAGAGCTTATGTTATTTATGTGTGTATGTTCCATAAAATATTTGTGTCGCTTATTTCTCTTACAGGCTGACATGTTCTTTAATGTTGGTCCCCGCATTGAATATGGGATTGGCTCCAGCTCAAGGTAACACAAAAAAATCGGATTAAGTGTGTTCAGTAAATGGATGGATTTTTTTTTATTATATTGGCATTGCTTGTACTTTTTATTATTTATATTTTTTATGTTTCTCCCTAATAATTATCTTTTTTAAATGAGTAACCTGTAAAATATAAAGTAGTATATTATAAAAGTACTGGACTTTAAACTCAAAAACTGCTACTTTAAACTTGACACTGACAAACTCTGTGACCCTGAGCAAGTCATTTAACTTACCGGTACTCCAACTGTAAAAAAATGTATATATCCTGATCCTGAATAAAGATGTCTGTCAAATAATAGTAGTGTGAGTAGTCAATCTACTGAGAACAGTGTTATATAAGAATGACTTTAACTGAAGTGAACTGAGATAGGTCATACAAATAAATGTACAATTTCATAATACATAGCTAAAATATTTTCACAATTATTTTAAATATAACTAGGGGGCTTCGCTCGCCAACCCCCGTGTTTGGTTTTCTGGATACACACTTTTAAGATTTTTTTTTTCTTTGAATTGTTGCTATTTCATTAGTTTCACTTTTATTTCAGAACGTATGTAAAAACAATATTTGGAATTTTTCGAGTCCCAATATGCTGAATCTTTTAAATGACGTCAGTGAGACATGTGTTTAATGACTTTGTACCATAATTCAGGATAGGTTTCTCTGTTTGGAATTTCATCACAGACAAAGCGATCTACATCATCAGCAGTTAATAATTTTTTTTGCAAAGTAACCAATAAATGAATGTGAGGTAAACCCCATTTTTGAAATTCTCTGACTTAAACTTCAAATCCTTACAATATTTACATACTTCTGACATATCATTTATGTCCATATATTCAATCTCTATTCGCCTTTTAGTTATTTCTCCGAGTAATAATTTCTCTTTTTTTGCGCTAATGCAATGTTTACTTTCTTTTTTTGACACTGTCGTTTTTTTTCTGTTTTCATATTCTATATCTTGCTCTGCATGTGTTTTGCGCCTGCGTTTTTTTTTTTGAGTCTTTTGAATTCCAGTTTTCATTATCTCTAACCTGCTCTGCATGTGTTTGGCCCCTGTTTTGTAACCTCATTATGATGTTTTACTTTGTTTTCTACTCTGTCTCTTATTTCTGATCTTGCTTTGTCCTGCTTTTTTTACAATGACACCTGGTCCGTGGTGATTATTTTCCCTTTTCTATTATTTTCCCTGAGACCCTGGATCTGTGTGTGCTCAAATCCTTCACATGACTGAATGTTTTGCTGCCCCGTTGTCTTATTTGATATTGATCGTAAGTAGGGCGTGTCTTGCAAGAATCTCATGTTCTACGTCATCTCGAGACGGTCCTGGGTCAATCTCTTGGCACAATGTTTCATGTTTAAGGTCCTCGCGGGTCTTTTAACTGTCTTCTGTGATCTTAACGTGAAGATCACATCTCGGCGCCCTACTGTTTCTCTCCAGGATTTTTTTTTATAATAGAGAGAAATGAAACTCTCAACAGTTTATTCAAGATGAAGGGTTACAGCCCATTGTTTTTACCAACTTTTCAAACTGTAAAATAAGGTGCATGTGAGATTCAATGTAATTGGATGTATTTTAAGCCTTTATTACAAAATAATTAAAGTGAGAATTGAACAGGATTATGTTAACAAATGTTCGAATGCTTAGTTCCATTGTATAAGATTGTTTGTGTGGAGAGATTAGTGGATTGTTATTGTAGTTACTGAAAAAAATGCAGACAAAAACTCAGAAGTTCTTTAGGGATAAACAGCACAATGACAAAGAGTGATTTTTTACAAAAAAATTTAATGAAGAATTTAAAAGAAATATTAATATATTAACATAATTTTGTAATATTAGAATGGAACAACGACATAACATACTCCTTCAGACCCAGCCAACCATCTGAACAAAAATTTTATTGATAAAACCCTTCAATAAGTAAGGTCCTTTATAATGTCATTCATTGTACAAGAAGTTAGTTTGTGTCACGCCATTGTGTCTTCATGAGAGCAATGTAATTGAAAGCTGTTCCAATGGAGCCTTTTTGCTGATCTTCTATATCCCTTTGTATTCAGCCCCTTCTGGCAGCAGTAGTGCCACAGATTGTTCTTTTGTGAAACATTAACATTGAATAGAAACTGGGAAATATTGTACCATTATGCAAGATAAAGGCACTTCCAAGATGACTCCAGTGTGCGTTTCCTTGTTTCTTGGTTTAAACCGTAGCCCATAGTAAGCCTTAGTTTCTACCACTCTGGAGTCTTATTTTGTGGTTGCCACCTTTCCTTATTTTGCTCAGTTACAGTCAGATCATTATAGTCTTATCACCATGTCATTCCTTCCTGTCTTCTTCCCTATTTAACTTTTTTTCGTGCTTGTCTATTTCTGTGAATTAAACAACTGACAAAACATTGGTATGTGAAATAAAGAATGATTGATGGAATTATCCATTTGGTATCATTTGCTCATCTTTAAGAAACGCACTGATAACCAAGTCTTCTGTCTCACAGATTTCAAGTGCGTAATTCATCAATCATGCTTTTGCTTTACTGGCAGAGCCTCACATGTTATCTTCAGTACTTACCCCTTAGGCGATTTTCCATTGACATTTTAGTGATACAGTGTCAAAATGCCTAAATAATCCACACACTGAGAAGATACATCCTGTAAAAAAAGATGCTGCTCATTGTAGAGCCGCATTCCATTGCTTTCAGCCTTGCAAGGTCTTATACTCTCAGAGCGACTTCTGTCTTAAAAAAAATGCATTTTTTACTATTGAAATGAAAACTGAGAGGGTCATTATCCATACTGAAAAAGTGCCAAACGTCTCCAAAACCAAAAAGAAACCCAAGATCACCATTATGTGGTTCAGATACATGTAAGAAGCCAAAAATGTTTTTTCTATTTTAACTACAGTATGTCTAGCTTGTTCATTTGCAGTCTGCACGCATTACTGTTGGCCTAAGCTGAATGAATACAGAACATTAAAAAAGAAAGAAGGAAATATCATTTTTGTATTTTGCAACTTACCATAAGACATTTCTAGCCAGTCAGGCTTTGTTGCTCTTTCAAGACAAGAACTGATGTTTATTGAACACAGTAAAAATCATTCTATATAAATATAAACTGGCATATTACTCCAGGACTTAATGACAGAGTAACGCTTTAATCTCTCTCTCTTCATTTTTAACTTTTTCTCACCTACTCTCACCTTTTCTCATTTGATCTACCCTGCCTTTGTCCCCTACTATATACTACTGTGTTACCCACTCTTTCCTTTTCAGTTGCACATCTGATGAAGGCAATATAGCCAAAATGTTGTGTCTTTAACCTTCTTTCATTTTCAGAGTAGAAATAACTTTTAAATATTTCCTTTGCAGATGCATTCTGATACAGCCCTACACTAACTCCATAAATATAATTATTTACATTTTAATTAGATGCAATATTCTGAAGCCTGTTTGACAAATATGTGATTTACAATCTAGTATATTTAAACAGGCAGCAGATGTACTTAGAGCAGAACATCAAGCAAACTTATTATTCGGAAAATGATAGAAATGCATGTGCAAATAAACTTTACTTTTTCTACCCTTTTTTCATGATTACAGTCACAATAGCAACATGCCTAGCTGGACACACCAGGACGTACTATTGATTGAAGGCACTGACTTTTCAATGTCTTTTTGTGACGATAAAATATATTTTAGTCACAAACATCATTTAAAATTGTATGTTCCCAGAGAAATGGGATCCCCTAGTGTTTTTCTGGGCCTTCTGCTAATGAGTCATGGAAGATCTCAGTGGACGGAGTCTAGGGGGCATTTTAACTACTTGCCCAAAACCTTAGGTGGGGATGGAGATGCAGATTGACCAGTAAACCAGCACAGTTCGACACAACAGTCACAACAGTGAAGCTGACAGCAGGGTTTACTGGTCAGTCTCTCAATCACTTTTACCCTCAACAAATTTAAGTAATATTTATAAATAAAGTAGTAAACATGCCAAATAGTACTTTAATTATTTATTATTTTTTAAATAAATGGAAGAATAATCTATACAGTGTTGAATTGCAAACACAAAATTCCCTTTATTTTCAGCAGCACCTTTTTATAGTAAACACGTTCCCAGGGCACTTTACAAGGACAATATATATGACTAAATTGTTTAAATTTGTATTATGTGATTTGAACGATAACATTTTTGGTACAGTAACTTTCTCAAGTAGAGATTACATCAGTGTTGGGGCTCAATTAGAAATCTTATGGTTTATATTCTAATGACTTAGCCGCTAAGTAATACTGCCTGCCATCACATAAACAAATGCAAAATTTGTGTTAACTGTTGTATGATAATCTGTGATGTTTGAATAATAAGTATACTAAACTGAAATATTTAGGAAGGTATAGATAAAAAGAACCTTGTAATTTTACAATTGTTAGCAAGCATTTGTATGACTTCTATTCATTTTTAAGTCCAGTTTTTCAGTATGAGGTGACTGGAAATCTGCCTTTGCTGTAATTACTGCAACCAAGTAATGGAAAATTTTGAACAAACTAAATTAAATTAATAAATAATTGGCTTTTTGGAAACAATTTACAACTGTAAATCGAATACAGTGAAACAGATTGGACAGGTCTGTGAAATTAAACAGAAAAAGTTTGAATAGTTAGTTATTTGCCACAATTTAAAAATATAATAATGATGTTTCCAGCATGTGACATTTGAGTTCACAACAGAAAAGAAATGTAATAATATGTTACAAATTGCACTATGTATTCATGTATAAAAATGTCAATATAACATGAAGATATTTAAACAATTTAATATTTTAAAACACGTATACAAAGAGAGCAACAATACATATTCATTGACTTTTAAAACTTCTCTAGTTTATATCACACGGTGGCGCAGTGGTAGCGCTGCTGCCTCGCAGTTAGGAGACCTGGGTTCGCTTCCCGGGTCCACCCTGCGTGGAGTTTGCATGTTCTCCCCGTGTCTGTGTGGGTTTCCTCCGGGCGCTCCGGTTTCCTCCCACAGTCCAAAGACATGCAGGTTAGGTGGATTGGTGATTCTAAATTGGCCCTGGTGTGTGCTTGGTGTGTGGGTGTGTTTGTGTGTGTCCTGTGGTGGGTTGGCACCCTGCCCAGGATTGGTTCCCTGCCTTGTGCCCTGTGTTGGCTGGGATTGGCTCCGGCGGACCCCCGTGGCCCTGTGTTTGGATTCAGCGGGTTGGAAAATGGATGGATGGATGGATAGTTTATATCACTTCTTAGATATTTTGGTCCAAAACTTCATTTGGCGGTCCATCATGTGTACCACTCTATGAATCATCCAGCAGTACTTTTTTTCATGTTGTTTATTTCCTGATGGAATATTTCATCCTTCTCTTCCCTCACCCTTCCAAGATTTTCAGGGAAAAATTCCAACTGTGAGTCCAAAAAGTGAACTTTGGGACTCATGTTGCAACCCAGTTTCTTTAACTTAAGTAATAGTTTTTTCACAATCTCATTATAATTTTCATTTTTATTGTGACCTAAAAACTACTTTTTTAAATGATGCCTGATTCTCCTGTTCCAGGTTGTTCATCACACTATCAAATTCTACATAAGAAATCAGTTTTCTAATATCAAGTCTGCAAAAATCACTTTTTTCAATTTTGCCACAAACAGACAAACCTGGAAACTTTTGGCACAAATATAGAAAAGAGGCGACATCACTTGATTGGCCTTTGACAAACTGCTTCAATAAACCAAGCTTAATATCAAATGGTTGTAGCAGCAGCATTTTATCTGGTTCCACCAAGCTAGGTCTGATGATGTTTTTGGTACCTAACTGTAGCTATTTTCTAGCTGAACCCAATGTCAATTCTTGGTTCTGTGTCTCACGCTCAGAGAAAAATTGGAATTTTGTATGACGTTACTGTTGACATGGTAAGATACACAGAACCTTCAGGTCACCATATATGAACCAACGGTGCTCATTGTCACTGTTAATTTTCTCAATAACATTTTCAAGCTTCTCATAGGCTTCTTTCAAATGCACAGTATCAACAAATGGTATTGATGGGTATTTATTACTGTTATGAAAAAGTACTCTTTTTAGGAGTCTTTTAAACACATCTGTACATAGTCTCCATTCTTCTGCATTGTAATCTCTGCCAAATGTCTACACGTAGCCATTTGTAATCAGTGCAGCAAACCAATGGTCCATCTTTCTTGAAATGTATGCTACAAACTCTTCCTCTCAGTTTCGGTACCAAGAGAAAGTTGTGTCTGGATATACTCGGTTTTTATCTCGACTGGTTTCTTATAATTCTGTCTTCAGCTATTACTTATCACTGTGTTCAGTTCCAGCTATATTCCGACCTTAATAGTGAATAAAGTAACTGTTTCGCTTTAAACATAAATTTTAATATTAGAAAATATTCCATTTAAACAAATTATCATTAACATAAAATATTGATATTTGACTAATTACAGTGGTAAAACAAAAACTATAAAAACAGCTAAAATGTGTTTTTTAAAAAAATTTTACATGATGGAAAGAAATATTTTAATATTTTTTTTTAATCCTGCACCTAAAATAAGTATAAAAACACATGAAATAGTCAAAACAGCTTTTTCAATGTACACCACTTGTTAACTATAACAGTGTGACTCACTTGACCAGAGTTGACTTATCCTTTTATTGAGGTGAGATGAAATTGTAGCATTTTTTGAGGGGAAAAAAAAGCATCTAAATGGATTTTTAAAGCTAAAACAAAAGATGGCATTTAACTGATTTACTTTCTGGCTTCAGTTCACATAGTTTTAGTTTTAACCACAGCAAAGATCTGTGTTTCATACTTTTCAAAGCAAATTCCTAAAATTGATTGTTCTTTTTCTTTTATTTCTTTATTATTTTCAGTCCACTGCCACTTACATTAGCTTTACTGATCAAGGACCGTATTTGATTAACTTAGGGTGTAAACACCTTTACAATTTCTAAGCATCACTCAACACATTCTTTGGTTCAGTATGGTAATGAAAACAGTAATAGAAGTAAGTTTCAAATTTTGAAAACTGACATTACAATCAGAAATCTTCATATGAATGAATTTTTTCAAGTCTTCTTGATTTTGCATTTTGGAGTTGTGTAATGCATAGTACTAGAGGAGGGGGTTAAAGAGTCGAATGTGCGATACTGGTCTCCAACCTTTGCCCTGATCTTCCCCTGAACATGCAAGGCATTGTACAATCACAAGCTGTTAGTCCTGTATGTCAGGGACTCAGTGAGGGCTCAGGGAGAGGTGTGACCGCATACATTATGGGGAACTTTATTGCTGTGTTCCGACCAAAGATCGGGGTTACCATTATCAGTTGGTAGTGCCTGAGACCTGTGTGCCCCAGTTCCTACAATACTAAAAGGACAGCCTGATCTGTGATCATCTTGGAAGGACAAAAATACTGTTTAAGATCCTGGAGGTGGTATGGTGGCCAATGATACGCAAAGACTTCTGGTCCCAAGTCTAGACTTGTACCACCTGTCAACAATACAAAACCCCACCTGGGCTCTCCTCTGGGCAGTTTCAACCAGTAACCATCACCACACCAGAGGTGTGCCTAGGCGTGGACTTAATGGGACCCTTTCCAACTAGCAGTGACTGGAAGACATACCTGATGGTGGTTGTGGACTATTTCACTAGGTGGGTGGAGCTACTTCCCTGGCTAATGCCAACGCAAAGAAAATATGCTCCACTCTGAAAAACAAAATATTCACCCTACGGGGTGTGCCAAAAGGTGTTGTCACTGATAGGGGTCTGCTGTTTACTGGCTCGGAGTGTACAGAATTTTGGAAGAAGTGTGTGGGGGGGTGGTCCACCTAAAGACGACAGCGTACCACCTCCAATCAAATCGCACCGAGTGGGTGAACCAGACCCTGAAGATGATGACCATGTCCTTCATCACAAACCGCCATCAATAATGAACTAGGTGGCTGGCCGAGCTCCGGTTTGCATTGAATTCGGTGGTGCATGAGGACACAGGTGAAACCCCTGCATTGTTAGCTTTAGGCAGGCAGTTTATTGGTCTGCTTGAAAGGGTACATGGTCATGCTCTTCTGCTTCGTTTTAGGGATAATCAGTAAATTGCTTGGATGAAATGACTGGCACATATTTCATAGTCACATCACTGAGATATAGGGAGGAAAGACTATTCAGACATTTAAAAATTAATAATATAATGAATTGTATATCCATTCAAATCATGTAATACAATTTAGAATGCTAAAACATTACACCACCATCTTTTTGACATATTGTTTAGTATTTGTAGGAACAATGTCATTGTAATATGTGAGAATCATAGAAATTTGAAAAGTTTATTCAAAATAAAGACAAGGCTGTACTGTTGGGTTTAAGTATTTTGTATTTTACCAACGTTTAGGAACAGCAGTTACAAAGACTGAAAAATGTAGCGGTTTTCTGTTTTTTGATTTTTTTATTGGGATCAAAAATGGATACGGACTTTAAACTTTATTAAATGCAAGCAATGCACATAGTTGCCATCATCTGCTGGGCATCCCCTCCCATTATTTTTATCTGTACATTGTTCATAAGTCTAGAATCACTACCTAGCAGAAACAATTGTGGCATATAAGAGAATATTAACACAAACAGATTGGGGAGATGCAAATCCTGGGTCTTTCTTGTCTGTCAAGAAAAGTATTTTTCTTAATTATGCCACATTTCAAATATGGTTCAGGTTAGGGCTGCAATATAGTTAATCCATAAAGTTGTGATATTTTATTATGTATTGTAGATAAAACAGTTATTAACCTTACAGGTTCATCACAAGTATGCCTCACAGATAGCCCTAGCACAAATGAAGCATCAGCTAGCAAAGCCTATCGGTTTTCTATGGTGAACTGAATTATAGGACCTTTGGAACACTTTTCTGTACCACCTGTTGAAATATTATGTTTTGGGGCTGGCTGAAATATTTTATCATTAAACATGGAATATCATTTTGTGTTCAGTTTTTTGGAAGATTGCTGCCATTTTGCATGGCTATGTTCATAATCAGATTTTCTGTCATGGGAGCAGTGCATGAGAACACAATAGCTCAGCATTCTCTCTAACTTTTAGTGTTTTAATTGTTTTATGTTTATTAGTTTTATACTTGACCAGAGATACAGTATTTTACAGCAAGAAGACAGGTTTGGGTTACATTACTTATTCAAATTCTATCTCACGTGAGATTTTTGTTCTAACCGGAGCCAAGTATTTCACCAAGCCAAGCATCATAGGTAGCGAAGGGGGATATAACAAAAGTAGATGTAAGGGCTGGGATATGAACCAGCCAAAAAGCTAATTGCTATAAACCTGTTACACCAAGTCTCTTTCTCATTAACTCCAGGTCACTCCTCAACAAACTGAATGAAATAAGACTGGGTATTACCTTGTATGGACAGCTGTGTCATGACTGTAATGGAGACTTGGTTTGATGGAAATATTCTAAATGCTGCTACTGAATTAACAGGCCACTCTGTTTGTCAAGCAGACAGAACACTGGACTGTAATAAGACGACAGCAAGGGGAGTTTTTATTAATATAAACAATAGTTGGTACACAGCTACAGATGTGGTTGAAAAATATTTTTCCCTGGATTTAAAGTTTCTAGTATTGAAGTGCAGAACATTTTTTTACTGACGGAATTTATAATTGTTATTGATACTGCAGTATGCCTGCCACCACAAGGTAATGTTAAGTTAGCTTTTGATAAGCTATATGATGGTATTAACAGTCAGCTAAATGCACCTCTGGCCAGAGTTATTATAGTGACTGGAGACTTTAACTGAATCATAAAAACCTAAAGATGGTTCTGTGTAAATTCCACAAGTATGTGAATTTTCCTTCTGGAAAAAAATATTTTGGATCACGTTCACACCAATACTCCAGAAGCTTATAAAGCCTTGCCATCCCCACATTTAGGATTATCCAGTGACATGGCCTTGTTTAAATCCTTGTGTATAAACTGTTAGTCTGAAGAGAAAAGCCACCTGTAAAGACAGTACAAATATGTTTGGAAGGAAGACACTGGAGGAAGGCTGTTTTGACTGCACAGACTGTGGTCTTCATGCACAGGATATAGAACTACAAGAATACACTTTATCAGCTCTATCTTACATAAACCTTTCCATTGAAAATGTGATCAATGAAAGAACTTTTGAAACGAGTCCCAACTAAAAGCCATGGCTCAACTTCAAGGTACAAGTGCTTCTTAGGGCAAGTGATACAAGCTTTAAATCAGGAGATATACAGGCTAATAAGGTTACCATAGGAAATCTAAAAAAGGTCATCAAGGATCAATCAAGTGATAACTTCTGTTGTATGTAGGGATTAAAGGAATACTCCACCCAAAAATGATATGGACTACTGTGGACTACTTTCACTTTCTAGAGATATTATTATTATTTATTATTTATTATTTAACAACATTTTGCAAATACTACTGTACATGTGTTTTGCACATTGTGAGCATACAACTGGATGACCTGATGTGTGGATTATTATTTTTTTCATGGATGTTTTTGATATTGTTTTCTATTGTCCAGTGTCACTCATGATTGGGTCCCATTCTGTGAGAAATTTTGGTATGCTATTTCTCCATGAAAACATGAGATCCATAATTTTTCTTGACCAACTCTTAAAACTACCTGGGGTAAACAACATGTAAAAAAAACAATTTTGGGTTTGAGTATTCACTTAAAATAATGACATATTATAAAAACAACAACACTGGTTATGCTGCTAATGATAATTCTTTCCCTTAAATTAGTTTGGTTCTCATTTTGACAGCTAAAATAGAAGAGTTGTTACTGATATTGTACCACCAGAGAATGAACAAGCATTTCTTTTACATCTTCACCAGATAAAGTTCACTTTATTCAAAACTGACATCCACAAAGCAGCCATTCCACAAGGTGTATGAAGACCAACAAGCAGAAGTGTTTGCCAATATACAGCATTTAACCTCTCATCACAACCAGATGCTGTCCCTGCTTGGCTTAGGTCCACTGCCATTGTTCTTCCGTCATAAATATTAATAGTATTGTCCAATGGCTTTAACTCTGATAGTTATGAAGTGCTTGAACAAATTGTTATTGTCGTACATCAAAACTATTGCCCATTCAAATCTTAATCAACACCAGTTTGCATATTATACAAACAGACCCACAGGTAATTCTGTCTCACTAGCTATTCATATAGCCCTCACACATCTATAGCATCAAAATACATATGTGAAGTATCTGTTTTCATAAGGATGTTGATTTCAGTTCTTCTTTTAATCCTATAATACTCCATAAATTGATTAACAAATTTAGTAATCTGTGCCCAGGAAATTCACTCTGCACTTGAATCATTGACTTCTTACCTGGCAGATCCCAGAACATCAGGGTTGGAACGCCACACTAACCATTAATGATGGAGTGCAACAGTGGTGTGTCTTCAGTCTTCTTCTCCTCTCCACAAGACCATCCGCCAGTAAATTCTTCCAACAGTATAATGAAGTTTTCAAATGGCAATCCTGTAGTGGTTCTAATATCACACAACAGTGAGAAAGTGTGAAGTGAGGAAGTGGGACACTGAGGGGTGTGCAGATAAAAATCTGGCCCATGAGATCAATACAGCTAAGAATATTATAGTAGATTTTAGGAAATTCTAAAGTAATATTTTAAAGTGTATATATGGAACCAGTGTTTCTGTGCATACACAGTGTTAATTTGGCACAGTCGATTATGCTGATCAGGAAAATTAAGCACTCTTCTCTGTACATAAATGAAGAGGGAGAAAAGGCACAAAGTGTTAGGTTCTTGGGGTCTACATTGCAGACAATCATAGACCCAGAATATATTTTAGTGAAAACAGCTCAACAGAGACTGTACTTACTAGGAAACTCTAAAAGGTCAACTACCATTACATCTGCTAATTCATTTTTATCATAGCACTGCAGAAAGCATTCTCACTTATTGTGCAATAGTGTGGTATACTAACTGTACTGCTACCATTTGGAGAGATTTACATTGTGTAGTGAAGGTGGCCCCAACAAGTCTTTGGGACTTGGCTCTCGAACTTGAACATACGGTAGTCTACACTATCTGACTAAATGAAAAGGCGATTGGCATTCCCAGGGACCAAACCCACCCTGAACACCTTTATTATTTGGAAAGTGTACATGACCATTTGTACATGTGCAAATAGATTAGAGAACAGCATTTTTCCAAGAGCTGTTGCCTTCCTCTGTAGCCTTTTAGCTCTTAAAACTGTAAAGATCTTTGAAACTGCCTTAGACTTTAAGACCTTCCTTCTACAAGCTCAAACCAACTCATCTAGTTCTAAATTTATCTAAACATCAGATAATAAAACAGCATTTAGTTTTAATAAATGCTATTTTACTAAGTGCATGTATTTTTAGAATAAGTCCTAGGACCTCAGCATCCCATAACAGATAGAAGCAGGTTAAGAAAAACTATGTGTATATGATGTGCATGAAATATTTTATCCCTCTTTTATTTTTACTTCTGAGGCATGACAGGTACCATCTGTTGAATTTCTTGAAATAAAAATAATATTATCTGTGAAATCTTAGTTTGAACTGTAGTGTTTTCCTGACTTATTTGTTTAAAGGAAGTGGAATCACAAATGTTTTTGTAATGTAAAAACAGAAGGGTAGCATTTTTTTGAGTGCTTTTAATATAAAATGTGATGCCACAGACATTCACAAAAAATATTCTCCCTTATTAAGAAGACTTTAGAAATAATGTAAATGTAAATTTTTATAGGGCTTCATTTTATGTGACAATTTAAACAGAATTATTAAGGAACTGGACTCGAGATTTATGAGCATTGGATGTATTAGAGTTTTCACTTTAATGAAACTTTTATACACACTGTACTTTTATACCACATGTACAAACATATCTTACATCTTAAAAACAAAACCTTGCTAAACTATAATGAAAGTGTATTTTCCAAAAAACACATTATTAGTGCTGATGTATTTCTTTGTAAAGGAAAGTTAATGACCACAACTGCTTTTCTCCAATTAAATTATTTCAATAAATATAAGACCAAGTCAGACAGCACATAAATTCTATTAAGGCCGTCTTAACCTTGCAATGAACTAAGGGAGGAAAAGTCCTTCTCTTGTTTTTGAATTAAAGCCTTGATTTACAATTATATCCTGATGGATTACCTGGAGTGACCTTTAGAGAAACCGTGATTAATTCTGTTGAAGACATGTGGGGGCCCCAGTCCACTGTCTGAAATTATGACCTTGGCATTGTTGGCTGAAACTAGACACCTCTGGAGTGCATTATTGCAAAATACCAGCATGGAAGTCTTTTTGTTTAACATTAGTGAACAAGAAGGAGCAAGAAGTTGCCGTTTCAAAGATTCCAGTTTTAGTCAGAAGAATTGCTTGAAGGGAAGGTACATATCTAAAGATGTGGTGTGTTTTTGATTGTAGGATAATTCTAACCCTTAAGAAGATTAAAACCATTATTGGACAAAAAAATTACAAGCATATAACATTTAGTTTTACAGTATTTCCATTATGTTTAATGCTATAGTATCAAAACAAATGAACGCAAAATCTCTAAAAGACCATTTGGTCTAAACTGCTTCGTATTTTAAATCCCCATTTATTAAAGTCAAGCAATGCTCTTTTGACTGAGTTTGTCTTCTTTATTTTACCAGCCAAGAACAAAATGGCAGAATGAATGGCAACATTATTTGACAGGTGTTAATATTGACTCCTTCTTTTTGTTGCCCTTTTTCAGTTGCTAATTAGTGACTAAATAAATATAATGGTGTACTTTTGAACTCTGGCCATATAAAAAAGTCGGGTGCCCAGGTACACAAACCATTCCCAGGTCTTGATGAGCTCTCTAGTTTAATCAAGAAGATGTTCTGTGTAAAGAAAATAAACAGTGAATCAGCTAAATGCTTAGCAAATCTACTAACTACCAACATTACCCTGAATTCATTTTAATAATTGAACTTTAAGTGTAATGAGTGCATTTTGCTGCCAGCATTTCTTGATTTTAGAATGGTACTGCTTATCTTTGAGATGGCTAACACTATGATGAATACATGTTCAGTCATATTGCACTAGTGCTTATTTCATGAAATTACCTAAATTTGACTAAACTTGTACATACTAGCCTTTTTGATTGGAAATGTTTCCATGCATATAATAGTTATTTAAAAGGCTCCCTAAGTTCAGAAAAGTAAACAAGCCAATAATCATTTGTGAAGTAAATGAAGTGTGGCAGCAGGAAAAAGGAATTGGTGTAGCATGTGCAAGGCAAAAATATTTATTTAAAAATTTCAAATGGAATAATTCACTGTAGAGCAGCATGGTCACACAGTGGTTAGCGAGGCTTCCTGCACCGGTCCAGAATCCTGAATAGAAATCCCAGCTCAGGCAACACAAGTGTGGAGTTTTCTAGTTTTCCCCATGTTAGCATGCATTTTCCACCCACTATGTCACGATGCCAAGGCAGAAACAATTTTTGAAAATTAAAGCTTAATTACTATAATTTGCAAAAGGACATTCATCTATCAGACTTGTGTCATGCAACCAATAGCATTACAGCATATGCAATCAAGTTGTTGTTAATGTGCCTGAAAACTAAAGCAGCTTTTACAGTATTTTAAATTTTATGGCATAATCCAGTATAAATATTTATGGAATAACCAGAAATGTTCACGTGGTGTGTAAAGATACACAAAGAAGGAAGAAAAAGGTTTGGGGAACCGCCCCTTATATTGTACAACGTACAAAGCAAAACAACTCAAAGTTTCAATAAATAGCTCCAGAGCAATGTCTGGTTTCGTGTCCAAAACAGGGACAACTAAACACAAAAGGAGTTGGGCTTTTATAATAGCCAGGGAGGAAGAGGAAGGGTCCAATAATTGAGGCCGGAAGTGACCTCGGTAGGAAGCGTGGTTAGGCAAGGGAAGCAGGAAGTATTCTATGTTGGTTTCCCTTCAGGGGATCTGTAGGAGAAGGAGAAGAAAGGTTAGTGCACTTTGAAAACACCTGCTCTTGTTTTCCACCTTCGGTTAAGCCCTTAGCCTGCCTCCCAATTGCACGAGTGTGATGGGTGTTTGTGATTATTGATTTACCGTGTATTGTCACTTGTCGTCAAAGCATTTCTCCATTTACATTTTGCTCAAGATGGCTACAAAAGATGGTGAACATAAGAAAATGTGAAGTTTTGGATTCTTTACAAAATAAAGCAGTCTATGCAATATTTTATAAAGTATTCTTTAGTAGAGAGCACTGTCCTGCAGGTGTTGTCACAAGAACATACATCCATATATCCATCAATTGTATCCTTCCTTAATTTAATGCAACTAGCTACCTAGTGTTAATAGCCACATCTACTGGAAATGTGATGTCATTTTTGAATTAAAAAATTGAAAAAATGTATAAAAAATTGATCATTTAAAGAAAAACTATTAATTGGCATGACTGAAGCTGTATCTACACAATTGTCACTTTTACCACTTACAGCAGTGTTCTAACAGAAGAAAAAGAGCAAAAGGAAAATATATTTGAAAAAAAATTAAAGCTAAGAATAAAAGTTAAAAATGGCTGTGATTTAACTCTTCTATGTTCAGTGATTTAGGTTAATTTAAAGACTTTAACAGCCGTTAATAATGACCTGTAGCATTCATTATTTTATATTTTATTTCCTTAACACTTCTGTCTTGGCCTGTTCGACAGCACATTGCATTATTCTTATGCACCAGCTGCACACCCTTGAGAAAGCAAAAAGTTTCAGTTGTAATACACAATTGACTGGTATCCATGTCACTATGGAGAGACGTAAACCAGATGTGGTTGTGCAGTTTCTTTTATAAGGAATAGAGGAGTTTTTTTTCTTGTGAGTTACAGTGAGGGTTTGTTAGTATCATTATTCTTTTTTTATTAAATTTAATGAAGCAAACATTGATCCTGAGCACCATTTTCCTATGAGAATTTAACAGACACAATCGTACATAGATGAGGAAAAAACTTCATTATTTATAAAAAATCTCACAATGGCTTTCAATTACAAAAAATTGCATGGGATTTTCTTGGTGAAATAGTAACATCACTGCCTTGTATCTTCAGGGTCCTAGGGTCCAGGCCTGGCCTGGTGACTACTTTTTGTGCTACCTGGTACTTAGTCAGCTCTCCACTTCCTAAAGATTGATTGACAGTACTAAATTAGCCTTGTGTGAGAGTGCCATGTGGTAGTCTGCTGTCCCATCCTGGATTAGTTACTATTTTGCCCCTAATACTGTAGCTGCAAGCATAACCATGTGTGTGAATAGGCAGGTTCTGAAAGTGGATGAATGGATGGATGGGTAGACAGCCTGCTTTTTGATTAACTGATATCAGTGGGTAAAGTTTATTTTTCATTGCTATGGAAGAAATACTTAAAAAACAGTGCAAAATACAGTATCAGTGGTCACTTCCCATTTTGAGAGAAAAATGTATGAAAAAGAGTGAACAAGAAGAATAACTTTCAATCAAACATTCACTATTCAATATTTAAGGTTATAAAAAACTCTGTTGTTGTCCAGCCATAAAAATGTGTCTGTAGAATCATCAGACACAAAGTGATCTGATAATATCTGCCTTTTAGCAAGCCATCCCCTTTAAATGAAATAAGCTTAAAATAAAGTAAATGTTCAAAATTCTTACCACATGGATTTTTACAAATTCTCCCATGTTAAAAAACTATGCTAACCACTTGATTCAAGCACATCTTAAGTCATTTATGACCTCCCCCCCTTTAAAAACATAGAATTTATAAACTTAAGAAGCATGACAATTGTTGATGGAATTACAGTATAAAAGTTCTGGCCTTGAAATTCCCACAATAAAGGGCAAAATAAACAAAACATAACAAAAAACAACCTTGCAGCCCCACTAAGCCTATCTAGACATCTAGACAATCTTAGACTTCTGCTTGCCTGGTAATGTGGCTCACCCATTTACCCACCACAAGATCCTACACCAATCACTGTGGTATAGCGGGTCCGCAGCTCAAAAACAGTGGCCATTTTACTAAATAAATAATGAATGCCCTCATGCTGGGGAGTAGGAGCAGGTGCAAGCGCTCTGCCGAAGATGCCCCATCTACTGGTCAGTGTGAGGCGGTCAGCTGTCCATGTGTTGCTCTGCTGGCACGTGCAGGCAGTCTGATTGCTTTATTGTCAGCCTGGAGGGGATTACACCTGCAACAGCCCCCCACCCTATAAAGGGGAGTGCAAGATAAGAAAGAAAAAAAAGGAAAAGAGACAAGAAAATGGATGTTAAAGAACAGAAGAAGCAAGCAGGAGAAAAGAGAGAGAAAACAAGCCGGTGAACAGAATGGAAGTAGGAGGGCTCTGGGTTTCTTCTGTTGAGCATTTTTCGGAACAGGAGTGACCTTATGCGCAGGGGTACTTTCCCCAGATGGAGCCATTGGTAGAGGCGGAAGTGCAGAGTACCCGTGCCGGGTGGAGCCTGGATTGGCAGCGGTTTGGGCGGAGCAGGGCTTGATGGACGCTGTGGGATTGGCGGCAGGGGACACAGGCCAAATGAGAAGGATGTCTACACCTGCTGGTTGCCATATCTCCGAGCTGCAAGGTCCAAATAGGATAAGCCAGAGAGGCCTCAGTATTAAGTTTTAAAGGGAGGCACCAGGGCTTGCGGATTTTTATTGAGATTCCTGCACTGAATTGTTTTTACCTCATTTTTAACTGTATTTTATTGAAATTAAAGTCACACATCCACTTCATTTTATGGATTATTTATTGAATATTTTTGAGCACTGCACTTTGGACACTATTTGGATTTTTTTTTTTTTTTAATAAAAGTACTGAGCACTTTGCACCTTCCCTTTGCTTCAGGTGTGTTTTGTCCTCATCTGCCACGCTCATCTTGGTTACGGTACTGATGATGTCAGGTTCAAAAGGCTTCGATTATAGAAGAGGGAGCAAGGAGCTGACCTGCACTGTCACAATCACCCCCTCGCTCTACTGTACCTCCCTTTGTCTCTCAAAACCCCAATCTCTGCCAGAGGAGAACTTGTCCTGATTCCTGATTGCACATTCAATAGTGTTGTGTTCACTGATTTTATTTTAAATTAACCTTTATTCTAAATTTAGCTCCCATCTGATATTTTCATTCTGTTACTTGTATGCCATTGTATTTAGAGTAATTACTTCTGGTGTTCCTTTACCCCAATTAAGACAAACATGCTGTGGTGGTGGTGTTCTTCTTTCCCCCCATGCATGATACGATATATTCCTGACAGTATAGATTTCATATTTATTCGTAAGACTTCTTGTAGCATTATTTCTGCCTTTTGAAAAGCCTTCCCAATTGCTGCTCATTGAACTACTTGTGTCCTAGCACCATTAAAGAATTTTCATTATTTCCACTGTACACCAGGACGAGAAAGAATGTATGAAAATACACAGCTTTGTTTTCGTTAAAACAAAAACAAGCCAGTTTATATGATATATTATTACTGTTAATAAATCAAAGTTTGGGCACAAAACCTATAAAGATCTAGTACTGATCACTACACTACATATACCTTTTACACACTATAAGCATTAAAACAAAGCAGTTACAGTGGAACCTCGAGATACGATCACCTCTGTATACGAGAAATTCAAGATACGAGGAAAGTATGAGCAAAAAATTCGGATCTAAATACGAGCATTGGCTTGCGTAACGAGCCACGAGCCAGGCTGTGGGTATGCGTGACGCGTTTCCCGATCCGCCTCGACTCGGGGATTCACCCACGCTGACGCTGCCCCCCCGTCAGTTCACTCAGTGTTCCTTGTTCTCCCGTAGCGTGCGCTTGTGATTTCATTGGTTTTTTTTGCATTTAACGTGAAAATAATTATTCCACAATGCCTCTCAAGAAGATTGTTGCCTCAGATAGTGCTGCAAAGAAAAAAAAGGAAGCCATGGCCGTTGAAATTAACTTACTTACTCCCTATCGTCTCCCTCAAGCCAGCCAGGACTCTTCCTAAAGGTAAACTACAGTTATATTATTTACCAGTGTTATTTATTAGGAAAATTGATTTTTATATTGATATTTTTGGGGGTGCGGAACGGATTAACTGGATTTCCATTATTTTCAATGGGGAAGTTTGTTCTAGATACGAGAAATTCGCTATACGAGCTCAGTGCTGGAACGAATTAAACTCGTATCTAGAGGTTCCACTGTATTGGTAAACTTCCATATGTTTTTTTCATCTACAAAACTTGTGGAGTGAAAAATTAATAGATAACCAAAAGGATGCATTATGGTTCCTTTTGGAGAGAGAGAGAGATTTAACAATCTGAAGCATCTATCATCTCTAAAATCCCATGCAATATAGATGCCCATATGGTATAGATGCTAATACTCAATGAGACAATTAAAGGTCAATTTGCAAATCACATCTAATATCCTACTTATTTATTTAAGTCTGGTGTGTAAAGCTCAGTAGTTCTGCTACTCCTTTTCATTTTGTTTTATATCAGAAAATGGCCATTTTGAAAATGTATGTATTTCAGTAACAGTTTTTAGTATGAGTTACGTGCCAGGGATTTAGATTTGGGTGCAGGGAATTTCTTTCCACAGGTTTTGTAAACACAGAATAAATCATTGCTGTTTTTCGTGAAATTCGAGAAAACATGATAGCATGCATGATTACATTTCTAAGTAAAAATAATCTCACTACTTAGACATTCCTTTATAATGTTTGCCAATTTTAATTTTAATGTTAAAGAACCTTTTAAAAATCAGGGAACAAAAGTGTAGATTTGCAACATGAGCTTCTACAGATAAGGATAAGAAAACTAAAATAAAATTCCAGAGCTGATCCAGCATAGCTCATCTGTCAATATAAAGAGTCCAGGCTATTATCCTATCTTATCATATCACCCTGATTTTTGATTGCATAGTATGGGATTAGGGAGGTTAGGACTGCTGCCTCAGATCCAATGACCAGCGTTCAGATGCCATACCCAGTCATTGTGTTGAGCCTGCACTGTCTCCAGTGTCTGCATGTGTTTCCTCTGCATACTCAGGTTTCTCTCCCATATCCCTAGAACTGTTCAGGTTAGGTTAAATGGAGGTTCAAAATTGGTCCTGTGTGCGTGTGTTTCCTGTCCAAGAGTAGTTCTCACTTGCTATTGGCATAAGTTTCACAGCCCCATAATCCTTAATTTCATTAAGCAGATTTGATAATGCTATTTTATGATGAATTAATCTGTGTAATCACACATTCATAAATCACTAAGAATCAAATACAAAAACAGGTACATAAATATTAAATTTGGCCACTGAACTGAACCCAGGACACTCCAAATCCTGTCCACTGGCTGGAGTTTAAGTTGAAGAATCTCCTTTGTCAGTTTTAAGTTGGATGCATGCCTGTGTCTTTGCTACATCAGCAGAGTAAACTGATTGGAATCTCAGTTTTCAAGTGATAGCATTCATTTGCAGGCAGTAGGGAGTATCTTTGTGATTTATTACTTCACTTTCAACATCCTATTTTAACTCAAGTAACCAGCAACACTGTTCATTGGAATTTCAATACAAACACCCTTGATTCACAGAAGAGATTTTAACAGCAATACTTAAGACCATTTTTAAAATATAAGTTTGCATATTTTCAAAATACCTTCCTTTGACCCCCTGAGATGTCTCCAGGGTCTTTTTAGGAGTCACAGTCACCAGGTTATGAATTATTAACCTAGGCCCTTATCTTGTACCTAGGAAATTGAATTCAATTTATTTTTCTTTTATTTATTTTGTCCATTCCACTGAATATGCTCACAGATTTTTAGCAAAGTACTTTGCCGTAGCAAACAAAATCATTTATAACTGCTTCCTTATCATCAGTAACTTTGGTATCATAGCACAGAGCTGTCCTCATCCCAGCTGAACATCAAGATAGGGGTGAATAATATGTTTATATTTTTAGGTAACTATGAAAAAGAATTATGACAGAAAAAAAAATTTACAAATGAAAATGCTTTCTTACTGCACTTGATATACATGATGATAAGCTTAAAGTTGAGCATGCTTTATTGCTCCTCCAGGAATTTCATATCCTTCCTACTCTTTTCAGTGCAATGCTTGCCATGAATGATAAAATGAATGCTAGATTGTAAAAGTAATTTTTTTTAGGTGTGTATACAGGATGAACACTTTGAGAAGGTTTTTTTCCCTATGAGATGCATACTTTAAGAATGAGATGACTGCTGAGCTTAACAGGGCAACTTAGCAAATCAGAATACTTCCTATACTGAAACATGAAATTCCGTAGTTCTGAATGATATAAATTACATAGTACATTCACTATTATATTCAATGTCATAATTTGCTTATTTGTATTGTTTATTTGATATCGTCATCACCATCTTGCTTATCATTATTTTTCTCATTGCAACCCAGCCACAGGCGATACACAAACCAGTGTGTTTCTTTGTGCCGGTCCCAAGCCCGGATAAATGGGGAGGGTTACATCAGGAAGGGCATCCGGTGTAAAATTTTGCCAAATCAATATGCGGACAACAATACAAATTTCCATACCGGATCAGTCGAGCCCCGGGTTAACAACGACTGCCACCAGTACTGTTAGCCAACAGAGTGCTGGCGGAAATTGGGCTACTGTTGGCCGAAGAAGAAGAAGGAGAAGAAGAGGGGGAGACGTGTCCAGAGGCAGGAGGAGAGGAGGAAAGTAAAGAGAGTGGAACTGAGGGTAGGAACTTTGAATGTTGGCAGTATGACTGGCAATGGGAGAGAGTTAGCAGATATGATGGAGAGAAGGAAGGTTGATATATTGTGCGTGCAAAAGACTAAATGGAAGGGGAGTAGGGCCAGGTGGATCGGAGGTGGATTCAAATTGTTCTATCATGGTTTGGATGGGAGGAGAAACGGGGTTGGAGTTATTCTGAAGGAACAGTATGTCAAGAGTGTTTTGGAGGTGAAAAGAGTGTCAGGCAGAGTAATGATTATGAAGCTGGAAATTGGAGGTGTGATGATGAATGTTGTTAGTGCATATGTACCACAAGTTGGGTGTGCAATGGGTGAGAAAGAAGATTTTTGGAGTGAGTTGGATGAAGTGATGAACAGTGTACCCAAGGCACAGAAAGTGGTGATTGGAGCGGATTTCAATGGGCATGTTGGTGAAGGGAACCGTGGAGACGAAGAGGTGATGGGTAGGTATGGTGTCAAGGAGAGGAATGAAGAAGGTCAGAGGATAGTGGATTTTGCCAAAAGGATGGACATGGCTGTGCTGAATACGTATTTTAAGAAGAGGGAGAAACATAGGGTTACGTACAAGAGTGGAGGAAGATGCACACAGGTAGATTACATCCTATGCAGAAGAGTCAATCTGAAGGAGACTGAAGACTACAAAGTGGTGGTAGGGGAAAGTGTAGTTAAGCAGCATAGGATGGTGGTCTGTAGGATGACATTGGAGATCAAGAAGAGGAAGAGAGTGAGGGCAGAGCCAAGGATCAAATGGTGGAAGTTGAAAAAGGAAGACTGCAAGGTTGAGTTTAGGGAGGCGGTGAGACAGGCACTGGGTGGCAGTGAAGATTTACCAGACAGCTGGGAAACTACAAAAGATGTAGTAAGGATGACAGCAAGAAGGGTGCTTGGCGTGACATCTAGAATAGGGAAGGAGGAAAAGGAAACCTGGTGGTGGAATGAGGAAATACAGGAGAGTATACAGAGGAATAGGATGGCAAAGAAGAAGGTGGAATAGTCAAAAAGATGCAGAAAGTAGACAAGAGTACAAAGAGATAAGGTGCAAGGTGAAGACAGAGGTGACAAAGGCTAAAGAAAAAGCGTATGATGAGTTGTATGAGAGGTTGGACACTAAGGAGGGAGAAAAGGACCTGTACCGATTGGCTAGACAGAGGGACTGAGCTGGGAAAGATGTGCAGCAGGTTAGGGTGATAAAGGATAAAGATGGAAACATACTCACAAGCGAGGAGAGTGTGTTGAGCAGATGGAAAGAGTACTTTCAGAGGCTGATGAATGAAGACAACGAGAGAGAAGAGGTTGGATGATGTGGAGATAGTGAATCAGGAAGTGCAACAGATTAGCAAGGAGGAAGTAAGGACAGCTATGAAGAGGATGAAAAATGGAAAGGCCATTGGTCCAGGTGACATACCTATGGAAGCATGGAGGTGTTTAGGAGAGATGGCAGTGGAGTTTTTAACCAGATTGTTTAATGGAATCTTGGAAAGTGAGAGGATGCCTGAGGAGTTGAGAAGAAATGTACTGGTGCCGATATTGAAGAATAAGGGGGATGTGCAGGACTGCAGTAACTACAGGGGAATAAAGTTGATGAAGTTATGGGAAAGAGTAGTGGAAGCTAGGTTAAGAAGTGAGGTGATGATTAGTGAGCAGCAGTATGGTTTCATGCCAAGAAAGAGCACCACAGATGCAATGTTTGCTTTGAGGACGTTCATGGAGAAGTTTAGAGAAGGCCAGAAGAAGTTGCATTGCGTCTTTGTGGACCAGGAGAAAGCATATGACAGGGTGCCTCAAGAGGAGGTGTGGTATTGTATGAGGAAATCGGGAGTGGCAGAGAAGTTGTACAGGATATGTACGAGGGAAGTGTGACAGTGGTGAGGTCTGCGGTAGGAGTGACGGATGCATTCAAGTTGGAGGTGGGATTACATCAGGAATCGGCTCTGAGCCCTTTCTTATTTGCAATGGTGATGGACTGGTTGACAGACGAGATTAGACAGGAGTCCCTGCAGACTATGATGTTTGCTGATGACACTGTGATCTGTAGTGATAGCAGGGAGCAGGTTGAGGAGACCCTGGAGAGGTGGAGATATGCTCTAGAGAGGAGAGGAATGAAGGTGAGTAGGAACAAGACAGAATGCATGGGTGTAAATGAGAGGGAGGTCAGTGGAATGGTGAGGATGCAGGGAGTAGAGTTGGCGAAGATGGATGAGTTTAAATATTTAGGATCAACAGTACAGAGTAATGGGGATTGTGGAAGAGAGATGAAAAAGAGAGTGCAGGCAGGGTGGAATGGGTGGAGAAGAATGTCAGGAGTAATTTGTGACAGACAGGTATCAGCAAGAGTGAAAGGGAAGGTCTACAGGATGGTAGTGAGACCAGCTATGTTATATGGGTTGGAGACTGGCACTGACCAGAAAGCAGGAGGCAGAGCTGAAGGTGGCAGAGTAAAAGATGTTAAGATTTGCACTGGGTGTGACGAGGATGGATAGGATTAGAAATGAGTACATTAGAGGGTCAGCTCAAGTTGGACGGTTGGGAGACAAAATCAGAGAGGCGAGATTGCATTGGTTTGGACATGTGCAGAGGAGAGATGCTGAATATATTGAGAGAAGGATGCTAAGGATAGAGCTGCCAGGGAAGAGGAAAAGAGGAAGGCCAAAGCGAAGGTTTATGGATGTGGTGAGAGAGGACGTGCAGGTGATGGGTGAGCAAGATGCAGAGGACAGAAAGATATGGAAGAAAATGATTCGCTGTGGCAACCCCTAACGGGAGCAGCCGAAAGAAGAAGAAGAACATTATTTTTCTCATTGCTGCAAGTTTGGGCTGGTTTCCCCAGGCTGTTTGGCCATGTTGTTTGTTGGTGGCAGTGCCCAGGTGCTGAGAATGTGACTGGACTTTGATACCATATATGTCATCATTGCACCATGGGAATAAAACAGCAGCACGTTGAAAATAGCAAGTAACCTAATCTATGCTGATTTATTTTATAAATTATTTAGGGAAAGGCATTTAGTTAGTTCAGGAATCCCTCTACGCTATTTTCTAAGCTTCAGTTTTTGTCTAGCAAATTGGTTTTGTTGTCTTTCAAGACTTTTTGGCTCAGACTTTGACTGGCGTCATGATAGTCATTTGCCTTACATCGCTGGCTCTTTATCTTCTGGTCGCTTTAACATTTTGTCCATTTTTGCTTAGCTGTTTTTCATCTTCTTTCCTTATATGCTCCTGCATTAGGCATTTACACTATGCATGTTTGACTGTTTCGGGTGTAGGATTTAATTTTCCAAGGCTAACGATATATGAACAGGATGAAAAACAGTTATTTATTCAAATAATGTATGAAACTGAATTCTGTGTAATAAATCATGTAAACTTCTTCATTTTCTGAATGCTGTGATTCTATTATTAAAGATTTTGAGTAAAGTTTTACCGCTGATTTGCTCGATTAAAATATCTACACTGAGTTGGTGTATTTTCCTCCTATTATGCTTCCATGAATAAAGAAGCTAGGCTTGGTACATAAATATTACTTGTAGAATTTTGTACTTTCCATGACAATGAGAAACATTCTGAATTCAAAATCTACACATTTTTTTTTTTAAACTAAGGGTTGATGTTACTAGAATCTGGGCCAGTAGTATTGAGCATCGGGCAGGAACTAACCCTGAAAGTGTTGCACACTCACGCACACACCCACACTCAAACATACAGGACAAGTGCAACGTCTCCAGTTTCCCTAAAACACATGCAATGTATGCTAGTATAGGTTTATATGAATATATTTTTTTCAATTATTTACAAGTATGAAGAGGGCTTTGGTAGTTTACAACTTTTAGATACAGTTTCCACTGTATGGATACAAGTAAGTATCATCTTATATTATAAAACTATGTATGATGAATTAGGTGGCTCCAGAATGACTGTAGAATAAATTGCTCAAATCTTTTCTTTCAGTAGCAACATAAATCATATTTTGGTATTATTAGTGACATAACAATAGTAACAACTGCATTCATAATCAGTGTGGAGGAGAATAGGGATTTGGAAGAAGTTTAAATAATTTTTTTGTCAAACTAGATTTTCAGAATAAGTGAATGTCTTTCATAATTTCTTTAATTTGCAGGACTTGAGGGGAAAAGCATTACACGGTAAAAATGAAAACCAAATGAAACTATTGTATTTCTTGAATAAAATAAATACAAGTAAGGGATTAAAAGTTAAAACATACCCGAGGCTTTTTTTCTCTAAAGATACGGCTGCAGTGGTGTTTTTTTGATTCACAATCATCTGGAGAGAATTTGGTGCCAGTCGGCTTAGAGCGTTGCTATTTCCTCTGCATGTGTTCAGAAATGATGTGGGAGGATCTGTGCATTCGTTTTCCAGCAGTCAGAAATGACATGCAATTATGGGGCCTTAGTACGCAACAGATAGCATCTCATTCCTCCAGCCAGCATAGAGGACGGCTTGTACTTTAGCAGCAGCTGTGGAAACAGGCCAGGGGTTTTGGGAAAAAAAGTTTTAACAACCTACCCACATCTGTTTATTTAGAAAAGAAACCATTGTGTCATTTGGTTATTCTAACGGCCCTTTGTAAGGCAATGTTAGTAAAACTGTGACAGATTTTTAAATACACAGGCTGCGCTCAAGTGAAGTGGCTACATAATGTGACTGAGTTTTAAGAACGTGTCAAATGCCAGCAGCATGCTAACCATTTGCATTGCTTTTGCCCAGTTTGACATCTCTATATGGTGTTTCTTGCTTCTTTTTTTCTTTTTCTTTTAACCAGACTACCACAGAGGAATGTTTTAGCAGCGGCAATTTTTTTGTAATTTGCTTTGGTTTTACAGTTGTGCTTTCTTTGTGCCTAATCGGCCTTAATTGGGTTCTGGCTCCTGGCATATTGCCCGAACGTGAAGGTATGGGCACCGGGATCATGAAGTCATAACCCACTACAGTTAACAGAAATGCTTCTTGTTTTTTTGTTTAAAGTACAGTGTGCAGCTGCTAGAACAAATGTCCAATTGTGTGACATTATTGCAAATACAGGCAGAGAACTTTTGAAAACACTAATCAAAAAGAAACACAAAGATCGTGCCTTATGTCTGAGTGGTTATAGTACAGTATCCTTTTAATTAATTCTGGTTATTAAATTCCAAACGTTGAATTGTCATTTTAAATATTTTTACAGAAATTAAAATATTTTATTATTCTTATCAAATATTTTAAATAAAACATAGTATGGTTAAAATATGCCTCGCAGTTAAGAGACCTGGGTTTGCTTCCCAGGTCCTCCCTGCGTGGAGTTTGCATGTTCTCCCCATGTCTGCGTGGGTTTCCTCCGGGTGCTCCAGTTTCCTCCCACGGTCCAAAGACATGCAGGTTAGGTACATTGGTGATCCTAAATTGTCCCTAGTGTGTGCTTGGTGTGTGTGCGTGTGTGCCCTGCGGTGGGCTGGCACCCTGCCCGGGGTTTGTTCCTGCCTTGTGCCCTGTGCTGGCTGGGATTGGCTCCAGCAGACCCCTATGACCTTGTGTTAGGATATAGCGGGTTAGACAATGGATGGATGGATATAGTTAAAATATAGAGAAAAAAACAACCGAACCCTAAACAAAATTAGAAAATCAAAACAAAAAAATAAAACATACATACTATGTACAGCCTTTAAACTCTAATGAAAGTTTATTATTGAGTTACAGGGTTTTTCTATTTACTTTCAAATATAAATATCCTAGTTCTTCTGCACTCTGCAATGGATTATGGTGCACTGAAATATATATTTACAATAAATTCAGTAACATTTTGCTTCAGATTCTTTACACAAAGAAAATAGATATTTTCTTAAATAATTTCCTTAAGAATTAAAAGAAAAATATTTGCCTTTTTTTCCATATCTACACAAGCATTTCTTAAGTTTCTCAGAGTTATGTTATTAAACAGAGCTGGTCATTTAACTGCATGACTTCTGTCATCTTGAGAAATTATTCTTTTCTCTCCAGGTTTACAAATAACCAGGTTCAGAAATTAACAGTGTTCATTGTCTCCTGTCATTTTCCTTGTTCACCTCCATGACCCAAACTCCAGCCCCCTTGTGTTTTTTTCTCCCCACATCTTTATAAAACATTCATCACATTTGGCTGCTTGCCATGCATTTTGGGGATAATGTGCAGCTGTTGCAAAAAAAAAAAAGAAAAAAGAAATGTAACTATCAAACTTAAAAATACACAATGATTTTTGAAATAGTAGGAGATAAACTATTCACAGTGTTGTAAGTTCACTTATATATATGTGAAGATAACTTTACATATTGTTTTAAATTTGAATACTAATGTATCTTCCTGTAAAATGTCCTGTAACTCTAGTGAAGAAGATTATTACTTAAAAACCATAGCTGTTCCTTTATTACATTAATTATCATATAAGTTGTCATAATATTTTTAAGCTTGTTTGTTCTGAACTGCATTGTGGTCTCATAATACTAAGAATGTGGATTGCAAAATGTGCCTTGTGGAGTTTACATATTTTCTTCATACCAAACGTGTACATGGTAGAACAGCAAATGACAAATGACCCATAATGATGATTGTGTCTTGTCTAGGTTTAGGTAGTTCCAAATTTGTACTCCATGCCAACAGGATAGACTTTGACCTCTGTAACGTCCTGTAACCCTGTAGTGTAAAAAGTAGATTCATAAAATGGATTATCTGAAAGGAAAGGCTTTTACTTTAATTAAGAGCAGCACATGTACGTACATATGATCAACAAAGTGACACTTTGTTTATGCTCAGTGGAAATTATAACATTTTTTAAATTCTTCTTTAATGCCTAATATATATATATATATATATATATATTTTTCCTGACTATTAAATGCATCTCTTCATGTATATGCATTATAAGATAAAACAAAAAAGACATAATTAGTGTTAGGGCACCAACCTCTAACATCCAATTCAATTGCCAGAGTCAACAAACAAAAGAAACAAATGGCAAATGCCCAACGTTTAGGCAGTGATTTAAATATACACTTAGATGTACATCAATGTGTATATACTGTATGTTGTGAACAACAAAACACAAAGTCATAAGAAGTATTGGGGTCCTGGAGGAAGCCCCGTTTACCTGATGAAATTTCCAAAGGCACAGTGCAAAAATGGCAGAGGTCACACAAAAACATGTTCTTTAACCAGAATTTCATCCCTCTCAGAAGATGGTCTGAATACCAATTTCTGGTCTGTTGCCATCTTAAATATTGTCAAAGCCAGAAGTGGCAAGGACTGTGACGTCATCAAGTTTTTTTCATCTGAGGACTTTTTCTCCACTCAGAAACAGATGGCATAACAGCAACAGTGCAACAGCTTTATTTATACCTTCATACTTTCCCTCACCAGAGCCTGAGAGTCACCCCCCCTTACCCCCCCAAGCTCAAGTGTAAATACACATACACACATATATATATATATATATATATATATATATATATATATATATATATATATAAGTAAGAAAGAGAGAGGGAAGTGAAAGAAGAATTGTATCGTGCTGTAACTGGGTTTTGCTTGTGGGAAGCGGGGGAAGCCATTGGGTGGTGGTGTGCCCCCTGGTGGTCCACTATATATATATATTAATAATAATAATTCATTACATTTATATAGCGCTTTTCTCAGTACTCAAAGCACTATCCACACAGGGAGGAACCGGGAAGCGAACCCACAATCTTCCACAGTCTCCTTACTGCAAAGCAGCAGCACTACCACTGCGCCACCTGTGAAAAGGCACTATATAGATGCCCGACCTGACACAAAGGAACAAGGAGGCACATGTAAAAATAAAACAAATATTTATTTTTCTTCAGCTGGTGGACACGTCTTCCCACAGCACAGTCCCACAAAGCACAAACCAAAACAAAAAGCACACTACTCTCTTCACCACCACTCCTCCCGGCAAGCGTTGTCCTCCTCCTCCCGACTCTGGCTTCCGGAGTGGTGGCTTGCTGGCTCCTTTTATAGTCCACTTGGAAGTGCTGCAGGTGCTTGATAACCTGCATCTGGCTGCACTTTTGGGTGTGGCTGCATTGCTGCCCAGATGGGCTCAGGAAGCCGTGCAGCTCCCCCTGGAAGTGGCCACGGAGCCCAACAAGGGGTTCCAGGGGAAGTAGTGTGTAGCCCATGGCTGTTCCCCCAGACCAAGTGTCGAAGGGGTGTCCCGGCCGGGCATGGGCCCTGTATATATATATATATAGGTATATCATATGTTGTTTGATAAATACGCATAATAACTTTAAATTGACCCTGCACAACTGAGTTTGGTGTGAGGTTTTGTGCTCAGTATAGTTGACATAAGCTCTTATATCCTAAAATGGAATTGGTGTTTAATAAACAAATGGCTGTGTGTATGTATTTTGATCAAAAATACATACACACACACACATATATATATAAGACATATGTTCCCAACTCAGTTGACGGCTTACAAGTATTGCTTTAAATCCTTACATATATACAGATATTTTTCCGTTTTGTTTACTTTTTGCCTTTGTTCTTTACTCAACTATGTCTATGTTCTTATCTCATCTTTACTTATGCATGACTATGCTTGAACTCTTTGATTTTATGTGTGGATACGTGTTTCATTTTGCTTTACTATTTTCTGAATTTTACTTGTGCTGCTTTTATAAACAGTTTTGTGCCAGTGGTCACTGCTAAAGCAATGATGAATTAAGTTTCATTGAGAATTTACTATGGTTTATGATTACATGTCCACAAGTATAATTATGCTAGGTTGTGTTGTCTTTGTCTGCCCTGATTCTATAGACCGTTTCTTTCTAGGTCCATAAAAGGAGTGGGGAATAATATATCTGTTAAGGGTTATGTCTTTATTGGCATGCTCACGTGTCCTTGTGGTATTTGTCCATCTGTGTTAGTATGGAAAGCCTTCGGGCATATATAAATAGCTACTTGTGCTGTGTGTCGTAGCAGAACCATGTGTGCTAGAACAGCTGCTCTCCTACAATCTAGTGAGTGAACATGTCCAGTGGTTCAAACAACCTGATATACAACCAGCCCCTGGGTGCTGTCTATCATGTCAGCAGATAATAGCTGACATTTTAACTATTCAGAAAGACACTTGTCATAATATACCGGGAGGGGTTATTATCCTGCCAGGCAAAAGATAAAATACATCTTCGCAGCAGCTGCACTCATGCATTCAAAAAGGGAAAATAGATAGATAGATAGATAGATAGATAGATAGATAGATAGATAGATAGATAGATAGATAGATAGATAGATAGATAGATAGATAGATAGATCCTAGCCTTCCAGTATTGGTTGCAAGGCAGGAACAAACTCAGAATGGGATGCAACAGTTACTGGTCAACCAATTAAAGTTACCATTTAAGCTAAAATGCATGTCTTTCAGAAGTGGGATAAAATTGGACTACCCAGAGAGAAACCACACAATGAAAGAGAGATTATGCAAACTTATAGACAGTCACTGGGCCAAAATATGAATCAACTGTAATTAAAAAGGGCTGAATGTTAAAAACCAAAAAACTGAAGCTTTGTTAAAAAAACACAATGGAAAATGCTTAGAACAAAATGCATGAAATTTTAGCTAAACTTCTGAAGCAGTATAAAGTTAGGGAGTGGTAACTAACCCGGTGGCACTGTGCATGAATCCATTGTAGAGCCCACTCTTGCACACATAGCAGTTTACAAATTGTGAATTAAATATAATCTGCACATTTTTGGGGTTGTGGTATCTATACTCACACAAAGTAAACTGACAAACTCTACATGATGGCCAGGGACAGGCACGGATTTTGAACTTAGGATGCTGCCTCTGTGATGTGGCAGCACTGCCCACTGTGAAACCATGCTGTCCCAGAAGAAGGTTTCTTTATTCAAAACAATAAACACTTATTAAATTTTTTCAAAGATGTACTGCTTTTGGTTTTTAGAACATTTTGGTGGTATATTTGTACTGATCACAAAAAGTAAAAAAGTGTTATTTTTTGGCTTTGTATGAGATGTCTGATATAAATAAACAAAGCATAATTTCACAACAATGATGTGCTGTATTTTTATACTGTGAACTAAATGAAAAGGTTATATTGTCCTATAGGGCGGCATGGTGGCGCAGTGGGTAGCGCTGCTGCCTCGCAGCGGGTTGGAAAATGGATGGATTGTTGGATATTGTCCTATAATTCTACTAAAACATTATAATCCACGTTCAAGAGGTTTCCAAGGGGAAATCGTGTAAAAAATGTAAAGGTAACACTAGTTTTGGTACTGCAAAAATTAATCTCTTACACATTTACTATTATGTAACAAGACCTAAATAAACACTTCTTTGGGTCTTCATTACACATACAAGGCATCAGTAAAGTGTTTATTCATCTCTGCAATGTGACTTACTAACAAAATATCACTTTGTAGTGGTCTGAGGTGGCCTAATTGAGACACATTTCTCTTGATATTACATATTTAGCTTTAGTCCTGTGAATCTTTCATATTAACAAGTAAATTTACTGTCGTGTCAATACGCCACAATGTACAGAGTTGAATAACTGATCTACTGATGTTTTATAAGTGTTAGGAAGGCCAAAAGAAGCCATGTTCAGATCTTGTTACATAACAGTAAATGAGTGATAGATGCATTTTTGCAGTACCTAAACCTAAAGTGTTACCAATATAAATTACTTCTTCATAATTGGGAAGTGAATACAACCAGAAGTCCATAACAAGGATTTGATCCTGCTGCTCCTGCTCATCTCCAACTTTACAGTGGATGACAACAAAGCTTTTATTGAAATGATCCAAAGGAAAGCTCTTCCAATGCTCAAAACTAGTGGGGAGCTGAGAAAGAAGGGGTTGCCACAGCCATTTTACACTCTACTCTGATTTCAAAGTCACAATCATGTCACCATTGTCAGCACATATAACGAAGCTATAAGCCTGCAGACACAACTCATTTCCAGGGTTTGTGCAGGACTGGTGGCCCTGACTCTTGGGAATCTACCCACAAAATAGAAGTATGATAGCAGAACAAAAATATGCACATAGAAATCAAATAATTACAAAATAGATTGCAATACAAATAATAAAAATGTAAATCAATTAACCAATGTATCAAAAATAAAAGAAAAAGACAAAAAAAAGGAGTTGTAATGTAAGCCAGTGGAGAAATCCTGGCTTAAACATGACAGAGTCAGGAGGCTAGGCTAATTTGGACTGGAGAGGCCTACTTGAAGTTCATTCCGTGTTAGAAATATATTTTTTCTGTTTTTTTCTCTCTTGTTGCTAAATATGAAAATTAAGTTAATTAACAACTATGAAGTGCCCTGGTGAGTGTGTTTTTGTGCATGAAAGTGCCCTTTTGACAGGCAGGTGCCCCATACAAGGTTGGTCTCTACCTTGCACCAAAATGATCTTAAAATGGATTAAGTAAGTTTAATAAAGGATGGATGGATAATAAACTGATTATTATAGTAAAGCAATGCACATTGATTATCATTAGAAGAAAATGAAGTGGAAGTGAAGCAGGCCTTTAAAGCAAATGAAAGCATAAATCAGAAAATGGCAATGAGAGATTTGGGGTGGCAGATAAGACCCATTTCTCCCAAATATATTACCTCATACTGTTATCAACAGTGTGCTCGACAATATAATTTTTTTCAAATACCACAAAAAAGTGATGAGTCTTTAAGGTGACAGTCCAGTGAAGCCTGAACATCTCTGTTTAAAAACATTTGTGCCCCTGCTTGTCTTCTAGAGCATTTATTTTTATAGCACGTTATGAGTTTCATGCAGGCAGAAGATGGCCCATAGAGCTGTTTAATGCAGGTGTCTGGTTAGTTACAAAGGCATGTAAACATAGACAGCTCACTCATGGGGGACATTAAATGCTTCAGGTTAACATTACACCTAAGCAGTAAACCCTTCAACAAAAGAAGGCTGCTACCGAAACAGACATCCAGGGCAGATGGCACAACAAAATATTTTGACTTAATATCCATCTATTTTAAAGGAACATGCTAAGGCAAATCTGGTGGTATAAAACCTGATAAGGGTGATGACTTTACTGTTTTAGTCTTTACTTGTTGAGAACTGATCTTGCTGTAGTGGGATTACAGAAGTGTTAAGCCAAGTTATCCAACATTCATAGCAAAGTGAATTATTAATAAAAATGAATACACAGTCAAGTTTCATAATCTGAATATGTGAATTTAATCTGCGACTGCCAGCATTCCATGCTTCATACAAATGCAGTTATGTTTTCTTTAAAATCCAGAAGAACACCACATATATCACCTTTGGTTTAAAAGTAAGAATCCAATAATTACATCAACACATGCCCTTTATTAATTCCCATATGCTGGAAACTGAAAGTTTTATTGGAGACGCTCATAACTCTCCTACTTATTTTGAAGAGGTTGATTATTTGGATCCAAAATTTTGGCTGAACACTTGCAGCTGTCTTCAGGCAATTGATGAGCACTTGAATAGAGCAAGACTTGTTTCTTTATGTGCCAGATAAAGCGTTGTGAGAAGTACAAAAGATGAATAATGATAAAAGCATTTTTTATGTCATGACAACTTAAAAAACCTTTCTTTATAACTTGTTATACTTTTTCTAGTGTAACAATTTCTGCCAAATAATATTGTATTGTTGTTTCAAAGATCCTTTCTGAAAATGTATAACCGTATGGCTTATGTACACATTGTTAATTAAGTATTAACAAGCAACTTCTCAGGTAAAAAAATGTTAAATATATTTGTTTGATTTATTGGCCGCTTAGATTGAGTCTCAGTTAAGCTACTTTTCAAACCAGGTGTACATGGGAACCCTGTGGGATCCTGTTCTGAACAAGATGCCAGTCTGTCATTGTGGACACACAATTTGTGTTCAGTGTCATGAGTTAACAGAATGTGTGCTTAATCTCAGAAATAATGACGCTGTTGATCATAGAAAAACAGCTTTTTTCAATAAATCCAACTTGCTGAAATATATATATATATAAATATTACAGGGTATCAGAGAGGTAGAATTAGGATTACGCATTTGATATTCTTGTGTAGACGTCTGTTCTTTGTTGGTTATCTAACATTAATTTAGGTTAGCTGTTATAACCTTCAAATGTACACTTTAAGGAGGACAAGTTGGCTACTTCCATCACAGTGAAATGATCTTAAGGATTTTTGAGGGTGTTCTATGATTGTGTGACCCCCCTAGTCATTTCTGAAGGTGGGGCAAACAAGCTTTAAGGAAGTTCTTACATGACACAGATTACTCTTGGGCATGTTGAGAATGACTATTTGAGCGAACAGGAAAGAAAAATCATATCAAAGTTAAACAAACTCATCCTCCTACCCCATGTTTTCAGTCTGCAGTCTGAACTCTGAAGAGTTCTTTCCTTGTACTGTTTTTCTTTTTTCTTTTACTTTTTTGATGGAACACTTAATAACCACATGGTAGTAATTATTTTGGAGCTGTTGAATTCTTCAATATCCTTTGGGCAACAGCATGAGTGGTAACAAGTGTAAATTCTGTGTCTAATATTCTGTATGTGGGCAGCAAAACCTGGAATCTTATTATAACAACTTTCTGGTAAAGTACTTTATGGTTAAGTTTTTACTTGATTATCTGAATCAAATCATGAACATACCACATTAATCAAGATGATGAACTATATAAATATCAGAATATCTTTATTGTCATTGTAACAAATACAATGAAATTAGGTGCAGTCCCTGTGGTGTCAAAAAAAATATAAAAACAAAAATACACAAAACAAGACTCCGAAGGGGAGAGCACCGAGCCACTGCAACTGTGTGCGTCGCCATTCTGTATGATGATATATCTGACCCTATATCATTAAAAGAAAGTCTTACCACTTTTGGTTTATTTTAATTATTACTACAATAAACTACTTTCTGTTCTTGGCATTTTTTATTATAAGCATTTCAATTCCTTTGCAACCAGTTAGTCAATGGATGTCCTGTTTCAATTTAGAGGTTTAATAAACATTCAGTTTTAAAGTTCAGTGTATCATTTAGTTTTCTGTAATACTCAGTTAATTAGATATGTGCATGAGGGTACTGAGTTTGACCCATTAAAGTTCAATGTTTAAGTGGTGCATACTAAATCTTCACATTAGCACATCAAATAGTTTAGCAGTACATTAAAAAATGGTTAGACTATTGATGCTTTCTTTTCAGATTTTATTTACTTTATTACATGCTATAATAACAGTAACAGTATAATACAGTATTGCTTAAAATTTTATAAGAAAGACCAATGCTTTCCCTTCAGCATGT
Organism: Erpetoichthys calabaricus; assembly: GCF_900747795.2. NCBI lineage: Eukaryota > Metazoa > Chordata > Cladistia > Polypteriformes > Polypteridae > Erpetoichthys > Erpetoichthys calabaricus. The sequence continues at coordinate 149,123,146 of NC_041400.2, read as the reverse complement.
ATACTAGATATTATATACAGTATATATATAAAATCCAATGTCTGACTGTCTGTCCACTTTTCACAAGAGAACTACTTAATGGATTTAGATTCGGTTTTTTTCTATAATTTGCTTGAGCATTCCGTTTGATTTTGCAACTTCTCACATTCTCAAGTATCATAGTTCGCTTGCAGAAGCACTTCATTCACACTAATCCGGGACAGAGGCTGCAGGCTGAGGAGAGTGGGAATCATGATGTCAGGAGTGGGGCGCCGGGCAGGGCCTTCTTCACTCACGTGCCAGCCTCTGTTCGAATCACTCCACATTTTGGAGTGGACCTTGCCTCCGCTTAGCTAACAAAACCTGTTTGTTTATTGATTTTTAAAATTTGTTCTGTTTCTCTACTACGCGGACGGAGTCGCGGGGGATGACTAGTATACCGTATGTACTGTATATTAGTCACACATGTGTGAATAGGGGACAGCTTAAGGGCTCTAGTGATGGTAATTTTGCTCTGGGGTTGGCACTATGTGATAATGCCTTTTCTCCTCATCCCTCTACAGATCAGTAGATTCATGGCTGACCACCTCTGAGGTCACTTCCAGTTTCAGGCCAACTGGATCCACGTCTTTCTGCCAGAAGGCCCAAAGTCAGAATATCAGCCATCTTGAGTCAGTTCTGTTATGAAATTACATCTGTAAAGACATCTCCACAATTGTTGTGTCTTTTCTTTTATATGCAGTCATTCAGTAATATGGGGTTACCAGGGTGGTACCCCAGCTCTTTATCGTTGTCTTTCTCTTACAATATACATTATATATATATATATATATATATATATATATATATATATATATATATAAATATATGCAGTATAATATTTTAATGTCGGTATGTGGGTCTCTCTAGCCTCTCTAGCATGCTATCTGATTATTTTTATATAAAAGTCTAGGTCTGCTAAATAGTAAAATTTCATCAGATTTGAAATATTTAAGAATTTTTTAAAGACTGAAGAATTATCATTAAAGGCTAGACAGTCAGGAATAAATGCCAAGTAATTGCTGAACATTACAAGCTATGTGAGCAAATTCTGGGCAATTTTGTTAAGTGGGAAAAAGCATGCTACTCCATTGTAACAAAAACGACTGGATATTTACAAAGGGAATGTTATTCATCAGAGCAGCAGAACAAAGCAGCAGCAAATTAATTACCTACGTAAACATTCAAAATGAATTATTTCAGTTTGAATTTGTTTTAAAATGGAGTACTTTACACTCTAAACTATACTATACTAACAGAAATACCTTTCTTTTCCTTGATAACACATGTATGAAACAGAATGCTGTTTTCATGATTTGATATGAATAAACAGTCTTAATTCTATGAAAATTCACTGAATTCTTTTTCTCTCTAGATTTTGCATCAGTTTTTAGTATTCTGACTTCTTTGTATGCACAGTAGGTATTTGAATAGAATATTTATTGCAAAACTTTCAGACAGCCAGAATTTTTAGATGTTGTGCCTAGGGCTAACATATACTATATAATTTTTCCAGTTGTAACTCTTGAACATGCAACATAAAGCTGACTATGAGAAAAGACTTTAGGCATCCAAATGAACTAATATCCTTTAAAAAAATCAGTTGTCTTTCTGAATAAGAAAATGGTTTTGGTAAGTTTCATTTGCATTTGCAGCAATTGAGTCAAAATGAAAAAAAACTCTGTCCCTCATTAATAAGATTATTATTCATCTCACACCTTTATCTATGGTGACTTACAACATTTGAGAGATAATACTGGATACATTTCTTTCATTTTTCCACTTGGATCACAGGCAGGTAAAGTGACTTGCTCATGGTCACATAGTTTCAGTAACACGTTTTGAACCCACATTCTCAGGGTTTGAAGTCTAAAGTCTTAACCACTATATCACACTGTCTCACAAGAGGTTTATAATGTAAAATAAAAAGTATATGTCTGCTTTTTTGCCATCTCAATACTTTACTTATGTAGCCAACAATCTTGCAAAGTAAAGAAAATGAGATATCATCCTCAAACCCATTAAATGCAATCCAGTGTAGGGATGGGATGAAGCCTATCCTGGCAGCCTTGGGCACAGAGAAGAACATTTAAGAAAATTAATTACCAATAAATTAGTCACTAGAGTAATTATAACTGACAATGTAAAATGTTTTGTTTAGTTCTATAATATTGATTTATGCAAGACCGCACTAAGTAACAAATACATTTCCTTCCTTTTTGTAAAAACTAATTTTAGATAATGGGTCTTTCCAAGAGGAATATCTTCTCCATTCAAGGCCTTAACTAAATAATACTTTTGAAACTATAGTTTTAAATGTTGCTGAGATTTAATTTGTCAATCTTTCTGTATGTGATTAGACAATAATGCATAGTCAGAGAAATACATGAACTTTTTCTGTAATGTATGTGATGTATCATCAGTTTATTTATTAATATAAATTAGAATACACAGTGAAATTATGATTACATTTTTCTTTTAATTTATTTTACATGCAGTGGAGAGTGGTGACGTGTTGCATGTGCAAGAATTTTACTGGACCCTATACATGTGACAGTACTACTGTTACTATTTGCTGCTACTTTATTCATATAATAAACAACAAACTTTAAATGTTGTTCTGTTACGCTTGTTAACTTTGTACTCAGATATGTTGTATGCAGGGGGTTGTTCCTGCCTGGCACCATGTGCTTACTGGGCTAGGCTCCAGGCCTGCCCTGGAAACCCTACTCAGGATTAACCAGACTTATAAATAAAATGGTATGGTATTTTACTTTTTTGAAAGTTTGTTTGGATAAAAGTACCTGTAAAGAATAATCCATCCATCAATTTTCAAAATGCACTTATCTAATTCAATTTTATGGGAAGCTGCAGCTTAACCCAAAATCATTGAGCTAAAGGTGGAAACAAAATATTAAAAGATAAGTACAGTATTTTTTAAAATTCATTAAATTTGCTTCACTCTAGTATCATGTGGCAGATTAATATATATGCCACACACTGTGATGGAATACTGTAACCTGTACTCAAAAAATACATAACTTTTCCTTTAAACGTAATTATAATAATACTTCTTTTGCCCTAATTTTAAAATTATGTACTTATGCTTATCAAATAATTACTCAGTATCCCCATTTAAACTCTTAAATCCGTTTTTTGGAGTAGTTTGCATTTACTGCCTCCCTGCTGCAACCGTTTTATCCTGAATCAAGCAATATTGCGTTTGGGCTTTAAAGAGAAGAGAGAGTGAGGTTGGGAGCATGTGCTCATAGCGTGTTGATACAAACATAGCATGTATATGACAAACAACTTGATTTGGGACCTGAGTGCAGCAAGTGACACCTCAGCACCACACCAGAACAGTGTGAAGTATTTTACGTTGGCCGCCACCAACCCCCAAGTTTTCCCCTTAAGCTGGAAGACCTGCTTGCAGATTAATGCCTTGCTGAAGTGCCCAGTGAAATAGTGTCACTTCTGGAGTTTATGGGATTCAAACCGACAACCTTCCAATTGCCAGTGCAGATCCCTAGCCTCAGAGCCACCACTCCACCCCAAGCATTATAAAGGACTATTCAATAAACAGGAAAAGATCACAGGCTGTATTTATTTCACAAAGCTTTCTCTTTATGTCTATCACTTTTATAAAATTTGATCAACATCCATTGTTTTTACTCTATAGGCGGAACAACATCGGTGGAGTATTTCATGGGGTAAAAAAAGCATAGTATATTCTGGGCATGGAGAGAGTTAATATGAAAATAATTCTGGTACAATTAAAAACACAAACTACTATCAAGCCATAATAAACACTATTCAGTTAATTGAGCTAGTAATCATAAAAGCAATCTAAAAACATAGATAGCCTGAGCACTCATTTTCTGCAGTACGGGGTTTTCCTTTTGCCTTGCATAGGTTGGGGGGGGTTGGGGGGGGATGTGGCTGCTGATTGTGTAGGTGAGATAAGGTGATATACAGTATTCTTTTGTCAAATGAAAGACATATTTTAACTAGGCAGAGAAAAAAGTTGAAAATGCTTTACACAGAGAAATTAGAGAATAATGAAAGCATACATAACTCAAACTTAAAAATGAATGAGAAAAGTAACCCAGTGATAAACTGATGAAAAGCATGTTATGTGTTAGTGACATGTGCAGCGGTTGAGTGACAATAACGGTGAACCTAAGGGCCACAGAGGTCAAGACACAAGTCTAGGAACCTTTCTATGCACTCTTTCAAAGGGGAAATAACTTTTCTTAAAGGCACAGCAGCAGTTTACAATAAAATAAATATAGTGTAGACAGGTACAGTAATCCCTCGCTACTTCGCGGTTCACTTTTCGCGGATTCACGACTTCGCGGGTTTTTAAATACAAGTGATTGCCCGCCTATCGCGGAAGTTATGTTCCAGACCCATCAGCAACAGGAGAAAATCCGCGATATAGAAAGACCATATAAATAAACATTTTTATAGTTTAAGCCTTAAAATACCCATCCCACATGCTTTAAACACATGTAAACTTATAAAACACACTTTGTTAACACATATGATATGTGGATGTCGGGCTAAGGATATGAGTAACATCTCACTATTATAAAACATTTTAACTTCACGCAAGACAAGACAGTGAGACAGGAAAATTTGTGATGTACACCTAAAAGCCTGATTGTACAGGCTTTTAAATTATTGACATGCAGAGCGACAAGCAGCACAAAGCCAGCACAAAGTCCACTTCTCCTTAGCGTTCATTCAGCTCCCCACCCCCTTGACAATGCGAAGTGGCAGGAGCGTACTGCGCTTCCGGGGAGGGGGGGTTTGAGCGAAGGTGCGTTCAGCTCTCACACACCCACACACACACACACACACACACACACTCCTCCTTCCGAAAGCGCAGAGCGACAAGCAGGCATTTTGGCAGAGGCAGCACAAAGTCCATTTCTGCTCAGAGTGAGTTCAGCTGCCCCCCTTCACAAAGCGAGTGCAGACACATTGACGTCTGCACATTGAATGTGCAGTGTTGGTCTGAGGTGTTTAAGAATGTAGAAAGTGTTTAAGAGCATAGGAAGTGTTTATAAGAGCGTGGGAAAGGTTAACAAGAGAGTGAGAAAGGTTTATAAGAGTGTGGGAAGGGTTTATAAAGCCTTAAAATATGTATAAATAATAAAATAAATATAGGTCGCTACTTCGCGGATTTTCACCTATCGCGGGGGGCTCTGGAACGTAACCCCCGCGATAGGTGAGGGATTACTGTACATGCTTGGAAGGTTGGCATTTGGAGAAACTTATTAGAATATACTAATATATTGCTCAGTGACTGAGGAATATATATGTTTTTCTCAAATATTTTTAAAAATTAAAACCAACTTAGTAAATAATATGTAGGAAGGCTACATTTTAATGTGACAGTACAGTATGTCAACACTGACATTTCTTTGACATTAACCTTTACAATTCTGTATCAATAAAATAATTAAAGACACTTATTTTGTATTGCAGACTACAAGCTTTTGGAATGTTTCTACTTTATTTCCCATTTTTTAAGGTTCTAAAGGATATACAGAGTTTAACCTAAATAAAGAGTACTTAAGATTCTAAACATAATTATTAATTATTCAATTATAACAATCACATACATGCTGATTTTATATCACATCCTTCTCAATCCCACTTACACTGATTCAGAGTTGCAGGGTGCAAGAGCCTATTTTGAAAGCACTGGTACCAAGGCAGGAAACATCCCTAGACGGAACACCAGTCCATCACAGGGCCCATTCATACAGACACTGACAATAACACTGAGCCAAAAAGGAATTGCCAGTTAAAATAACCTGTCTGTCTTTGGGGATTTGGAGGAAAATTGGAGTACAACAGAGGGAGACAATATTCAGGCATAGGATTCAAACATGGGACACTGGATCCATGAATTAGCAAGCCTAATCACTGCATTACTGTGCTGACCCTATAAAATATTATAAGTTCTTATTCTTTTGGCTTCTCCTGTTAGGGGTCACCACAGCAGATCATCTTTTTCCATATCTTCCTATCCTCTGTGTCTTGCTCTGTTACACCCACCAACTGCATGTCCTCTTTCACCACATCAATAAACCTCCTCTTAGGCCTTCCTCTTTTCTGGCAGCTCTATCTTTAACATCCTTTTCCCAATATACCCAGCATCTCTTCTCTGCACATGTCCAAACCAATGCAATCTCACCTCTCTGACTTTGTCTCCCAACCGTCCAACTTGAGTTGATCCTCTAATGTACTCATTTCTAATTCTGTCCATCCTTGTCACACCCAATGCAAATCTTAGCATCATTAACTCTGCCACTTCCAGCTCTGTCTCCTGCTTTCTGGTCAGTGCCACCATCTCCAACACATATAACATAGCTGGTCTCACTACTGTACTGTAGACCTTCCCTTTGACTCTTGCTGATAACCGTGTGTTACAAATTACTCCTGACACTCTTCTCCACCCATTCCACTCTCTTTTTCACCTCTCTTCCTCAATCCCTATTACTCTGTACTGTTGATCCCAAGTATTTAAACTCATCCACCTTCGCCAACAGTACTCCCTGCATCCTAACCATTCCACTGACCTTCCTCTCATTTAAACACATGTATTCTGTCTTGTTCCTACTGACCTTCATTCCTCATAGCATATCTCCACTTCTCCAGGGTCTCCTCAACCTGCTCCCTACTCTCACTACAGATCACAATGTCATCAGCAAACATCATAGTCCAAGGGGACTCTTGTCTAATCTCGTCTGTCAACTTGTCCATCACCATTGCAAATAAGAAAGGGTTCAGAGCCAAGCCCTGATGTAATCCCACCTCCACGTTGAATACATCCGTAATTCCTACCACAGACTTCAGCACTGTCACACTTCCCTTGTACATGTCCTGTACAACTCTTACGTACAGTACTTCTCTGTCAATATCACAACTCCTCTCGGAGGCACCCTGTCATATGCTTTCTCCAGGTCCACAAAGACACAATGTAAGTCTTTCTGGCCTTCTCTGTACTTCTTCATCAATACCCTCAGAGCAAACATTGCATCTGTGGTGCTCTTGGCATGAAACCACACTGTTGCTCACTAATCATCACCTCCCTTCTTAATCTAGCTTTCACTACTCTTTCAGATAACTTCATGCTGTGGCTCATCAATTTTATCCCCCTGTAGTTACTACAGCTCTGAACATCCCCTCTATTCTTAAAAATTGGCACCAGTACACTTCTTCTCCACTCCTCAGGCATCCTCTCACTTTCCAAGATTCCATTAAACAATTTACTCCACTGCCATCTCTCCTAAACACCTCCATGCTTCCACAGGTATGTCATCTGGTCCAACAGACTTTCCATTTTTCATCCTCTTCAAAGCTGTCCTTACTTCCTCCTTGCTAATCCTTTGCACTTCCTGATTCACTATCTCCACATCATCCAACTTTCTCTGTCTCTTATCCTCTTCATTCATCAGCCTCTCAAAGTACAAATATAAATATTATAAAATATTATAAGATAGAAAATCATAATAAAATTGCACAAAAAGTAAAACACTTAAATAAATAAATACATTTTTAAAATATAAATTATCTTGAAGTTTAATAGTTAAAGGATTCACACTACCTAAACAGTAATAATGACACCTGATTATCTACAAAATAACTGACTGGCAACTTGATATTAGTTGATATTTTTCAGATTTGAATTGCTCTTTAGCTTATGGATGCATCATAAAACTTTGCTAATTCTGTACTAACCAATTCACTAAATGTACCTATAGCTTATTTTCGCTGTCACTATGGTTAAAATAAATACATAATAAAAAGTCTGACTTGTTTACAGTATTACAGTCACAAGAGCTATAAGTACATATTTATATTTGGATATTAAAATATAGATAATTTCACTTGGCCAAAACAGTGCTTAAAAATATTAATTCAGAGTTATGAAGGTAACCCAAGCCATCTAAATTTAGCATTTTATAAAGCCAGCTTTACCTGGAAGTAAAATTATGGATGCAAGGCCCATAAATTTGAAATCCAGCTGTGGCACCATCTGTTTTGGAGATCATCCAGTATTGACTTGTTCTCTTTTAATGCTATTAAAGTTGCACGTACTTGTTCACATTCACTGAGTCACAGTTCATTTTCTTAATTTATAAATAAATTGCCGGGATTATGATGTCTATTTTTTTCAACAGGCAAATATTTTAATAAAGATGATAATGGAGTTGAACTACTGCATCTACTCAAATATTCCTTTAGGTAAATATTTATTTTAATTATTCTCAATAAACCATCTACTGTATTTAGATTTTCATTTTTAATGTAATGTTTGAATTTGTCCTCTATACACGTGCATGTTTTAAATTGCACAGTATTGTAATTGTACTTTGCCAGTCAGATGAGCTTCAAAATATGTATGCAAGAAACAAGATATTGTAACTTTTCAATTTGGGATGTGCATGTTGTTTTGCTTTTTATATATTTTTAATAGAGCTATATTACAAATAAGCAAAATTAATATGCAAAAGCATGAAAATGCTCAGTATTATTTTCACATACACATAAGAACAAGGCTGACTCTTACTATCTCTTGAATAAATATTCATTATAAAATATATGTTAAGATATATTAACATATGATTCTTAACAAATATGTTAAGAAAAAGATTTTCGATCAAATTCAAATTTGGAGGTCATAGTGAAAACATTTATTCTTAGTAGCATTATGAGAAAATTACTGTAGGCCATTTTAGTGTCTCGAAGGGATGGATACTTGGCAAAGGAATTTTGAAATCTTTCTAATTGGCATCATTATCTGTCTCCAGGCCAATCTCACTGTTATCATGGGTTGCATCTCTTCCGCACTGGAAAAACATTCTCTTTCTTTTTTCAAAATTAAAAAAAAAAACTGATTTCTACATAGATTTCTTTAACTATCTTTTTGTTACCAATGTTATCTGAAAAAAATAAATATAACTAATTTTTAAACACCACTTATCAGGCTTCAGAAAAACAACAAACAGATCATGTGTTTGAATGTTAAGCATATGTTTTGTTATTTTTTTCTCTGTTCACACAGTATAATGCATTACAATGTGGCATTTCTTTTTTAGTGTTTATTATTTAGGCAAGTGACTTTGTGGTGTGGGAAATGCATTAAGAATAAGCCAGAAAGATATGAACATACAGTATACTGGATGCTTATTTTAGTGTTATCAAGGGATGAGGAACAATATTAACACAGTAATATTCTGATATTAAATTATATAAAATTATGTAGTTAAAATATCTAGATGATTGCAATTCAAGTTAAATAGGGAAGGTTTTTTTTGTGTGTGTCCAGATGATAAATGGCAATACTTAGCATAGTTACACATGAGACAGAAAAGTCTGTTAAAAGTCAGAGAATGAATAGAATTAAATATCCATATTTAACTCAAAGCTAATGTAGCCAACCAGGCAAAATTACTTATCTTAATTATCAGCCTCTCTAAAATGCACTTCTTGGCATCCTGGTCTCCTGCACCACCTCTCTTGAAGTTTTACTACCTTTGCATTCCTGTTTTATTAATAAAACACATTTTACCTTAGACCAAAAATGGCTTAATGGGCTATCTTGTCATTATTGTTAAATTTCATACATTTATCAAGTGCTTTATATCTTCTGATTCAGCATGAATTCCGCTTTCTAGTTTTACCAGTTATGAACAATACACTATAATATTAAATTGTGAAAACTATGTCCAAAGAAAGGAAAAAACACCAAAATTACTTTTTCCTGTTCAGTGAAAAAAAATGAGAACAGAAAAAAGAAGTCAAATAAAGCAATGAAAAACAGAATTCTCTGGTCCTTTCTAGGATTTTTAGATTCCTTCCTTTTCTCCTTAAACATATCTATGTATTTATGACTGTAAAGCACTGATTTATTAAACTATAACCAAGTGGTTTATGTCTTTTTATTTGCACAAGTTCAGCTTTCAAATTATGTTAGGCACTATGTAATATAACATCACAAGATATTGACATTATGATAAATTAAAATAGGAAAAATAATGTGCAAAGACAAAATAAATATAAAAATGTAAACCAATCAGAAAAATGTAAACAAATTTGTTATATTTTATTTGTAAAAAATGAGAATACATTGAATGAAGGAAACTGAATAAAAAATAAAAATATATTGATGTATTGATGTAATGTAAGCGTACATTATTTTTTGTATACCAGTTATGCATTTCTTTCTTATGAAATTTTAATTTGTTTTTCCTTTGCATGTAACTACTTTTTTGACATCTTGTCACACACGTTCAGCTACATCATTTGTAGAAGTAAATTTTAAAATAACATGAAGCAATTAGAAGTAGAGCTTCAAAGAGACCAAATACGTTGGTGTTAATGTGTACTCATGTGTTACGTGGATCAGTCTCAGAAATACTGACAGTATATTACTACTGTGTATAAACTTTGTTGGCAAAAAGTGATGGTGATCTCAAATCAAAGCTCATTGAGAAGGATAGTTTGACATAGAATTAAATGCTGGAAAAGAGAGGCAGAACTAAAACAGCTCTGCTTTACATTTGTCTCAAAAAAACAAGTGGTAAGCTTCACCAATCTGTAATTAATGGCAAAGCTGCCATTCACAAACCTCTCTTATCCAAGGCAAATAGACAAATAATGAGCCCAGAACCTGAACATCAGAAAAGAACAAAATAGTGTGATTTACTGAGTCATATTTCACACCACATATACTTCATACATTTTTGACAGGTTTATGTTTTATATATAATGGCAAAGATATATGAGATAATTTTACGGGATGGGGGTACCCAATGATGCAAACATTGTTGCCTCATTATGTTCTCATTCCTAGATCATAATGGCCCAATACTCACTGCTTAACTAATTCAGGAGTGGTTTCCTGAGTACCAGGATGAACTCAGACACTTTCCATAGCCTTTTCAATCAACATATCAGAACTTTTATGGAAAGTTCTGGAGCACAGAGTGCCAAATCGAAATAGACTTCTATCTCCTTCAGTCTTCTACAAACTGGAAAATTTCCTTCAAAAAGACTGGTGCAATATCAAACTAGACTTGTATGACAGCATTCATAGAAGAGCTGAAGCTATTCTGAAGTCAAAATGTGCCCTTATTCTATTTTAAGTCCTTTATATAGCTGTTTACATTATATGAGTGGCTAAATGTTTTTAAGTTGTTAAGCCATCACATTAGCAGCTCTAAGGTAAATTCAAATGTATGTTCGTGATCACTGATTCCCTGTTTCACACTGTAATTTCTGGCAAAGAAGTGTTTTTAGGGCTCTTAACATCTGGTAGAACAAATGAAAAGGTCTGATGCTAACCTGTCTCTGGTCTGTGGTTACGTTGGTGAAGGGTTCATAAATGCATTAGAATGGTAGACTCCCCAAACTAGCAAAAAGATCAATTTACAACTTTATAATGTATAATATATACTGTGCAATATGTACCTAGCATCAGACCTTTATATATATATACTGTATATATATATATATATATATATATATATATATATATATATATATATATATATATATATATATATATATATATATATATATATATGCGGTGGGTTGGCACCCTGCCCAGGATTGTTTCCTGCCTTGTGCCCTGTGTTGGCTGGGATTGGCTCCGGCAGACCCCCGTGACCCTGTGTTCGGATTCAGCGGGTTGGAAAATGGATGGATATATATATATATATATATTCACGGCATTCGAAGTCTGTGTCACAATCTGATAGTGTGGGTGGTTACATACCAGGTAACGCTTTGTGGTTGGCCAGCAATCTGCTAACATCCGCCACGGTGCCCTCAGTTTGTGAAGAGCAGATCATAGAATGGTTTGAAATAGTTTACTGTCAAATAAATGCAAAGAGTACACGACACGTGTTTCGCCCTCATTCTGGGCTCATCAGGTGTACACACTCCACTGCACTCCCTCTCGGGAATCGAACCTCGGACGTCAGCGTCAGAGGCGATGCCCCTAACGTTGCGCCATGGTATATATATATATATATATATATATATATAATATTTGACATTTAGTAAACTATTTTCTGCATTTTTAATTGGCATGATCAAACAAATGCTGAAGGAAAGCTCAGACTTCTAAAAGTAGTAACAGATTCAGTTTAAAACCTGGATCTTATAGGAAGTTTAACAAACTTTTTTCAGTGCTGTTAAATTGCTAACTGATCAAACAAAAGCAGACTCATATGCTAGCAATGCTCTTGCTTTACAAAGCAAATTGTTATGTTATTGGGTCAAAATTATCATGATAATTGCACACCCCATGCAAAAGTCAAATATGTGGCCATCTGGTTCTGATAAAAAACTTGCACGCTGTGCACTTTTATCTTGGGATATCAGAAACACAAGATTTTTGCATTCATTTTTAAACTCAAAATTAACTTGCAATGATTCAAGGGATTCAAAATGCTCACTCAAAGGAAATGAGAAATAAAATGACTTGAGATATCAAACAATGGTATAGTAGAATGTGATGTCTGTTCTATAGGAAATAAGCTTTAGAAAGACTAAGAAGGGGCGGCACGGTGGCGCAGTGGTAGCGCTGCTGCCTCGCAGTTAGGAGACCCGGGTTCACTTCCCGGGTCCTCCCTGCGTGAAGTTTGCATGTTCTCCCCGTGTCTGCGTGGGTTTCCTCCGGGCGCTCCGGTTTCCTCCCACAGTCCAAAGACATGCAGGTTAGGTGGATTGGTGATTCTAAATTGGCCCTAGTGTGTGCTTGGTGTGTGGGTGTGTTTGTGTGTGTCCTGCGGTGGGTTGGCACCCTGCCCAGGATTGGTTCCCTGCCTTGTGCCCTGTGTTGGCTGGGATTGGCTCCAGCAGACCCCCGTGACCCTGTGTTTGGATTCAGCAGGTTGGAAAATGGATGGATGGATGGAAGACTAAGAAGCAGAAGCAAAATTCAGGCAAACAAGATTGCAAAATGGTATACAGTATTTATTACATGCAGTTACTTACTTTATATAAGAAACACTTTTCGTCTGATTCTACTTTTAAATCACTCATTGGCCTTAGTTTTACATTTGTAAACTAGTATATATCAAACATTTTCAGAGACTTTTTTGAGAAAGAACAATAGTCCCATGTTTTGTCTACCAATCTCGTATTCTCTCAGATGTAATTAACATAAATAAATCAGTTTTTGTAAATGTCTCTCTGTAGCACTAACGAAGAAGGCAATAGACGCAATGTATAAACTTAATTTAAACATACTGTAATACAAATACATAGCTCTTTTGTCATTGTACAAAGGTTACATTTTTTCATAAAACTGGTGAAACGTTTCAAACTGTGTAAGGACCAAAAAAAAGTTTCCCTTTTCAATTAGTCAACCATTTTTTCCCATTATCTCTCTTCCCAAATTCCCATAGTGAAAGTTATATAAATGGATGGTTCCTGTAGGCTCATTTCCTGAGCTTAGATATTTCCTTTCTGGAGTGAAGCGACTGCGTTAATCTCCCTCTGCTCCTAGCAGCCTCAGTCCTGTGGCCCGTCAGCATGGTTTGTGAGTGCCGTGGCCCTCTGTAAGTGCTTGAACAATAACATCACAATGAACTTTCTTGTAAACGCAGTGGGCTCACAACCTCGAGCAAAGAAGAATGAAAAAGAAGTCAGACTTACAGTAAATGGCTCTTTTTAAGTACTAATTTATTAGATTATTCCTGTGCAGGAAGAGGGAATATAGGTATAATGAACTATGTTGACTTCTTTGTATTATTGTTATACAGAATTGATTCAGCATGATTTGTCTTTTAATTGGGTCATGAAAGTCATGACACACAACATCTTATGAACATACAGCTGTACAGCCGTGAGTGAATTTTTTAAAAGTAGAAGAGACCACAAAAATATGTTTTGTTAGTGGAAGACTTCAGGCATATCTTGCATCCTTGGTCTTACTTGGAATCATGATTAAAATGAAAACAAACAAAAAAAAGGAATGTTTCTTTATGTTATTCATTTTACTCAGTATGCTCACACATGGGTGGTATAACGCTGTAGTGGTTATCAATTCTATCTTACTGCTCCAGAAGAAAGGTTATGGACCGACCCTAGTCAATGTCCATATAGACTTATCTAATATTGATTCCTGCCATGAGCCTGATGCTGCCAAGATAAGCTCTGGCTTCTCGCAATACTGGATTAGGCCCATTTAGGAAGTGGATGAATGGATGGACATCTTGGATACGGTACACAGCTTGATTGCAAACTTAACTATTTCACCTCTATATGGACAAACTAAACTATATTTTATTTTTCAGTTTTTGCTCCCAAACCAAGGAATGAACTTCCCATGACACAAGATAAAAAAAAAATCTGATGTGGTTCAGGCCTTTCTTTAAGTTATACAAAATATTTTGAAAATACTAAAATGTTCTACCATTCAACTACTCTGTGCATCTCTTCAGCTTATTCTTACTTGTTCACCCATTAAGTATGCTTTTGCTACCTTGCTAATTGAACATCAAGTCTTGATATTTTATTTTCTGTTGTCTTAGAACTTTTATGAGAAATGTATTGTATATTGATTCATGTAAGCTATCTCTGTAAGAATGGGCATTAGAAATTATAATAATGTTGGCACAATTCAATTTCTTTATAAAGCATCAAAGTAAAACTGTAAAATGTGAATAGTAAATAAATTTTTAATTTGGGTGAGCTATTAAAATAAATTGATAAAAAAAATAAAAAATCTGCTACATGTTGAGTTTCTTAAAATGTATTTTCTTTGCAATTGTGACCAGGCAGTTGATTTGTTCAGAAAACTGCTCACTGTCCACTATACTACACTCAGTTTTTTCTACAAAATATTTAAAAAGAAGCCCCCATATCTGATTAAACCCCTTTAGCTTGGTGTGTCTTCTCAAATGTAATTAAAACTAAGCAGTCAGCATTTATTAAAATTGGACTGCTTTGTACCCACTACACCCTTTATTTTTATTATTGTGTATTTGTATGTTCAGTAACAAATTAAATTTATATTGATGCTGATTGACATTCCTGTTGTTGGTAATTTCCAGTAGAATGTTAGTGGGTGGGATTTTAGAAGGAAAAAGGAAGTTCTTTAAAAAAAGGTATTGTGTCTGTTACTGGGAGAACCTAAGGAGAAAACTGACACGATTTTACAGTTATTAAAAGCTACAGTTAAGAATCATTTGTCAAAGTCTGTGTGTCATCAATCGATTTTATAATTATAAAATATTGAGAACAACAACAACATTTATTTGTATAGCACGTTTTCATACAAATTATGTTGCTCAAAGTACTTTACAAGATGAAGAAAGAAAAAATATAAAAATTAGGCCATATTAATTAACAAAGAATAAAGTATGGTCTGATGGCTAGGGAGCAAAAAAAAACTCCAGAGGCCTGAGAAAGAAACAAAATCTGCAGGGGATCCAAGGCCATGAGATCATCCAGCCCCCCTATTACCACCTGCCATTAGCCCATACATAAACTTAACAGGAAAAAATGACATTTGGTTTATTAGTTTACTGTTGGAGAGTGAGAGGGAACTGGTTAAAAAAAATTGTGATAGTCCATTTTGTGAAGTGATGCATTCAGGATTTTAGGGAATGTATGGTATTTTTACTGAAGATGAGACTAAGTTTGAAACATAAAATTACACCTACCAATTGTGACTTTTATACAAATAGGGTGTGTACTGCTGAAAAATTGGCTCCTGAAAATTTTTTGTCAGTCATACAAGTTTTCAATAAAAATCAAACACATTTCAAAGCTTTCTTTCTTTCTTTCTGGTATGATACAGTTAAATATGCTGTCTTTCCATAAGTGGTTAAAGTTAGGCTGCTTAGTAGATAAACCTATTGTCCTTCTGTAACATTGGTAATGGGTTGTATTTATAAAATTTGTGACACCAAAATGAAACACTATTTCATCATTTCCTACATTTTGTATCAGTGAAATACACTGTCTTCTTTTGTTACTTTACAAAGTCACTTGCTTTGGATTTGTTGGTTTGCTTATTTTTCAAACATAAAGTCATTTTCTAAATCCAAGTTCTCTAACTTCCTGAATGTATTAAATTTTACAATCAAAACTCCACTAGGATTGTCAAAATAGGAGGAACTGCTGAATTTTCAGAATCCATTTGAAATACTGTTCTTGTCTAACTTTTCATTTTATCATTTCTCCCTGTTACTTTTATAAGAAAGGCCACTCTTAGATTAATTTTCTTCTCTAATGAATTTAATTATTCATATTGCTTACACTGCAGCCAGCTAACTGTATAGATAATGTCATATATGTTGTCTGTCAACTTATTGGCAAAAAACATTCTATTTAGACATTCCATTCTACTTGTTTATAATTTGTTCATGCACCCTATTATTTTCACTAGTTATTTTGTTTATTCATCTCTTAATTTTCCATATTTTCAGTACTTCACTTGATGTATTCTGAGAGTCTACACTGAACACCGGGCAGAACACACGTCTCTGAATGCCACTTCATTGCAGGGTACATAGCCACACACATATATTTACATTTGGATAATCAGCTTGATATCAAATATTTGGAAACTTTTATGATTAAAAGGTAAACACTTCTGCAAATGTCCACAAAGACAAAACTCTACAGTTAATGTTTAACTTAACAACCATATCCAAAGCATCTAGCTGCCCTGTCAAACTGACCTGGAATCAGCTCCTGGCAGAATCACATCATTTATATGAACACTAAAGGTTGGTTTGTATTCAAAACAACACTGGGTTGTAGATTTAATTGAATTTATATTTTTTTTAAATTAATTTATAGAAAAGTCACTGTCTATATTATGTCTCCACTTCCCTCTTCTGTCATTGGGGCTTTCTTTTGGTGGTTTGTTTTCACCCACCTGTACATTCTAGGTTAACAGTCATTTTCTAACCAGCTTCATCCTGAACAAGGTCATGGGGGGAGCTGGAGACTATCCCAGCCAGCATAGGGTGTAAGGCAAGAACAAACCCTGTACAGGATTTCAGTCCATCGCAGGGCAAACACACATACACACACCCACACCCCAACCACCCACTAGGGCCAATTTAGTATTGCCAGTCCACATAATCTTTGGATTGTGGAAGGAAGCCAGTGCCCCTAGAGGAAACCCATGCAGACTTCGGGAGAACATACAAACTCCACTCAGAGAGGACCTCGGATGTGAACCCTGGTCTCCTTACCGCGAGGTTAACAGGTAATTCTGAAATGACAGTGAGTGTATTAAATGTGCCCTATGGTAAGCAATATCATTATTGTTTTTAGCTTCATCATTTATCATAATCTCTTATTATTAGTGAGAAAAAACATTTGTGGCAATACATTTGAATGTCCTCAGCATTAATTCCACATTATATAATAAGCTTTGTAGTATCCCCCAGCATAAGAATTAAACAAAGGGGGCAAGAATGCTGTGTGTCTCACTTCTTATTCGAAGGTGTTTAAGAAATTGATAATAACTGTCAATGATTTGTGTCAGGAGCATAGCCAGGAAGTACATAAATCATAATTCATCTGATGTCAATCATTTTGGCTGTCATAAAATATATTTCAGAGGTTTCAAACCCAAATTACACCTTTATGGTTGGGATATAACCTCTAGAAAGTTTTCCTGCTCTTCCAATGCTCAGATGTGTTTTCTCCGCTCTTACAGAGATACAGCTTTTACATTTAATGCTTGCATTTTCAAGGAGCAGGAGGGTTGGGAGCATTCACTAATAATGTGTTGCCACACCCACCATTTTCAAGGCTGGCCATTAAAATTGCAACAATAGTGAAAACATGTCACTGATCTTATTACAGGATGGTAATAAAAATGATTACTGCACATATGCAAACTGTATGTCTAAATTACACACCCTGGACTTTCCCTCAGACTGTACAAAAGGCATCTGCAAAGGGAACCTTGTTGACTAAATTTGGCAGATTCTGTACTCTTAAGGACAATACATGCCCTGATGAAGAGAAAACAGCCATATGTTCAACTCTTGGACTTTGACTGAGGAAGAATTGTGGAAATGTGAGAAGGCAGATTATCCTTCTGGGACATCGATGCTCTTGTTGGATGAAATGCACATACAGTGATGAGAGTATGGTGTCAATGAGAATAGGAGGGGTCTGGAGTACCCTAACATAAAAATGAAAGGGAGGGCAGACATCTCATGTGCATTGCAGTGATGAAATAACAGCCACAGCACAGACCCTAATCCAACATCTGGGGTCTGTCATACCCTGAACCATAGGCATTTGCTGCTGTAGT
This sequence comes from Erpetoichthys calabaricus, assembly GCF_900747795.2. Lineage (NCBI taxonomy): Eukaryota > Metazoa > Chordata > Cladistia > Polypteriformes > Polypteridae > Erpetoichthys > Erpetoichthys calabaricus. The sequence goes on along the minus strand of NC_041400.2, from coordinate 149,104,809 downwards.
GGTACCAAAGACACCATTAATAGCAGGATGACTGGCATCACAATGTGTCCTGATTCAATTTAGCACACTGTGATTCATGATCCATATACTATGATCAATGTACGGTGGCACCTCAGTGAAAGGCTCCTGAGTGTGTGCATTTTGCATCAGCATACAGGCCCAGCAAAAGAAGACGAGGTGTGGCATTCCATCGTGTTCCACTTCCATTTGCACTTCATTTGCATTGTCAACACCTTGACCATCCAGTGATATATCACAAAGGTGCTGGAGGCTGAAGCGGTATCCTATCTCTAGAGGTGCCATAGTTCACCATGAACAATACTTGACCACATGTGACATGAAACCAGTTCCTAGTTTATTACCATGTGCCACTTCTTCCCTGGCCCATATTTTCACAGAATTTGATACCAATTGAGCACATCTGGGACATGATCAGATAATAAATGGCATGCAAGAGACGACCTGACATTACCACAGATGAGAGGCACAGAGGCTGCATGTCATGCCATTCCACAAACACACACCCACTGTCTCTTCCTGTCCATGTCAGACAGTGTACAAGAGGTTACTTTTGCTTTGTAAGATACATGAAATAGTGATTACTGTGTGTTCTGCATAAGCAATCGAGCTTGATGCTCCATGTATCATTAGTAATCTACCACAGAAATATACAGTATATAGTGTACATTTGATATCTCATGTCTTTCTTGATATTGCAGTTTTAAGGGCCAGCAATGAATATGTTTATTTGGCTTATAAAACACAAGATACAATTTTTCTGTGTTTTTACAGCCAAACCATTATTACAGTCATATGAAAAAGTTTGGGAACCCCTCTCAGCCTGCATAATAATTTACTCTACTTTCAACAAAAAAGATAACAGTGGTATGTCTTTCATTTCCTAGGAACATCTGAGTACTGGGGTGTTTTCCGAACAAAGATTTTTAGTGAAGCAGTATTTAGTTGTATGAAATTAAATCAAATGAAAAACTGGCTGTGCAAACATTTGGGTACCCTTGTAATTTTGCTGATTTGAATGCATGTAACTGCTCAATACTGATTACTTGCAACACCAAATTGGTTGGATTAGCTCACCAAGCCTTGAACTTCATAGCCAGGTGTGTCCAATCATGAGAAAAGGTATTTAAGGTGGTCAATTGCAAGTTGTGCTTCCCTTTGACTCTCCTCTGAAGAGTGACAGCATGGGATCCACAAAGCAACTCTCAAAAGATCTGAAAACAAAGATTGTTCACTATCATGGTTTAGGGGAAGGCTACAAAAAGCCTCAGAGGTTTAAACTGTCAGTTTCAACTGTAAGGAATGAAATCAGGAAATGGAAGGCCACAGGCACAGTTGCTGTGAAACCCAGGTCTGGTAGGCCAAGAAAAATACAGGAGCGGCATATGTGCAGGATTAGTGAGAATGGTTACAGACAACCCACAGATCACCTCCAAAGACCTGCAAGAACATCTTGCTGCAGATGGTGTATCTGTACATCGTTCTACTGTATGACAGGGTGATGAGAAAGAAGCCCTTTCTGCACTCACGCCACAATCAGAGTCACTTGTTGTATGCAAATACTCATTTAGACAAGTCAGATTAATTTTGGAACAAAGTGCTTTGGACTGATGAGACAAAAATTGAGTTATTTGGTCATAACAAAAAGAACTTTGCGTGGCGGAAGAAGAACACTGCATTCCAAGAAAAACACCTGCTACCTACTGTCAAATTTGGTGGAGGTTCCATCATGCTGTAGGGCTGTGTGGCTAGTTCAGGGACTGGGGCCCTTGTTAAAGTCGAGGGTCAGATGAATTCAATCCAATATCAACAAATTCTTCAGGATAATGTTCAAGCATCAGTCACAGAGTTGAAGTTACGCAGGGGTTGGATATTCCAACAAGACAATGACCCAAAACACAGTTCGAAATCTACAAAGGCATTCATGCAGAGGGAGAAGTACAATGTTCTGAAATGACAGTCACAGTCCCCTGACTTGAATATCATCGAAAATCTAAGGGATGATTTGAAGCAGGCTTTCCATGCTCGGCAGCCATCAAATTTAACTGAACTGGAGAAATTTTCTATGGAAGAATAGTCAAAAATACCTCCATCCAGAATCCAGACACTCATCAAAGGCTATAGGAGGCGTCTAAAGGCTGTTATATTTGCAAAAGGAGGCTCAACTAGGTATTGATGTAATATCTCTGTTGGGGTGCCCAAATTTATGATGCATATTGCATATTTTCTGTTAATCTAATAAACTTAATGCCACTGCTGAAATACTACTGTTTCCATAAGGCATGTCATATATTAAAAGGAATTTGCTACTGTGAAAGCTCAGCCAATGATAAACAAAACTCCAAAGAATTAAGAGGGGTTCCCAAACTATTTCATATGACTCTATGTACATGACTAGCTTAAGCTCACATATGAGGTAGTGTGGCAGGGGATTCACTTGGGCCTTGGTTCGTATTTTAGTGTCTTAACCACTTAGCCCCCATTGCCTGTTTAATGGGTCACTGTTGGGATCAAAACCCAGGGATGCTTGTTTCCTAAATTTATCCACACTGATTGATACCAATTAGATTATAATATACTTACTTAAGTAAGGAATATAAACACATTTTTTCTTTATGTTTTTCTTGTCTTCATTCATCTATCAATCAGATAAGGCATGAACCCTTGATGGTGGTGATCTCTCTAATAGTCTAAAAGGAATTTAAAAAAAAAATGCTAAAAACCAAATGAATAAATAAAATGATGGATGGATGGAAACGTCTTTACCTTTCAAGAAAAAAAACAAGGACTCTCACTTTTGAAGGCTGTATTCCAGTGCATTACATTATAAAACTATGTACTGTTTGCTTATTTTTTTGCCCACTCTTATCTTTTTAATTAGCCTCTTTTAAGGATCATTTCCTATTTTTGGACTGAAACCTTCAGTTCCAACATATTTTAGTTATTACCAAAATAAAATGAAAATTTATTTTCAGATGAGCCGCTTTAGTTTTTACAAAGAGCAGATTATTTTCACACATGCACACATTGATTTAGCATTAGGCACATGCCAGCCCCAATCACTTGAGAGCATGAAAAATGTTAGAATACTGTCCATTGGTAACATGCCAGCATTCAGTAAGAAATGGTGCAGTGCTTTAACTGAAATTGAATTACATTTTATTTATGTTTGACTCTTTGGTCATGTATATTACTAAATAGTCAGGGCCGCAGGCCTCCAGATATGGTAAAATGATATTGTACAAGTTCACACATGAATGCACTCTTTACTTTAAAAGAGGGCTGGAGATACAGTGGATAGAAGAGCCGGGCTACAAAAGGCCTTGTGTTCCAAGCTGCATTCTGGAATGTACCTTTAGGCCAGCCATTGAGCCTATGCCGCAAACAATGCTCTAAATGTCAGTCATGGATGGGCAAAACTGACATTATTGCCGGTTTACTGACATCACAGTATTTTTCAATGATGGATGCAGGGAAACACTATCCTCCTTAAGGGAGTCAGGTGGAAGCCTTTGCAAAAAGAGAGCAGACTGATTTTGAAAAGTTTACATTATTGGTGGTTACCAAAAAAGAAATGGCACTGGAAAGCTAGGCTACTGAACACCTCTATTCAGAACTTAAAATATAAATCCAATTAGTCCATGTATATGAGACATCTGCAGTTCTTAACATAGTTACTGCAAAACATTTCTGGCTTTGACAAAATGTCTAGAACATATGGAATTCATTGACGAGCTTTTTTTATTTCACGTGTGCATTATTTATACAGGAATCTGAAAATGCTTTACGAGGCATGCTTAATGTTTTTTTTCTAAATATTGAAAGCATATGCATTAAAAACATTTGAACAAGGCAACACTGCTATTATGTAAATTATATGTATTGCAGAATGTTTCGATGTGTTTAGTCCAATTTTTTTGTGCTTTTGTGCATTTCTTTTTCTGATACTATTCTGTATTTGTAGTCATTTTATAGAATGGTGGGTGCATAAAAGGAAGTATGCAGTTTACAACAATAAATTGGCCTAAACTAAATCATTAGCATAATGGTTACCTCTGAATACAGGTCAGTATTCAATACAGGTCAATACTCGCAGATCCAGTGTTAGATAGATAGATAGATAGATAGATAGATAGATAGATAGATAGATAGATAGATAGATAGATAGATAGATAGATAGATAGATCTTTATTAATCCTGAAGGAAATTTCTATCTATCTATCTTGGAATCAAATCCTATACCCTGTCACTGACCGTGTGAAATCTGCATGTTCTCCCAGTATTGGCATGGGTTTTCCTCCATGTAGTCAGGGGTTCCACCCCACATCCTTAAAGATGTGCTGATTAGGCTAACTGTGGAACCTAAACTGACCTCAGGGGGTAGTGATTGTGGGTGTGTGTGTGCCCTGTAATAGACTGGCTTCTTGCTTAGGGATGTTTCCTGCCTTGTGTTGCCAAGATAGGCTCCAACCGCCAGTCAAAATAAAATTGAATTAAATGTCTTTGAGAATATAAATATATGAATTTAATTGAATAATAATTTCATCATCCATTTATTTGTCCAGCACATTATACACACTTAAAAAATGCATGTGGAAAAAAAGAACAATGCTGAATGTAAAAAAGGACCATGTAGTTATTCCATGGGAAAAAAACTTCAGATGATTCCTGTCTCTACAGAATAATAATTTGTTTCCTAATGTATTCTCTGCACAACAAAGATGAAAACAAAAACAAAAATGTACTCCTAAACAGAAATAACATAACATATCAGCTTTGATGATTCACAGAGAATGGTGACAAAGGTCTGATATTAGGTCACTCATTGGGGGTGACACATCCACTTCAAACTCTCAATTCTATGATCGGATGAGATCATTTAACCAAGGTAATAGTCATACGAAACACTATCACAAGACGCTGAGAAGAAGAGGTGAATGCAAAATGTATGATTTTTTTCTATTTATTTATTCATCTAATTTAATAAACATATATCATTTAATTATACTGTTACTATTGAATTGTTTTGATAAGAAGTAGAAAAACAACTAAATGTGCATCTACAAATGTAGGTTAATCTAAATTCTAGAGAAATTCAAAAGTTTTAAAGGCTGAAGAAAGATTCAGAAAGTATTTTCTAGTATAATTCATTACTTTTGAGAATACTGAACAATTCAGGTTATGTGTGTCTTTACCTGTTATCTGACTTGTACATTTATTTGTGTATTGTTTGTGAAACGAGCTTTGACTGTTTTGATTTTGTTTCGAAGTACACTAAAGGCTACTAGGGTACTTAAGAAAAGAGTGTACTTATTAAATGGTTTGAAAATCCTGTCTTAGTCTGTTCAATCCATTATAATGATGAATCCTTTGGCACATATTTTGTCTGACTTTCTTTTAACCTTGCTTCCTATCCATATTCACAAGGACACTTAAACTGAGCTCAGAATTTTGAAACACTACTTTACTGCTGGTAAATTCAAACACATTATTGTCTCATGCCAAGAAACAACTGGAAGCGCACATGCACTAAAATGATTTAACAGAAATGAAATGCTGAATGCTTGCCTGTTCCTAAAAGTTCATTTTGCAATAAATGCCTTTTATTTCATTATTGCTTTGGTATAAGAAACAGTGAGAAATGTAAATATAACATGAAACCCTATCAACAAGTTTTGTATTAACATTCATTAAATAGTGAACAGTGCTCAAAAAATAAACCTTTTATCAATGTGCTAAGAAGCAATAGGTTTAACGCTGAAGTTATATGTCTGTCTGTCTTAGTTATTATGTTACCCTTTTTCTAAATCTACCTGCATTTATCATCTGCAATGGCACAAATGACACCTGGACTGGATGCCTGTCCGTTACTGTGCACATTCACATACATTGACACGGCTGGTCACTTTAAAATAGCCAACCAGATTACCAGCAGTTCACTGGGCTATGAAAGGAAATCAAGGTCCCAAGAGGAAATTAAATCAAACTTGATGAAAATTGGTAAACTCCATACAGAAGGCATCACAGTAAGAAATTAAAAAAAGAAAGAAAAAAGCCTTGTGAAATTGTGTGAAGTAGCAAAACTAACTGCACCGCCACCATTTAGTCATAAATTTTCCATTTCCTTTAACGGTTTATGGTCATTTTATGGTTGTGCAGAATCAGCACCTATTCCTGCTAAATCAATATGAAGGACAGGAATCAACACCAAGATTATCTGTCAGTTAGTGGCAGCGCACACTCAAGCACGTTCACTTTATGAAATCACATAGTCCAGTTTATAGATACCCATTAACCCTATATGCGAGTTTTCTGGGACATGAGAGGAAGTCAGTGTATACAATGAAAACCCACACAGAAACAGGAAGAAAACACAAATTGCATGCAAAGTGGTAATGATAAAAATAAAACTTACTATATTACAGTATATATATAATATACTCATACCTGCTTAATCCATGTCTGAGTTGTGGGGTACTTTATATTATCCATCAATTTTCCTAACTTGCTTATCCAGGGTAGTCACAGGGCAGCAGAAGTCTATCCCAGGAATAAGATGCAAATGACAAAAGAGTCAGCAGTTCTCCATCTAACCTGTTTCCATTTACACCTGTGTGGATTCATTGTGCACTATTTGGTTTAATAAAACACTTAAGAGAAAAATGTGACAGACTGGATGGTTTTCTTAGAAGTAACAAAATCTACAATATAAGAACATTACATTGCAGATTAACAAACCATAATATTAATAAGGTCTGAAATTGGAAAGGCTTGGTTTCTAATTAAGCAATTGGGTTGAAACAAAAACCTGCAGCCACTATGACCCTCCAGGACCGATGTTGCCTACCCCTGCCCTATATTATATTATAATATAATATAATATAATATAATATAATATAATATAATATAATATAATATAATATAATATAATATATTATACTGTGGTGTAATGGTTAAGTATTTAAAATCAAAGGTTGTGGGTTCAAATCCCACTACTGACACTGTGTGGCCATGTGCAAATAACTTTATCTGCCTGTGCACCAACAGCTAAAACAAAAGAAGTGTAACCAATTGTATCTCAAATTCTGTAAATTGCCTTGGAAAAGCTGTCAGCCAAATAAGTCAATAATAATAATAATGTAATACTGTACAAGGCAGCAGTGCAGCACAGGATTTAACACTTCTACTTCACAGATCCAGCATCCTGCGTTTCACTTGTACATTGTATGGAATTTGCATGTTCTCCCTTTGTTTTAGTGAGTTTTCCTACAATACCCCAAAAGACACGCTGCTGCTGTCAATTGGTGACTCTAAATTGGCCATGTTAAAGAGTGAGCAAGGATGTGTGCATGATTGGGCCTTGTCATAGACTGGCTGATTTCTTTCTTATGCCCAATGTTATCAAAATAAGCCCCAGCCCATTGTGACCCTTAACTGGACAAAACATTTTTGACAATTAGCCACTTTGGAGCCTAACCTGTATGTCTTTTAGGGTATGGGAGGAAAACCAAAGAATAGAATAGAATAGAATAGAATATGACCAATCTGTTGTCTAAACCTGCTTAATACAACTGTAGGAACATGAATAAAAATGCCCTATCAAGATAGCAATAGGCACAAGATATAAACCAACCCCAGAAGGGATGTCAGTCCATCATATATACATTTATGTTAATTTCCACCATAACACATGGCGGGCAACTTTTAGATTTGTCAGTTAACCTACAGAACCTGTGTGTTTGTGGGAAAATTAGAGTAGCCAAAGTACATTCAAATGAACACAGGATGCACACAAGCGCTCTATCTATAAACTGAAACAAGGATCAAGTGTTATTTAATAAATTGTTCCCACCAGTGCCCAGATCTAAAGGAGACTATATACTGTATGTTGTCAAAGACTGAGTAATTGTAGAGATTCTTTTTAACAGCAGATGCAGTGACATGCTTTATAATCCTAGCATACATATTAAACTTGAAACTCAAAATAATTTCCAGTAGTCAGTAGGTAATAATAGTACTATAACATACAGTTTACAGAGCACAGTGAAATTCTTATACTGTATGCATGTCCAAACAACAGGCAACAAGTCGCCTCTCTCTGGCATCATGATGAATAAAACACAAGAGCTAGCTTGTGATTATTATATACTGTACGTTAGAATGAAAGCATGAGGTTCTACAGCATTAACTGGGATTTTTGTTTATTTGCTCTAGATAGATAGATAGATAGATAATTTTCATGTTTGGCTTTACAGATCAATACAGTTAATTACCATTTTATGGTTGCCTATAGGTGCAGCCCTCAGCATATTATAAAGTTCCTCAGTGGTCAGTATATCAATAATATATTTAGCTTTTAGAGTATTCCACAACCTTTGGACTTCAAACCCTGAGGTTATGGGTTCGAATCCCACCACTGACACTGTGTGATCACGAGTAAGTCACTTCACCTTGCCTGTGCCCTAATTGGAAAACAAGACAAATGTAACTAAATGTGTCTCAAATGTTGTAAATCGCCTTTGCCAGCCAAACAACAAGTAATAGTAACTTTATTATCCTACCCAATCAATTTTCATTATCTTTGGTCTGCACAATTGCATTATCATTAAGTGTGAAAATGTAACAGATGTACAGACCTTTATCAGACTGCACCTGGTTATCGTTCTGTGCTGTCTTGTTCTTCTGCTTCGACAGTCAGTTTCGTTAAGAAAACTTTTGAGTAAGTTGAAAAAAATGTATAGCGAGCACTTTCTCATAATATACATCCGCAAAATACTCTTCTGAAATGTAATCAAACGCAATATTAAATGGACTGAAGGCGCGGTCCTACAATAAATAGTTCACCACAAAAAGACAACAACAGCCGTTAAGTACAATAAGATCCATGAAATTAGAAACGGTGAAGCCAGCTAATCGGATCTGGACTTTACAATGAGGTTACTTTTTGAGAAAAAAAAGATAACTCGAAATAATAATAATAATAATAATAATAATAATAACAACAACAACAGTAATAATAATAATAATCCGTTTGTGAAAATCTTCAGTAGTGTCTGCTCGAGAGAAGTCGGAGCTTTCGGTTTTACTTTGTCTGTAAAAGAATCTTGCAGTGAAGCTCTCCCGGGAGGGTGGGATTAGCCCCGGGCCCCTGTCAATCTCCTTTTCCTCCCTGGGTTTTTTATTCTTAACTTTTTTGTGTTCGCTCCTCCCCCATCCCCCTCCAAGGTCTCAAAGATTTACAACAACAACGAATCGGACCAATGAGAGAAGCCAAAACTTCGGCGAGGGGCCGAGCAAAGAAAGAAAAATGAGCGAGACAGAGGTATATGGCAGAATGGGGAGCAAAAGAAGCGTTGCTATTTTTTTTCTCTGCGCTGTTTGTTTGCTTTCCCATGCATGCATAATGAAGGATAATTGGGGCATGCTGCGAAGCTTTTTTCGTATTTAAGGTCTCCTAATAATTCATCTGTGGAATTGTACGGCCAGGTTAAGGCGAAGAGGCCAGTCGCCTTTTATAAGTCTCCCACAACAAACCAGCGCTGGAAGTGAGCCTGCAGCCAGAAATCCTTGCGTGGACTGAAGGAATCTGCCGGGAGGGGAAAGCTGTCAGATCGAGCGGAGACATTTTTTTTTATTATTATCCTACTTTGAAAACTGCTGCACTCTGCCTTTGACTAATATCCGAATCAGGCGTGGAATCAGAAAAGGAGCTCGGGACCTAACTGCTGCTGCTATTGAGCTGTTGCAAGAGAAGCGAATGAAAGTGCAGCGCACAGCTTTGGACTCAATGTAAACTCCGCAGACAAAAACTAACGGAGGAGCGGTCCCAGATGCAACTTTGCATTTAGACTCAGGATTGCCTGTCACGGAACTAATGGATACATGAGCGCCTTGTTCAGCAAACCTGACACGAGTTGTGGTTGGTTTCTTCGAGTGCCGAGATGGCGAGTTTGGCCAGTTCTGTTCAGCGTGCGACTCGCTGGGTTTGGTCCGTGGTAGGCTTCATTGTGTTGTGCGGCTGCCTTGCGTTCAGTTCTCCAGCCATCGGACGACGCATGGTATGCTGGCAGGCGATTATGCTGTGCCAGGGAGAAGCGGAATGTAACTACGCCTACGAGCAATATATTGAGGCGTGCTTGCCGATGATCAGCGGGGACACATATCGGTGTCCGAGGCACTGCATCTCCGCACTCATCCAGCTCAACCACACCAAGAACGGACCTTATTTAGAGAACTGTGACTGTGTCAATGATGAGCGCTGTAAAGAAACGAAAAGGGCAATTGAACCATGCATGCCAAGAACTAACGGCGTGTTGGGCTGCACGGAGGCGCGGCGCAAATGCGACCTGGACCCCCGCTGCAACTTTGCCATGCGCAACTACTTAATGCGCTGTAATAAACTCATCAGTGGCATTCGCTGCACGGACGATTGCAGGAATCTTATCGAGGAGATGGTCTCCGTGCCTGCTGCCGTGCTTTTGAACGAGTGCATATGCGATGGGGTGGAGAGGCCCATATGCGAAGCTGTGAAGGAGAACATGGCACGTTTGTGCTTCGGCCCCGACAGCAGCACGGGAAGTAGCGGCTCGGACGTTGGGGACTACTATTACGATGACCTCGAGCCCGAAGAGAGGACGTCCTCCGTCGAGGAGACGAGTCCCAACTCCGGCTCGCTTTCCAGGATTCCCGGTATCTTGACTCTGTCGGCATCCATCTTGCTCCTTGTGCCTTTCCTCTAAGTATCAAGTGGACCTGAAATACGGTTATCCTCAAGGGGGTCGCCTCATGAGGATTTTCCGCTTGCAATGATACTCCAAAGAGGGTGCAACTCCTTTTTTATTTTTAAGCTATTGTTAATGCCCGTGGCTTTTAAGCTAAAATAGGGCAATTCTATGCAACCTTGGTGCCAGTTCAACTGGCGTTAAAGTTAAATGGATACTAGTATTTATTTGATGACTTATCTCGGGAGCGTCTACTCTTTGTGAAGTTCAGAAGTGTTCCTTGTAATACTGCTTGCTCGGTGCCTCCAAGACAAGATTGCGAGCAGGTGACAGACCGCTGTCATTTTGGGCTTTTACATGCAATACCCTAAACTGCTATCCATTTCGTCTACTGGTTTGAAAAGGCTGTGCCTTAAAGACAAAACACATAATAAAATCAGGGCGCAACTCTTGTGAACTGTAGTGAACAATGCAGATTGTTTTTAGGCTTAAGTGAAGCGGTGCACTGCCATTAGAACTAACCCCTGAACGTTGTTCAAAGGGTTTATGTAAAGGTTTATTGTTGCCTTTTATGATATCGGGGTGTCAGTCTCTGGTATATGTCTTCATTAAACGTCTATTTAAAACTGGCTTTTTGTTACCAGTTGACTCCATATTGTACATAAATGGTAATGTATGAATACATTTTTAAAGTAATTTATTAAAATATAGTGTTCCGATCAATTCCATAGACTGAAGGTCATGCTTGTAATTAAAATTTATGCTTAAAGTTACATAATCCAATGTTTATTTTAAAGGGAAATCAACTTTTATTACACCAGTTTATGCTAAACACTCCAAATGTATAGTGTATTATATAGATTTTTTTTCCAGAGATTATCTTTTAATTGTATAATGTCGAGAAGTATTGTTGAGCATAGAAATGAATAAATGTATTGTATGACTGCCTTAATGTTGTATTTTTTAGGAGGCATAAAAAGAGACTTATTGTTTAAAAGATCTGCGTTCCTGTCTTTATGTGAATTTGTGTATTCACTTACATTTATATTGTGGAATGCCAGGACTATGAAAAACAACCATGTTTTAATGAGTTCAAAATATAATTTTGTTACTGACTGACTGACTACTTGTCTGAGTGCCAGAGACAACAACCATTATTAATAACAGTAAATTGGTCGATGACAGTTCCTTTATTAGATGTATATTGACTTCATGGCAGGGTGCTCTTTAGAAAAGTTGTTTTACTCCCTTTTCCAGTTTGGGCATGTTTTAGACACTAAATAGTAAAAAATTAAGGATAAAGCTCTTAAAGTGACATCAGGATAATCCGCTTTGAGAATACTGATATTCATTTGTTATATAGTGTACCTTTGTCTTAAATACATGTTATCAAAAACACAAATTGTGTTGTAAAGAGGTAGGCCTATTTCTTTTTTTGCTCTTGACATGTATGCTCCTATCAGTCCCACTTTTTACAGAGGCGTTTATTTATTTACGCATCTTCAGCTACCGGCTGACACTCTGGGAGGCCCTGGATAAACAATTATGCTGTTAAGCATTGTCGAGTGCCGATACACTTGACCCTGTAAATAGAAATGTTTGCAGTAGGAATAAACTCAAGCGTTTGAAAATCTTTTAAACATTAACACAAAAGAGAGGGCGTTTTCCTTTGGGGATTTAAGCCCAAAGCGCGCCAAGCCAGGCACTTACAAAAAGTTTATTTATCTTTTATTCATTGTGTTTATTTAAAACTTTCAAAAAAAGTTGCGGTCAGTTGAGAGGGAGAGCTCAACAGCCACTACAAATAAACTTTGACTGAAGTCTGGAAGACTTTCACCACATGAGCCTCTTATGTGTATTTTATGTTGTCTGCAGTTTACCCTAATGTTTTATCCATTGGATGCAGTTTTCAGACCCTGCACAGCATACCACTGAAGTGACGTAAAATGTAAGTGAATGTTAATGTAATGATATTTCTTTAAACGTAACAGCAAAGTCTGCACAGTCCAGTTCCTATTCCCCTGAAAAAAATTATGGGGGAGTGCTGTTTTGAGAAAATATAACGGGAACCGTGAAACATAGCTTGTGTTTACATAACAAACTGAGTTGTGATGATTTTAAAATCCACAGTCGTTAAGCTGTCAGTCTTTTATCCTTCAAACTGTAAGTGTAGGTTGAAAAAATAAAATGAATAGTAGTTTCTTTATCGACAATGACCTATCATTAAGTAAGCAATGTTGTAATGGCAATCAACCTGTTCATTAGGGATTTAGGGAAGATTTCATGATTATACTGAAAGTCTTGTTAATATTTAAAATCTCAGGTTATTCTGGTTTCATTTGAAGAAGTCAGTTGAGTTACTGCCTTCATTTGAAATAAAGTAAGCCTTTCTTTCCTTCAAACAACAGAAAGGATTTGAACATTTAACAATTGTTGCCTTCCTTTTCATATCTATCTATCTATCTATCTATCTATCTATCTATCTATCTATCTATCTATCTATCTATCTATCTATCTATCTATCTATCTATCTATCTATCTATCTATCTATCTTTGTGGGTGGAAGTTTGCTGAAAGATGATCCTTTTTTCCAGAAGGAGATTTAAGTTTGTTCCCAGCACTAGAAAGGGCTTGAAGCTGACAGCTGGACTGATAATTAACTGCTACAATAAACTCAAGACTTGATTTTACAGGCTCTTGTCAAAAGCATCTGTGTGGAATAAATCAACACAGAAAAGCGGCTCTTGGATGGATGGACACAAGCATTTATGTTACTTCGTGTCAAAACGTTGTCTTAATATTAAGACTTGCAGGCAACAATCAACCATTAGTCAATTTTTCAACTTTTTTTTTCCATCTTAAAGGCAGAACCGTATGTATGGCTTAAGTTAGAAGGTGCAAAGAAGCATTTTCCTGGGTAAAATGTATAATGTTGACAAGACTGAATAATCAAAGTATGCTGTTGTTTATTATCCTGCTTTTCAGTTGCTTATCTAATGTAAGTTTTAAAACAGAATGCCCCAGTGAAGCGCTTTTAATAAAAACATATTTTTTTCAGTAATCACTATAGCTTAGTTAAATTCAGTATTTTCCTGTTTTCACATCTTTACTGAACCGTCTTGTTTTTGGCTGTATCATTCCTCACGATTTAATTGATGTTTAAACGACCAGATTATTGACATAAGTTAAAAGTGACAAAACTATGGAAAAACCTTTACACTGAAATGGCAACAGCCTTATTGTTAAGAAAGATTCATATTACAGCTTAAGTATTACAAAAGTAATTACTATGACAGTGCTATGATCATTTATATATATATATATATATATATATATATCTATATATATCTATATATATATATATCTTTATATATAAATATGTGTGTGTGTCTGTGTTTAATGTATTATAGTAAGATAAACATGTATTTGCTTATGTATTCATAAGTAAAGCCACAGTTAATGGGCATATAGATCTATGCCTCCAAAACACGCTACTTCCATAGTTGTATTTTTGTGTTTCGTGATAATATATGTTTACTTTTACTAAAAGATTTGTATCCGTGCTGCAGTAAACGGCATGTGTCAAGCATATCACACTACAAGTAGGAGTACCGCTGGAGGTAGAAGGGGACGACAGGCAATCAGCCCCCGGCTGTCGTACACACATAGTTAAATAAACAGCTCGCGCCCGTTATAAAGTTTAGTTTATGTGCCTGAAGGGTTTAGATCATTTTAGAAGCAGCTGCACACTTGTGTATACATAAAATAAGAATTCACTTGCATCGTCCATTTTTCATGTTTTAGTTCGAAAAAAGAAGATAGACCATTCTTCTGCTAGTCACCAGGGGCTCTAAATCATTGATTTCAACAATGTTTTATTAGAGGACGGACAAGAGCCCTCGAGCTGAATTAATCGGGGAGAAGTCGAGTGGCACTTTTGTTATGGAAATGTTAAGCACATAATAGTTTGGCCAAACAATATACAGGCACTTCATTCTTTCAGCCTCCCTGACACCTCTTCAACAGGAACTGCAGGGAAGGATGTGGGAAAGATTTGCTCACTCCTTAGGAGCATTCAGTTAATATTTGGTCTGCCGCAGTGTTAAAATGTCGTGAACCCAAAATTAACCATTTGAACATACTGAGGACTTTTAGAAATCCGAGTTTAAGACCGCGTAAGCCTTGCAAAACAAATAAACCCAACTGCTACAACATAGGAGAACGAAACTTGAAGTTTTCTTACTTGTTAAAATGTTTTAGTGGGGTCAAGATACACACGTTACAACAGTGGGGGTGCTGCATCGGTGTTCAGAGTTGCACATGAAACTGAATAACATTCTAAATCTTCATATGGCTGGAGCTGCAAAGTAAAAAGACAGAAAATACTGTGCCTTGATTGTGTGTGTCTGTTTTTTTATATACCACTTGTTTACATTATCTATCTATCTATCTATCTATCTATCTATCTATCTATCTATCTATCTATCTATCTATCTATCTATCTATCTATCTATCTATCTATCTCTCTCTCTATCTACCTATCATTAGCTTACTAGCCACATAATATTATTATAATCTCATACACATATAGGTAAATATGGATTCATACTCGTATCTATCTAATTCACATTAGTGTGCTGAATGACAAAGTGTAAGGTTTCTGTCAACACATGACAGTTTTTAATTCTGGTATGTTTTTACAAATAATATTATAGGCACCACTGAATCAAAAAATTACATCATTTGAAATCCTGTGCCGATTTTACTGTTTACACATATCATTTAATTATCAAGCATCTAATAAAATGATATAAATATATCCTGCTTATCTTTGAACACTGCTTAAACATGCCTGTAAATGGAAGATACAATCCATCCTTTTAACTTTGCCCTTTCTACCACTTAATGCATTTGATTGTCATCTGTCCATATTTTGTAGGCCCTTTCTTTGTATAAATACCAGGCCATCAGCATATTTTTTTAAAATATACTCTGGAAAATTAAACATGGGATACTAACTGAAATGTAATAATAAATGCTTATTAAATCATCACACAAAATGTGCATCATTATTGGTTCTTCTCTCTTATGCCTTTGAAGGTTAACTGACAAAAGTCCAAAAACAATCATGAAACAAATAAATTAATAAAAAATAATTTAAAATAAACAACATAAAATATAACAGTCCATGGGTGATGTAAAAGTTTATTCTTTAATTCATGGAGTACAGTTATTTCCAACATCCTAAAACACATAGCATATGTAACCTAAGTACTACACCATTTAACTATATTTAAAGTACAGTAAACCTTAAAACATACAGTATACCTTACCATGAAATATAAGAATCACGCTTGATGCATTAAGGCGTAAGTGATGTATTTAACTAATACAAATACAGTTTTATATATCTCTGTGCTGATAGCAACACAGTGTAGCTTTAAAAAGTGAAAGCCATTTTCCCCTCTTAATAATAGTATTGCTTCTACATTATTGTTTAGAATAATGAAGGAATGGGAGTGTTGGCCCCCAACCCGACTTTTCCCTGAAATGTTTTCAATTAACTCTTGGCACCAGCAGGAAAGCACCAAACGTTTCCCATGCTGAAATATGGAAAATCTGCAGGGAACATCTCAGCGGGAGTAGAATTTCATTAAAACAAGCACATCATAATTCAATGACTTATGCTCTCTTGCTAAGACCCTTTATTGATAAGGAATTTAGGGAAATTGTCATGGTTGTGCAGAAAGTCATTATTAATATGTTGAATGTAAGATTATTCTAGTTTCACTTGAAGACATCAGTTGATTTACTGCCTGTGTTTCAAGTAAATTAGCAGTACATTGAATTGGTAGATAAACATTCTTTTTTTCTTAGTGTTTAAACAACAGAGATCATTTGAAATTTTATTCTATCTATCTATCTATCTATCTATCTATCTATCTATCTATCTAGTTTATATTCAGTACTTTTCACATTAGTCTGTACTGGCCAAGCTTTGGTCCCTGTGTTGCCTTGTGGAGATAAGCAGGCCGGTATAAGTTGTGAATTTTTTGGATTTTAGAAAAATCAAATCAACTCTTCTGTCTAGCTTTTATAAAAGTATTTTCATTGTACAAATGTGATTAATAACTGCAAATCCAGTGGCATATAATAGATGTTTACACTAGTTATTATTTTTCATAGGTTAGTAGTAAATATTAAAATGCTATGATTGATGTCTGTGTCTAAGAAATTAGTAACACATCTCTTTAGTTACTTAAACTACACTCTGTGTATGCTTAAACACATCAATCACATTTTAAAAATATATTTTCCAGATTTGTTGCTTACATGTTTGTGCTTTCCATTTGTATTTCTAACCTCCTCTTCCCAGTCAAAATGTGATACAAGCTAGCTGAACTGATAACGTTTGAAGGTTTCAAATTATTGCCCATTTACTGCACAACTTTTAAGCCCCACGACATCCAGATCCAAATTTTTTTTTTTCTGATCCAAGCTGCCACTTTGATTTCATCACATCAAACCCTTGTCGAGATCAGAAACCTTTGAAATGAGAAAAGGTCCTTAATCCAGTTATACCAGCTGGGGTCCAGCACTGTGGGTCCTGAGAGGCAGTTGCAGGATTACATTTTTCTCAAAGAAACTCTTTAACTTCCATTTAAACTATTTAGAAACCGTATGGTTCAAATATAATTGAAAATACATTGACATGAATCAGAAGGCTATTGAACAACTGTAGTAGGTTTGAACGAAGTTATTTATGCTGTAAGCTCTTATGACTTTTTCATTATAATGCAAGGTCAGTGCAATGTTTTGGTGGGTTTTAAATGCAAAAAAATAAAAAGATTAAAAAGGAAAGCTAATCATTTATAAAGAAAATCCTATCAGTGTTAACATGTCAATAATGTAAACTTTTCAGCTTTGCTTACAATAGTCATCATTCTTTAACACTTTATAACTAACAATTAATATTAATGTTTTAAATTAGTAATTAACACATCTACATTGTACTTTTTATTTTCAAATCTTTTTCTTGATTGTGGAACAGTTTGCTATTTTTTTTTACCTTTTTAGGATATGTATTTTATTCTTTGGCATTTACAAACGGTTTGAAAAGTCTTAGAACATGGCACATTTTTAAGTGCATAAAAGGATTATGTTAGGATCAGGGCCCATCATTGCTTTTATCACCTATGTCTTCAGGCATCAACATTTGTAAATAATTCAGTCAAAATATTGAACATTTAATTGTAGATATAAAGATAAGTAATTGCTGATTTCTGAGACATAATGTCACAAGTGAATTTTTTCAGTTATACGAGTAGTTAACTACCAAGTTTACAATGATGTTCTCCTATTGCCATAAGATGTGTACTTCCATAACCACAGTGTCTGCTGCTTTAATATTAAGTTTCTCTTTAAATAATTATTTTTGGATGGTATGATACAGTTACTGCCTTGCAACAAAGACACTTGGGTTCAAGTCCCAGGAGCTCACTGCATGGAGCTTATATGCTCTCCCTACATCCATGTGAGTCTCATTCAGGTGCTCTGGCATGCAGGTTAGGTGGGCTGGCGAATATTAAACTGAACCCATATGTGTGTTTGCCCTGTGATGGGCTGGCACCCTGCCCCAGGATTGTTCTTGGCCTTGCAAGATAGGCTGTAGCGACCCTGCTCTGGATAAATAGGTTGAGAAAATGGATACACATTCTCAGTTATGGTTTTTTGATACTAATTGTGTAGTTTCCAAAAATAAAGTTAAAGAAATTTATTTAGAATGTAAAAAAAAAATGTGTAAAGATGATACATACATAGTGAACCGATATATCTTTACCTGGTACAGTACATGCAAAAGACATGAATTTTAAATGTTTATTCTGAATTGGCCTGGTGTGAATGTAGGCAAACTCTCCAGGGCTGCTTTCTACCTTCAGACCTACTACATTTGAGTTCATGTAATACCAAGAATTGTTATTTTCTCTGGTAATTCATAGTATTATGTTTGGAATAATCTCCTACACAGGAAATCTCATTGTAGATTTACTTACTTTACTCACTTACATTTTATCAAATAACTTCCAAACCCGCTGCGTTACTCCTTTCGGACGTTCCACTTGTGTTTTGGCACGTGAAAACTTATGCGATCAATACCCTAGTGCTACATATTGCACCTTTCTATTTTTCTAGGCAAAAATATGTCTTTACATTTATTGCCATGGTCCTGTAGATAAGTGTGAGGTATTATGAAAATGTTGTTGGAAGAGTGTCAGTAAAATGCTACAAATGATCAGAACTCTCTAACCCACTATGCAAGACTAAGTCAGCCAGGATCTGTATACGACTGTTTTTTTTTTTTTTATTAGACTGTTACTTTTATTGTCAAGCAATTTAAGTTTCATCAGTGAATTTGGTTTCTGCACTTAGTTGGAATGAGCACGTTCTGTGTTAATGGGAAACCACCAATGCTTCTGTAGCCTTATATTGGCTGATAAATTCACCTGCTCACATTTCTGTCCCTTGTTGCACTTTGTAAAACTCTTCTAATTATTATGTTGCTCACTCCTCAACTTTTTTTGGAGTCAGATATATGGTCAGGCCTATTGCTTCTTGTATCTGTTTGCCTTCTTTGAGTTATACCCTTGCCTTGAGCCCTAGTCAGGCTGTAAATATGTCGTGCTTTGTTGTGAATAAGTGTTTGCAAAAAGAGTGATAGGTCTCCAAAAAGACCCACAAGCCAGGCCAGGACCTTTACTGCCTTGCCTATGGATAGGTTTCTCCCTAGGGAGCCTGACCCCAAACACAACAGGCAGGCTTTGGCGTGCACAGCCCCGAATGAAGAACATGTTTCAAAAGTTCAAAATAGTTGAAATGTCCCAAAATATACACACATGCCCTCAAGGGAGAGGAATTGCCAAACCACTGACTTGAGAGATAAGTCCGTGCAAAGAATCTTTATAAATGCAGGATTTAAAAAAAAAATTTATTTAATTTATTAAAATCAAATAAAATTCCATACAAGCAAGTGAAGTTTTACTACTATAAATGCAGGGATTTAATTGAAATTAACAAAAGAAGAACAAAAAATTGCAAGAAGGCAAAATGAGGCAAAGGGGTTTGTCTAAAAAGGCAACCCAAGGCTAACAAGTCCAAAAACAGTCCAGAAATCGTAATCCAAAGACAGAAGCAAAATACTAAGAAACCGGAAAAAGATAATAATCACAGAAAATGCACTCTTAATGAACTACTTAAGGATTACCATCTAGTCTGAAATATTAAGCAGTGATATCAGGGTGGTCCAGCCTCCTGAGGTTTCACCCACAAAACACAAGGAATGGATGCAGAGAGCATAAAAATACAAAACATACCAATTCAATAATTAAACAAAATATTAGTAAAGAAAAGTGAAAACTTGAAAAAACAATACAAATATCAAACAAACAAGAAATAAATATAAGCCAGGGAAATAACACTGGCTAAAAACAACAGACAAAACGAAGTTTATGAAAGTGATTCAGTCATTTTTACTACAAAATCAAGCAATCTACACAGAAGGGTTATTTTCTTGCTATTAATAAAGTAATGCAAATGTCAAAGTCTGAATATTCACTTTAGTACCTTTGCAGTCAAATTCAGTCATGCAAAATCTGTTGGTAATTTAAAAAAATTAGGATTGCAATGAGCAGTGAATCAAAACAAGACTTTAAATGTATTAATGCGCATATTAATGGATCTAGGGAAGGCAATTTTCATTGACAAAATACGTAATATTTTCTTTCCTATTTGGAGTACTTTGTAGCTTAAATTCATTAGTTTACTTTATTTAAAATACTGACTGTGATAGTTTTCAATATAATATTGTATATCTAAAAATCAGCATCATACTTTTAATTTACAGCTTTGAAGTTTTGTCAAAATACTTGGATTGATTCATTAATCTATTATAACTTTAGAAGTTTAAGGATTCTTAATGATAAAATTATTATTGGAATATAAACAAAGGCATAGGAAATACTGATCATGATTTATGAGTTAACTTTGTTTTTGCCAGATTTCTATCTTGGCCTATTTTCTTACTCTTAAGAACTTAATGCAGTGCTGTAGTTGATTGCATGTGTATACAGATGGGCATTATAGGCTTTTTTTATCAGATGTTGGTGAAATTATGTAAATAATTAAAGACTTTTTAGGACTTCACATTATTATGTTGGAAGACTTGCGGATACAGATATTTTGGTGTTTAATTCTTTCTCCTTATAAATTAATTTTATGGACAGGTCCTGCAATGTGTTTCTTGTTGTTGGGATAGATTCCAACTCACACAACAACTGCACCTGGAAATCTATTTAAAACAAAACAAAAACAAAACATCCATAAGTATGAGCCTTTAATTACTTGGAAAACAAAACAAAACATAAAAAGCTGCTTTATATGTATTGCAAATAAATCAAAATAACAATAAATTGGAAATGAATGTCCCTACTCTTTGGAGATCAGCTTTTTCTTTTTTTTAACTCCTCTCAATTTTCTTCTGCCACAACATCCAGTGGACGAGTAATAGTATAGGAACACTAAATGGCTACAGTGACGCAAGGCACAAGCTTGCCAGTTAATTATCCAATCCTGTATTGACTATATGAGGACTTTAACAACATTAGTCAGTAAAAAATGAGAGAGAGGAAAATATATAGTGGTGAATAATCCAGTGATTCACATGGAATTGAATTCATAACGAAGCTTAAAAAAAAGACACCTATGGATTTTTGTGACTTACAATATTCTTGCCATTGACACATGAATAAATGTGTTTAGTTTCTGTCTGAAAGTGCTTACATGTGAACTGTGTCTGCCATTTAGTATTCAATGAAAGTTCTCTCATAAAAAAAATCCTGCCAAGTGTAGACATTTTGTTAAGTCATGAGACATATACTGTTGTTGCTCTGGCAGTATGATGCTCACTTTGCCAAATATTATGACAATCTTGGCGATCACAATCTTAAAAGTGTATTAGGGCAGAAATGATACTCAGTACATTTCTCTATACTGCTTAGAGCCTACATATCCTCAGCTGTATCCACAAGAATTAAGATAAATGAAAGAGCATGTGCTAAGTAATGGCAAGGTATAGGCTGCCCGTGTACTGCATTTTATACAGAGAAAACACTGTCATATTCACAATGGTGTATTTTACCATGTCTTCATGCAGGGAATTTGTAGCATATCACATTTTTAAAAAATATACTGTGTTGTGAACAAATGTTATAGAATATGAGTAATTTTACTGGTGTGATGTGGATTACCTGTATTGCACAGTTAATGAGGCATTAGAGAGCAATATTCCTTGTTTTCCACTCAGAAAATCATTAAAATCTTTGAAAAACCTCTTTTAGTGAGTTTTATGTTTCACGTGCAAAACAAATTTTTGTCGTAAATATAAAACTTGGAAGGAAGCCTGTTCTGGCCTGAGTTCTGTTAATTAAAGATGTTAAATATTGACCAATATTAGAAAATGACTGTTCAAGGATCATTAGGCCTTATAGCTTTAAAAAAATCTTATTAATATTTCTGCCTTAGGTAGAGTCAAGATCACTTCACAGAATAAAACATGGTTTTCCAAATACATAAAATAAGTTAATTTATATAAGCAATTATTTAATTCAAAATTTAATTTTAGATTTCTGAATTACTACAGTCATTCTTGTGTGTGCACTGAAAATTGTACATCATTTGGGCTTCTCATAAAAAATGTCAGGAACATGCAAACAATTACATGAGCAAAATTAAGAACAGTATTTTATCCTAACAATGTTTGATTAACTTGCAAATTTAATTTTGTACTGGAACTTTGCCTAGTAAGCTTATATTTCTTTGTGTTTGTTGATTATAGAATTTTGAATGTCTTTGCTTATTTAGTTAAATTTGCATTTAAATGCTTTATTTGAATGACTTCAGTATGGATTTTGTTCTGGTCATAGCACTGAGACTGCCTTATAAAAGTGGCTATTGATCTGTTGATGACTATCCAACTTGGGACTATGAGCATACTTGTTTTGTTAGACCTCAGTGCTACCTTTAACAATTTTGACATAGAGTACTTTGCTCCACATACTGGTAATTTAGCGAATACATCATTTTATCATCTACTGTAAGGAATTTAGCCTGACATTGACTGTCTTTGACTTTGGCAGGTGTTCAATGTTTAGCCTATGCTTTTATTATGTCTAGACTGGACTACAGTAATCCCTCGCTACTTCGCGGTTCACTTTTCGCGGATTCACGACTTCGCAGATTTTATATGTAAGCATATCTAAATATATAACGCGGATTTTTCGCTGCTTCCCGGGTTTCTGCAGACAATGCGTCTTTTTACTTCTGGTATTTGCTTCCTCAGTTGGTTTGCCCAGTTGATTTCATACAAGAGATGCTATTGGCAGATGGCTGAGAAGCTACCCAATCAGAGCACGCAGTTAAGTTCCTGTGTGCTGCTGATTGGCTCAGCGACGGAGTGCTGCATTAACCAGGAAGTCTCATCTCACTCATTCAACATTAACGTGCTCTTGCTACTGCATTCAGGGGATTATCACCTTCAATCGTCATCATTTTTACTGCGCAGCATATTCATCACGTCATATACTGTATAGCTACGTGTACTTCGCTATACAGTAAGTGTAAACTTTTCTACCGATTTCATATTGCTTAGCAGTTGTCCCTGTTATTAATAGAGTAAAGGGTGGGTTGTAAACAATACAGGGAGGGTTTAAAAACGTCCAAATACACGTTAAATAATTAAATAAATATGGTGTCCCTACTTCGCGGAAATTCAGTTATCGCGGTCGGCCTTGGAACCTATCTCCCGCGATAAGTGAGGGATTACTGTACTGCATTAACTAATTGTATGGTTATCCAAAGTCCTGAGGAAACTACAGAATGTTTAGAGCTCTTCTGCTAGGGTTCTCACAAAGACGAGGCTCTGGGAACATATTATGCCAACTTTGAAGAAACTGCATTGGCTCCTATTTAAACTGCATATCGACAATCTAAAATACTAATTCTGACATACAAAGCCTTAAATGGCCACACTCCATCTTATCTCTCTGATCTTCTATACTGGTATACCTGTATCAATCATCTGATGTTCATGCTGTACTTACCGCTCCTAGAACTATAAAAAGAACCACGAGTAATGGAGCCTTCTGTGTCTCAGCTCCGATAGTGTGAAATGCAATACCCATTTTTAAAAAAAGACTTAAAATATATATGTTAGGAAAATCCTTTGTATAATTTATTTTGTTATCTTTTATTGACGTCCTTTTATGTATTTTTAACTAGTTTTGTTGTGTTTTGCACAGTATCCTTGGGCTATAAAAGGTTAATGATAGAATAAGTTTATAATTATTATTAGTGCAGCATATTCTATAAGATACCATGGGGTCCATGGTCATAAAGTTTTTTCCAGTTTACATGCAATATATAGCCTATGACAGTCTTAAGGATCTATGGAATGACGAAGAGTTGATCTACTGTTCCATAGCCAGGACAGAATCCATATTGCTTCTCTTGAATTTGAGGTTTTTAACAGACTGTGTGTTTCAGTACCTAGTTATAATTTGCTGTAATTGAAACACACATTCTTGTCACAATTTTTAAAAATGAAGACCACCACCTCAGCCTGCTGGTCTAAAGACATTGTCTGATCCTTCCATGTATACTGAAGAGGCACAATAGCCAAAAGCATCTCCACAAGATCCAGTGCATTCAGAATTGCATGCCTGATCTCATCCATCCTTGTGAATTTGTCAATACAGAGCTTTTCAGTCATGGCAGCAATCTCAGCCACAAAGATGGTTTCAACTCTAGTCAGTAGTGCACACCCACAGAGTTCCTCAGAAGTGCTCCTTCTCAGCAGCATTCCCAGTTGATCTCTGTATTTCTGATAACAGTCTAGGCGACATCCTGACTACCTTTCCTTGGTGTGGTGGTGGATTTGTGTGCCTCAGTGATCCTCAATGTGTGCCTCAATGATCCTTAGAGTTATGTTGTCTCCATATATGTACTCCTGTTAAGGTTATTCATGGCAAATCGATCTAAGGAAAGAAACCAGGCAAAGAAAAATTTTTAATTGACCATCACAAATCTTCTAACTAGGCCTGAGAGTAGTGCTCTCCAGTGAACACATGGTGGGCAGATGACCCACACAATTCTTAAAAAGTTGAGCACAAAAACATTGTGGGGTCATCATCTAAAAAGAGAAGGAGAAGGGTCTATTTCAATGCTAGTCAGTTAAAAACAAGAATGGAATGCACCCAGGCACACTAGACCTTGGCATTGGAAGCGGGCTTTTGGAAAGTGAAACATAACTCTTCTGACAGGAAAGGAGCATTAATACAAGCAAGAGGTTGAAAATTCTTAGCCAAATATACTTAACCTCACCTCTATGCACAGCATTTCCTCTGGGTTCAGACATCTTCATCAAGTTATTAAAATCTTTGCTAAAGCATTTAAAATTAAATGGAAGGTGGAAATCAAATGATAGATAGATAGATAGATAGATAGATAGATAGATAGATAGATAGATAGATAGATAGATAGATAGATAGATAGATACTTTATTAATCCCAAGGGATTATATGTTTTAAGAGAATAATACTTTTGCAGTACCTGTTGTTCAATATTTCTAAGTTGGAGAAAACAGGTTTTAAGTAGATTACTAAAGTGAGGTCTAAAGGGTAGATAAAACAACAGCTACATTTTGATGAAACTCTATATAATTAAAATTCATGCCATCTCAGTTTTAGAGACAACATATCAAATTGCTGTTTGCAAGATTTCCACTCTTTGAAAGAACTTTTGGTTATACTCCAGTTTAAGGATGAGTACATTTCATTTGTCCAGTGTTTAACAGTAATTAAGTTTGAAGAAAAAATATAAATACTTTTTTATACTTGAAAAGAGTGGAAAAAATGATGTGCTTTAGAATTATATCTCCCAATGTGAATATGCATTGTGGACATCCCAATGCTCATTTGCTCAATTTTTAAAAAACATTTTTAGGTTTATTTTTTTGTAGTTATATATTTTATCTTTATTCTTTGGACACCATTTTGTGTTTTGTTGTTTGTGTCATTGACACCATTCTGTATTTATATTTACATGGCTGTTACTATGTTATTTATGGTTGCTGTTCCTGATGCTGGTCATGAGATACAGATGCGATGTGCCATGTTAGCACTCAGCAGTGTGCTTCTGCATACTGGATCTTGAATTAAAAAGTAATCTTTTTCAGTGTCAGTGAAAGTTAATTTTTTTTTAGTGAAGCAAACAACATGCAAACAATCCAGCTATAGACATTGATCAAGTCCTGTTGGTGCTTACTAATTGACTAACGTTTTCTTTCTCCTCTTTTGCTCGTGAGAACAACATTATTACTTAAGTATTAGGACTGGCTTCACCAGAAGGACTGTTGTTAGAAGTATTTTTTTAGAATTTGACAGATTTGAAACGTAATCCACTATGTGCTTTTGTGTGACCATGTTCTGGTTTAATTAGTTACTACATTATGATTCAGATGTAAATAATTTTGTTTTACATTAGGTTTTTGTTTTGTGGTTTTGAAACTTTGGAATATCAGAGATTCACTCTGTATGTTTAGTTTTGCTGACTATTTTCTTTAGACATTTCTTAATAAATTTTACTGTTTTCTTTTTGTCTTGCTGCAATACCATTTAGTTTTCTTATGGGCACCATCATCTTCTGGTCTCGTTGCCAAAATGCTATGCACTGAACCAGGGGCCTTGCGTTATTTCACTAATGTTGTGACTTTTTAAAAGCTTGCAAAAGGTGATTCATAGCATCTGTGATTAAGGAATGTAAAAACGAAAAAATGTGTTCTGACTTTATAAGTTTACAAATCTAGTATGAATTTACAACCATGAGTTTGCTTAGCATTTTCATTTTGGTGTTGATTTCTGATTTATAATTTCATCATTTCAAACTTCCACAATCCTCACTGACTATGTATCCATCCTGCCCCTTCTCTTGGTTATAATTTTCTGACCTCCCAGTACTGACTTGGATTATAGCTTAAGTTTTTGCTCTCTCTCCTGTCCCTTTAATACAGAAATTTGTCATGTCAGCAAACTGATGAAGATTTGTGAGGCAACCAGGAGACAGACATTAAAGACGGAAAAGGGCCAGAACTGGGAAATTAAAAATATGTTCATCAAAGCCAAACCAAGAACCAAAAGTCATAGTCAAAAATAACAGTAGCAAAAATCACAACCTGATGAGCATTTTAATCAGTTGAAGATTAATAATAATAATGCATATTATTTATATAGTGCCTTTCCCTTGCTTTGAAATAGTTTTGTTTTCCACAGCTCAGACAAAGAAGTGATCTCTCGGCTGACCTTTTACCCCATCATGACATTACTCAAAGGGCATGACCTCTGAGGGCATGCCCCTGACAATGCAGGCAGTTGTTCTAATTGTGGAAGTCCCAAAATGGAAGTGATCGCAAAAAACAAAATGGTGTATAAAATGCATCAATCTAATTAACAAAATTTAAAGAGAACAGATAATCCAAAATAATTACAAGAATCATATTCTGTTACCCCAAAACCCCCCAAACTGAGTGTCAGATCTCTGAAATTAGTCTAGAAAAAAGAGTTAAAAAGTAAAAACAGGAACCAATTCAAACAAAATTCCCTTGCACTGCTACAGACATAACATACAGTACATAAAGCAGATATGCTAATATTATGTGTAGTTTGCAATCGTGTTTACTTAATTACCATTCACCAAGGGGTGCTGCAGTCTTGGTTAAAGCAAATACAGTAGACAGTAGTTATGCGCCAACAGTGAAATAAAACAAGTAAATGCTGTGAGCTGTGAAACTTCACTAAGATATCATAACCTAACTTTAGGCACAAATGAGGGAGTGTTATCATTAGTCAGGAAGGCATGAATTAGACCACCAAAGCAATGTGTCCAGCTTTCCTGCTAAACTCTGTACTGTATATATTATAGAATTCTGTGGTCACTAATGTTGCAAGCCGAGTGTGGGCCTATTAACATAATCATTAGAATATTGCCCTTCAACATGTTCTTGTTGTGATAAGGGGCCAAAACAGGAAGGCCATATCAACCTAAATACCTTCAAAAGCTGATACTTAATGTTTTTCATTTAATGTATTAAATTAAATAAATAGAAAAGAAAATCAACTATTTGAAGCTAAAAATAAAGTTTATTTAAAAAACTAATAACAATACAAGTCAAAGTCAAATCTTTACAAAAGCAAGTCAAAACCCCAAAAAATCCATAAAAATTCAAACTACCTACACCTGAACACCAGCAAAACCAAGGAGCTGGTGGTGGATTTTAGGAGGCCCAGGCCCCTCATGGACCCCGTGATCATCAGAGGTGACTGTGTGCAGAGGGTGCAGACCTATAAATACCTGGTAGTGCAGCTGGATGATAAATTGGACTGGACTGCCAATACTGATGCTCTGTGTAAGAAAGGACAGAGCCGACTATACTTCCTTAGAAGGCTGGTGTCCTTCAACATCTGCAATAAGATGCTGCAGATGTTCTATCAGACGGATGTGGCAAGTGCCCTCTTCTATGCGGTGGTGTGCTGGGGAGGCAGCATAAAGACGAAGGATGCCTCACTCCTGGACAAACTGGTGAGGAAAGCTGGCTCTATTGTAGGCATGGAGCTGGACAGTTTGACATCTGTGGCAGAGCGACAGGCACTGAGCAGGCTCCTGTCAATCAGAGAGAATCCACTGCATCCAATGAACAGTATCATCTCCAGACAGAGGAGCAGCTTCAGCAACAGACTGCTGTCACTGCCCTGCTCCACTGACAGACTGAGGAGATCATTCCTCCCCCACACTATGCGACTCTTCAATTCCACCCTTGGGTAAACATTAACATTATTCAAAGTGATTGTCTGTCTGTATACCTGCATTGTTATCACTCTTCAATTTAATATTGTTTATTATTAGTATGATGCCGCTGGAGTATGTGAATTTCCCCTTGGAATTATAAAGTATCTATCTATCTATCTAAAAAACAAAGAAGTTAACAGAAAGCCAAAGAACAGTACCACAAAAAGTTAATGGCACAGCAAAGAAGCTGTGGTAACAGGCAATTTGAATAACCCTCAACTAACTAAATTCCTGATAATTGAAGCATTTGAGGAACTTAGATCCCGCTACATTATTGTCAATGAACATAACTACATAATTAACAAAGAAACTTAAATAGGCAAAAAACAATGAAAGTGGTTAACAAAAAGCAACAATAAATAAACTACAACTAATAGTGAACAAATTAAGAAGAAGAAAGAGAACAAGAGAATGACAGTTAACATTCTAAGAGACGAGACCCTGCAGAATCATAACAGTTCTATAAATAAATGATACTGTCAACCTTAAAACAAAAAAACTAATTTATTTACAAAAGTTTGCCTTTTATCCATCCATCTACTATCTGAATTCAAAAATAGTTCAAAGGTCAAAATACTTGGAATCTATTTAGGCACTATGAGCTTGTGGCAAGAACCAACCCTTTGTTTACCAGATGTATTAAATTTAAAGGTTGTATTTAATCTAAACATTATGTTTAATGTATTAAACATAATGTTTTAATTTATTTTAGTTTTGTTAAGAGAACACGTACTGGGCAAATAGTACATTTTAACAAGCTATATTATATTATTTAGTCATTCTTTCACTTTTTAATAATGCTTGTTTGCTAAAGGACCACAGAGAGATTAAATGTATTCATGAAAAACTGGGTACAAGTAAGGAACCAGCACTGGATGGTACACACCTATGCGCAATCTACATGTCAGTGGGATGAGGGAGGGAACCAGATTACCAGAATATGTATAACTCCAAAATTAGAAAGAGATGAGGTAAAGACATAATCCATACAGGAGTAGCAGGGCAAAACCCTCTACTCACTATTAAGAGTTTAAGTGCTTGCGTCAAGCTCATCAAACTGCACCAGGATGATCCCAAATCACTGTAGAATAATATTCTGTAAGTAGATCAGTGTAACATGGAACAGCTAGGCTGAAATGAACCATCTACTATATGAAGAAATGCTAACTTAAGAATCTAACACAATTAAGAGTCATTTGGCTAGGGCTTAGACAACTTAGTATCAATAATTTTTCAGGAGAATGTTAGGCCAATTGTCAGTTATTTAACCTGCAGGTAAACCTGAAGGTAAACAAAGCAATTATTTGAAACACATAAGCAAGCAAACATCAAAATAATTGAAGGCAAAGACTTTACAGTTTTGGTTAGGCCTAGTCAAACTACAGAGCTAAACTATTGTACCTTTAGACGTTGGATCAAGGATTTAAAAATTAGTTGTTCATGCACGCAGGCCTATATATATATATTGAGTTCAAGCCATTCAATGGGAAAGAGTGGACCACAATTCTTCCACAGTGCTACAGAAATTACAGGAAAAAGTCTGTTTGCAATTATTGCTGCCAAAGGCAATGTATTCCACTTTTGAAATCATGGGTGTCCAATACCTTTTTCACAAGGTATTGCACTGATTTCTATAATACATAAATTACATAAATTTACATTTGTTCTGTCATGGTCCCTTTGTATTTAAAATTAAGCTTTGCTGGTGCTAGTATATAATCATGCTAAAAAGTTAAAGCAGCCAAATTGCTATTTCACATCCAGACACACATATAGTATATGAGAGTATACTAGAGAGGAATATTTAGACATAGAGTTTTTTAGAAATAGCCATAGATCTAAAGTGTAGCTGTACATTAAGGGGTGTGATTGAACTTTTGCTGCTGCGCACATAAGTAAACAGATGGAACATTGCCTGGAAATACAGTCAAACATGTAGGAGTATGATCTGATTTCTGTATGTAATGGGCACAATCTTAAGTGACATTTATTGTCAAATTGTAGAGGTGTAATGTCCTGCAGTCATGTTATGAAAACACCTTTTCTAATGGAGTTTTGCATGCAGACTTGCTCATGTAAAACTCCATACCTCTGAATGGACCTTGAACTAAGTAGCTTCCATCTCTTTGGAAAAGCATTTGGATGGTAAGTGGTTTGAAACTGATGGTGATATACAGAGTGCTGCAACGGTATCTTGAAATTGATTTTGTCTTGGTGGAGATGGATGCCATAGTGTTATGGTAGGACAAATTCCCAAACACGTATGGAGGTTACATGAAAAAGAAGCACCTGCATATTTCTTCATTTTTTATAACGGTACCGGATTTTGTCTAAATATACAAGTGCGCAAGCTTATGTTAGTTTACTTTTTGAAATAGCCAAAATGATCAGAAAAAAACAGACAGATTATTCTAAGAACAGGATTTATCTATACACAGACTAGCCACTGACATAAGGACAAAGCATTAGAATTCTGCTTTCTGAAGTTAGTTTCTTAATTATTAATCATTTTTATAAAACAATAGGTAATTTTACGTGAAGAGGAATTGTCCTATTCTTCATAAAATAATTAACATACCAGATTGTTAAGGCATTTATTTTCCATAATATTCTCTTCAAATTTACAGTCTGATGTTTAATATCAGCAAAGTTATAGTTACTTTTTTAATTTGATTGCTTTGTTTGGTGGTTGTTTTATTGCTTCTAATACTGCTACTAACACAGCAGCCATATTTTATTTGAACGTCATTGCATGTTGATTGTAGTATGCTAGTCCATTTCATTATTGTGTCATAATTCATTTTCAGCTTTCTGTTCAGCAGTTTGTGGCTGAGATTTAAAACATAGTGTGTACTCTACCTTGCTTCCTGTTCTTGGAAACAATCTGTATTTGGTTTCAAAATAGCTTACCAAGCTGCTGTGGGCTGGCGCCCTGCCCAGGGTTTGTTTCCTGCCTTGCGCCCTGTGTTGGCTGGGATTGGCTCCAGCAGACCCCCGTGACCCTGTAGTTAGGATATAGTGGGTTGGATGATGGATGGATGGATAGCTTACCAAGAAACTGCAGATATTCAAGAATAAATGAACAATGTAGCCATCTGGAGTGACATTTTGCATCTCTACCTACTTTACCCATTGCTACAGAAATACAGGATGTATTTCCTTTCATTAAACCCACTCTGATTTGCAAATTGTTTATCAATGGCCTTTCACATACAGTATTTTGTCTTGTCCACATTATTAATAAAAAAATTATATCAGTAAAATATTTAAGGTCAATTTATATTTTAGGCGATGTTATCTATTTGGGAAATTTTTTATTTTATTTTTTCATTTTACTTCAATAAAGTAACATTGCCTACAATCAACTTGCACAACATGACTTCTTAATCAAACTAGATAAAAAGAAGAATAGAAAAATATGTGGGTAATATTTAGAGTTATATCCCTATTCAAAGCTGTTTTTTTTAACTTTTCAAAATAAGTTTGCAAATGATAACATACATAATGTAGAAAAGTTAATGGGAAAAAGATTGTATTTTTTATAGATAGATAGATAGATACTTTATTAATCCCAATGGGAAATTCACATTCTTCAGCAGCAGCATACTGATACAATAAATAATATTAAATTAAAGAATGATAATAATACAGGTGAAAAAAACAGACAATAACTATGTATAATGTTAAATATTAACGTTTACCCCCCCCTGGTGGAATTAAAGAGTCGCATAGTTTGGGGGAGGAACGATCTCCTCAATCTGTCTGTGGAGCAGGACAGTGATTTTATGATCCAGCTGTAGAACTGTATAGACAATGAGCTACTTAAAAGGAAAAAAATAGAATGTATAGATACAATTATATTAAATTATTATAATTTTAGTGAAATTGAAATCCTTTTCATATTTGTTCAGGAGGCTCCTAAAGAAACCAACTTTACCTACCTTTTATTTATTACATTTTGAAAAATGACTTTCTAGTCTTCAGTCCTTGCCCCTTGAATTTACATTCTGGTTGACTTCATTTATTCTGTATATGTAGTCTTACTCTTTCAGTAAAGTTCTAGGGTCATCTTGTATTGTAAAGATAATTGCTGTAGAATACACTTTGAGATAATGATAATTATGAAAGGAAGTAAAAAATAAAGAATACAAATATACAAATATTAGTCTTGCTTGACCAGCCTTTTATACAGAGGCCTGAATGTGATCAGATCAGGGACTTCCCTAAAAAAGAACAATTTGTTTAATTTCAACCAGAGGTTCCAGGTTTCCTCACACAAAGTTTAATGTCCAGACTTCCCTTTACTGTATGTATTCAGTAGTTTCCCCAGCACGTTAAACCTGAATGTTCCTGTTGCTACTAGAACGGACAAAAAAACAGAGATACCACTGAATATAGAGACCTTCGGTCCATTTCTTGAACCTCACAAGAAATTCGCTGGGGAAATCGTACAACTGAGAACAATTGTTAAGTCGTGAGCATGGGGTTGGGGTAATGAGTGACTCCCATACTTCTTATTGTAGTGCCAGATTTATTTAGGGGAAATTCATGTTAATTGCCTAGAAAGACTCAAACATGGTCTAAAGCTTTACAATACAGAAAAAGTATTAATAAGTGCACAACAAACAACTTATGGTATGATATACCTGTATCATAATATTACTACTTTTGGTAACACTTTAGATTAGATATTACCTATAATGCGTCTATTAATCACATAATATTACATAATAAGACTTTAACAAAGGCTTCTTTTGTTGTTAAGAATGCAAAAGTCTTCTTCTGAGCTATGCATTGTTGAGAGACATATTAACCAATTAAACCATCAAAGTGAAGCTAGCTGAGTAAGCCACTTTATACAGAGACTAATAATCACCTCATTGACCAAAGGAAGCCTTAGTCAATGTCTAAAGTGATTCCCTGCTTTCATATTATAATAATAAACTGATTATTTGACTAGTTATATTTTACTCTCTTGTCGGAAAAAGGGAGCACAAATATGTTACAAAAGGCAAGCAAATGTGACAATCAAAACATATAGATTTCCTGATCTGTGGGCACATGGCCACTTAGACCTCAAGCCAGAGATTTCGTACTCTTCACCAGTGAATGGAAGCACAAGTCTAGTAAGGTATTAAACTATTGACCACAATATGGTATAGATACTGAACATTTGTAAGGAATGCAAAACTCCCATTCTGCTTGGTGAAAGCAATATCATTCACCCCCAAGACTATCTATGTATTATCAAAGTTAAACAATTTTCTGATTGACAATGCGGTGATGTGTGCAGGAAAAATGTGGACAAAGAAACAGAACAAAGGGTTCCTCCAGGCATGAATTTACTTCTTAAAATGCCGCTACACCAAGTGCTTTTCACAGAAATGCAAGGAGGATTTTTAATTGTATGGACTCAAGAGTACTCCATCTCCACTCTAGTTGCCTAACTCAGTACTTCATTGATTAGGTGGATTTCCAGCTCCAGAGGAAAATACATACTGTAGCTCTGTACATAGTGCTTAATTACTTAATTATTTATTTATGTTATATACTTCTTGTGTGTGATTTTATATAAAATTGTGACATAAAAGGTCATTTAAAAAAAAAGTAATGATAGTTTTTCATACTACATATATTGTTTTTCTGAATTATACAGTATGCAACTTAAAACCATCTAAATAGGAAAAATAAAACAGAATCAACTGAGTAAATAGATTAATAATAAATGTCATTAGGGTATTACCAAAAAAAATGACCAATACTAATTTATATTGACTGGTGAAGTAAATGTATATTTGATGGAAAAGACAAAACATAATCATCACTCCAACTTTGTATGTTTAAGAAAATTAGTCTTTATGTTGTTTTATGCTGTAAAGAAAAACCAAACTTCATAGGGTACTTTGCGTTTTAAGATATTTATTATTTTTGTTTTCTGAACATGCTGATTTCAATTTAGTGCAACAGGGGGCTCTAGACTATCCATGTTTCTCCATTCAGGGAAGGAATCATCCTTGCATAAGGAGCCAGTAAATTGCAAGGCACAGTCAATCAAACACTCAGATTATACAAGGCCAACTTACAGCAGCCAACCTGTATTTTATATGTGTGTGCAAACCAAAGCGTCCTGGGAAAATTCACATGGACATAAAGGGAATATGCCAACGACTCACAGGGCAAAGCCCAGACTAGAACCTGAAACAAGACTTGGAGATATTTTAATTATAAAAGACCTTTCAGACTGGATGTATAAACTGTATATAAAAATAACTGTAAAGCCATAAATGAATGGAAACGTAAAGAATTAATGTTTAAGTCTTGTCTATGGTTGGTATTGTGTTAAAATCACCAGTTTAGGGTAAAATGTCAAGTAAGAATTTCTTTTCATTGTATTATACATACACATGGAAGTATTACATATGTATCTACAGTATATATATACATTGTTAATATATAGCCTGTACTGAATATATACGTGTGTATATTTATAGATTTGTGTGTCTATTTGTCATTTTTTAAATGTGTCAACAAATCTATATACTGTATATAAATAAAAATTTCTAGTTTTTATAAATTACATTACAATGAAGGATTCAGAAGTCAATCAGAACAGAATGTTACCTCTTACTCAAATCAAATCTGACATCCCCCTCCCCTAACCCATCTAGAGAGAAAGAAATCTGAAAATTTAATATGAAGTAATCAATCAAAGATTTTGAGGCAGCCTAAAGGTTAGCATATGTTCAGCATGCTTAATTAATTATGGAGAACATTAATAAATGTCGACAAAATTCAAAAGATGTTTTTGACAGTTTCCTAAGCAGTTTATAAAATGAGTGGTTATGCATACATAGCAACAAAGGTTTTGTCTTCATGAGGAGATTCAACCGTTCCTGAAACATTTTTTTTTCTAAGTTATAAAATTAGACCTGATCCCATTCTGTTTATTTTCTTATTTTTCTTTTTACTGCAGCAAATATTATGAGAATACAGTTTCAAAATTAACAGAGAGATATTAATTCATTCATTCATTCTTAGTTCCACTTAATCCAACTAAGGGTTACCAAGTGCTAGAGCCTATATTATGTTTTTATTTTGTTGTAAACTGTAAAAATTGTCATATTTATTGCAAAAGCCTTTGCTTAACAATTTTGTGAAAACTGCATAATTTATAATTAATTAGCACTCATTACTGAAATTCACTTTTATTTGCACACTAAACTAATGAAAATTGGTAATTAAACAAACATTGATTCTTTTTCATTTTTATGACAAATCTAAAAGAAAGAACAGGTTTGGCATATAAAATCAACAAATTTTATTAAGACTTTGTCCCTTCATTAAACAATAGACTTTAAAGTGCAAAATGAGATGTATCAACTTTTGGCTTTTTATTGAAGAAACATTTCCCACTAACTACAAGGCGCCTGAAGATGTTAATTTCTTTGCCTGTGGTGATGTTTTCCTAATAATGGGAAGGAATGAAGTGATGCAACAGGTACTGCAGCTCACAAAAAGGAGAATAAAGGAAATGTTCAGACAAAAGTGCAGTTTTTTTTTGTTAGGTTGAAGCCATAGACAAGCGCTTTTTAAATGGAATAGCCGTATAATTAATGTGACAGAGTAAATAGAAGAGAGTTCACAGTCATCATCATTATATAAAAACAGTCCTAGTGGCGATTTCAAAACACAGTATGGGTTGCTGAAAGGCAAAGACTGCAATGAATAACAATCCTGAGAAAGTTTCACAGTCATATTTCAGAGGAATGTCAACTCTTGCTTGTGTACGAATAATTACTTTTGCAACCCTTACTTCTATGTAATAGTGAGGTACATGGGGCACCACAGACAAATGGCCTTGCAGCCATACAATGCATTAGGGGAGCATTGAGTGTCTGCACTTTTCTTTTGTAATCACCGTCATGCAGAGCACCAGCTTTTCTAACCATCACTGATTTATGTCCACCAGTGCATTATTGGCAGCATATTATGTTCTGAAAGCAAAGCTCAGATGTTAAATCTAGCACCATTTACTGCCAGGTCACGTGTATAACTTGTTAAATGTAAAAGACAGTGAGAATATACTTCTTTTGATACTGCAAATATAAATGAATGCTTGATTAAAGATTAACAAACTGGTGAATGACTTTACAATGAAATTAGTCTAAATATTTTGCTAAATATACAGTTTGACATTGGCATGTGGACTTCCATGTGCATTTTAGTACACTACATAATACTGTCCGCATATATTTTTAGCTGAGTGGTAAAAGCTGGTGTTAACCTAAATACGAGGGACATTCAAAAGGTTTCCACACTTTTTTTTTAACTCTATTTATTAAGAATTTCAAAAACAGATTCCATGACTTTTCTACATAGTCACCTTCATTTGTGATGAAATTTTCAAAGTGCCGTACCAACATTTTAATGCCCAATTACTACTACACCCACCTTCACCGTTTCCAATGAAAATACAAAAGTGCGGAAACTTTTTGAATGTCCCTCGTATAAGAAATTTGGAGTGCCTCTTAAATATTGTGGATGGCAAAGTTGCATAGTGGTAAGTATTGCATTCTGAATTTAAATCCTGTGTTCTCCGCATGACTCTAATGGATTCTCTCCATGTACTCTAATTTTCCTTCCACATCCACAAAGACATATAAGTTACATAGACTGGGGATTCTTAATTGGCCCCGTGTGTGTGTGTGTGTGTGTGAGTGTGTTTTGCAATTAACTGGCACTCTGTCCACAACTGTTTCCTCTTTGCACCCCATACTGCTGAGATTGGCTCCACCCCTCCATAAGCCTGGACTGGATCAAGCAGGTTTGAGACTATTAGATTGTGTTGTCTCAGATGTTCTAAAATCAAAAAACTTTGTAGAAGTTAATTATTGAAGAAGAAATTAACCTTAAATAAAGGAAATAACTTTGAAACAGTTGCTCTGAAGAGTACAGAAAAGAAAAACAACTACACTTTGGAAACTACAGAAAGATTCTGTGATAATTTGGTTACAGTCCAAGTGACAAGCTGATCAAAATCTAAATACACCTCAGAGATTCACATTCATTTGAATAATTTTGTGCTTACAATAAAACTATTAGGCTTTTACATAATTTTCTTGATGACAATTTACATTTTTACCAAGATTATATATTAATACAACTACCATCATAATCACACAGCACATACAGCATATTCATCCTACCATACATTTTCTGAACTTTTTTAATGGACCTGTTGAGTCAAAGCTTATCCTAGTCGGAATTGGTTTAAAGAAGAAGCCAAATGTGAATTATGTATATTTCTATTGCTGGACACACTCATGCATACACCCACATTTACTCACAACAGACCAGTTTAAAATCACAAATCAACCTAACTCAAACACTTTTGAGATGTGAGGGGACAGAAGAACTCCGAGAAAACACCATACAGAAATGTGGGAATGTGCAAGTAACATACAGGCAGTGACGTGAATAGAATCTGATCTTACTTCACTGGACCTGTGAGGCAGCAGCACTTCACTCTGTGCTGGTTCATGTCTATCTATCTATCTATCTATCTATCTATCTATCTATCTATCTATCTATCTATCTATCTATCTATCTATCTATCTATCTATCTATCTATCTATCTATCTATCTATCATTAGCTTACTAGCCACATAATATTATTATAATCTCATACACTTTAGGTAAATATGGATTCATACTTATGCATTTGTTTAGCCTGTTCATTAAATTTTTCATGATTTATTTGTATGCTCAAATAGAAGTAAATAGTTAACTTTAATAGTTTTAACTTTTTAAAAAATAATTTCAAATTTGGCAATTTTTATACTTTCTACAAATAATATAACAAAATAATATTTCTACTTAAAGTTGAATGATGATCTGTTTTCCTTTAATAAAGTGGATTGCTGTTAAAAACGACAAGAGTCATGACCATTAAGCCCTGAGGAGAGGAAGGGGAAAAAAGCAAGGCTGAGATTGATTGTTGTCTAGAGTGCCTTGAGAGAGGACTGAAGATGAAGTCTGAAGTGTCTCAATGTCGATGAGAGGCTAAGACCCTTTTCTATAAAGTGAAACAAAGCCTCCATTTGGATGGTATACTGGCCATCAGCTCTATTTACAAGCAGTGAATGGTTGATCAGAGGACTCACTTTGACTCCCTGGATGCGCACTTCTCTGCAACTTCACTCTGCCAAGAAAGAAAAGGAGAGAAGAAAGACAGAGGAGTAGGAGAGAGAGAGACAGGGAGAGGGAGAAAAACACAAAACTTGCTGACACGGGGTATAACTTAATTTTCACGGTGCCGGGACAGCTGTGTCGTGTAATCTGCCATGGCATGCCATTAAAACTTCAATGCCTTTACTGACCCAGAAGGGAAACTTAGACCAAGGAGAGGCTTTTGAAAAGAGGAGGTGATCTGCACGATTTATGGGCTTGTCTTAAAAAAACAGACTCCACTCACTTTAAATTAATCACTTTGCAAGGATCTATCTATCTATCTATCTATCTATCTATCTATCTATCTATCTATCTATCTATCTATCTATCTATCTATCTATCTATCTATCTATCTATCTATCTATCTATCTATCTATCTATCTATTCAAACATAAACATTAATAAAGAGAATTTAAACAACTGCTAATAAGATAAAATGAAAAAATGGCCATGTAAGTTAGTTCATTCTAAATAAAATTATAATTTTTTTTTATTATTATTTAAATGTAATTGCAACTATATGTGTAAAAGCGCATGATTGATATGTACCGTTCAGATCAATTTTTGGTTTTAAAATTTTACTGATTATATTTTATCTTAATTTTTTTTTGGTGTAACATTTAACATTATATTGCCATACATTGTTCATAATATTGTGTGTAAAACTGATTGCACAATCAAATATTATGCGAAGTTTTTTTATTTTTGTGTTTTAAACTTCATTAGAAACTACTTGAATTTCTGAATGTTTACATGAATAGAGTTGCTTAGGTGTATTGTTTTGTAAAGAATCGTTTTAAAACATTTCTGTCATATTTGTGTTTATTGTTTGTACCCTACATAGTTTATTACATATAGTTTTCATTTCATAAGTCACATTTTTCTCAATGACTATTACAAATACATTAATAGTTTTAGTTTAAGCTGCATAGTTTTGAGCAGCTTTTTTAAATTGTTAAAATTAATAAATTGTGTCCTCCTTTTACAAATATAATAACAATTTTCAGTACTTTGTAATTTACTGTAACATTTTATTAAATAATTTCTTTTAGGGTTATGTTGTCTTTACATGTCTATGTTATTGCCATTATTAAACATGGTACATTCAATATTTTAGAAAACTTTATAAAATAAAACATATGAAGTCAGGCCACTTTTAAAAGTAAAGCTTTGCATTATGCTCCAAGACTTTAGAAATCTGAGCAAAATGTTTTTTCTAATGATGTAAGTTTTTGGCAAGCAAACGGAAAAGCAAAAATATAAGTAGAAGATGTATAGTTTCATACATGTTCTAAAAGCACTGTTATAATATAATGAACCATGGCTGATGTTTTGCGTGCTTTAACACTTATTTTAATTCAACTCAGGCCTTCCAAGTATCACATATGATCAACCAAACACATTGAGTGAGCAGTAAATTGAACTCCAGCAGCAACAAAAAAAGCTTTAACTAAATAAATAATGAACCTAAGCTTGGGAGTTGTTAAGAGTTAATAGTCTCCCATGCGCTCAATAGGGACTGAGGCTCTACTCTATTAAAGTGACCCCCAGGGCCATGGGCCAAATTGCACCCAGTTGTCTTCTGGAAGGTATTCATCCTTGGCACATTCATTTCCTCCTTTATGTTGTCTCTTTTCATCACTGAAGGCATTCTGAAATACCCTGGTTTGGAGAACAATTACCGTACAGTCCCTGGGAAAAGAAAAGAAAAACGGGGTCATAAATATGTTCAATTGGTGCGTGAGTTTAAGTGGCGTTGTAAATGAAACACAAATGGACCTTCAGTGTAATTAATGAATATGAAACAGACTGATGGGGTTAGTGAGAAAAAAAAAAAAAAAACTTGGTTATGTTGTGTTACTACTGCCTTCAGGGTTCACGATACTTCATACTCATTTGCTTGGTCATTTTTCACAGAACTGTACTTTTATTAGCTAGATTATTGAAGCAGTTGCTCATTAG
The DNA here is from genome assembly GCF_900747795.2 of Erpetoichthys calabaricus. Classification (NCBI taxonomy): domain Eukaryota; kingdom Metazoa; phylum Chordata; class Cladistia; order Polypteriformes; family Polypteridae; genus Erpetoichthys; species Erpetoichthys calabaricus. Next base: position 149,063,926 of record NC_041400.2, on the reverse strand, counting down.
TGGCCCACCAAACAAAAAGGGTTTAGTTTGAAAGTTTATTGAACTTAAACTATTCAAAAGTGCTCCTAGTTCACTGACTGTTGATTTAGAATTTACATCTTTATTTGGGCTGTTTGATTTGTGCCAAAACTGCAGAAAAGAAAGCGAAGGGGAGTTTCGCAGGGGTAAGAAAAAAAAAAAAGATTGCTACAGGGTATTTCATCCTAGAAATGCTTTGTTAGCAAGATGGGAAAGTTGTTCATAACCTGTTTGAAAGTGCCTGCTGTAAAAGAGCCAATGTAAATTATCATTCTGATCAGAAATCACTTTTCTATTCACTTTATTTTTATATTTTCTATTCAGTATCCACTTTTTAATTTTGTTAAAATAACCTTTTTGGAGCTGCTAAATAAATACAGAAACTAAAACGGTAAGTAATAATTAATGTACTAAAATGCTAAGTGAATTCAAGATAAAAATGATTTTATATATGTCACCAAAAACAGTGAATATTAAATACTTGTAAATATGTATGTGAAGCAGAAAATGTAGCACAGTGATTAGCGGTGCTGACTCAACAATCCAGTATTCTGGGTTCCAGTTCCTTTCCCACTCATTGTCTGTGTGGAGTATATATGGTCTCCCCAGTGTCAGAATTGCCCTTACTCTGTTTTTCCCTTCAACAACTCTAAACATGTACTTTTCAGATTAGTTGCTAATTCCAGGCTGGCCTTGTGTGAGCTCTGAACTGAAGTAGCATCCCATCCAAGGCAGACTCTGGTTCCCCGGACTCTAAAATATAACTTGTGTGTTTGTATATTTATATATATATATATATATATATATATATATATATATATATATATATATATATATATATATATATATATATAGTCATGCACGTGTACATAGGAGACAGCTTAAGGGCTCTGGTGATGGTAATTACCCAGCAGACTAAGGAATGATGCAATGTTCTACCATCTCCTCTCCTTCTTCTGCAGAATGGAAGATTGCTGCCATATGGCCATTTAATCTGGTAGCAGCCATCTTGTTTCCAGGTCAGTAACGAACTTAGCATCTGAGAAGATGTCTCCATAATTGTTGCTTGCCTTTTGTTGTTTTCATTCATTCAGTTATACAGGGTCACCAAGGTGGTGCCCCAACTCTTTAACTTTATTGGTCTCATCTTTTACAATATGCAGTATATATATATTCTGTGAGAAATCAAATCTACAAAAGAGAGATGAAAAGAGGCTAAGAAAACTGGACTCCAGTTTAGCACAGGAGTTCTGCCAGAAGGTGCCACATGGTATATTGTGGAAAAAGTCCAGGTAAGGATTGTTATCTGGACTACCTTTTGATGTGATTGGTATCTTATTAATACTGTAGCTCTAGGAGTTGGATGTAATTCAGAAAAAAAAGGTCTACGGAGGGTATCATAAAAGCAGACACCTTTTTAGGCATTCCTGTCTAGTGTAGCAAAGTGCTCCCTCAAATGGCCTGGATTTCACAAAGTGCTGGAAACATCTGGATTCTGATCCCTGCAGACTCAACACCATCATGCAATTCCTGAAGACTTTCCAACCATGCATTCATACTGCAAGCCTCCTACTTTTCCTCCTGCCAAAGGTGTTCTACAGGATTAAGATCTGAGGAATATGTAGGCCAAGAGGGTAAAGTACAGTCACTAATCTGAGATGATACATGCTTTTTGACGTGGCTCATTATCCTGCTGAAAGCATCCAATCAAAACAGTGTAGGTGGTGGCCATAAAAGAATGAACATGGTCAGGAACAGTGATTAGGTATGCTATGTCAAACAACAAGCAAGTGTTTCTCATAAATAGGAATAGAAAAATCGGGTGGCATGATGGTGTAAGTGATAGTGCTGCTGCCTTGCAGTAAAGAGACTAGGGTTTGTGTCCTTAGTTATCCCTGCGTGTCTGGTGTAGTAAGAAGGAAAAAAAAAGCATGCAAATACAAAATCACTGGTGACCATGTAGCTTTTAATCACTGCCCATGTAAAGATCTGTCACACCCAGGGGTGAGTTCCAAGCTGAATGCCAACTTTGGCATCGCTTTTCCTTATATCATGTCGAATGGTGGGAGATGTGATTCCAAAACTCTGGAAGCTGGTCTGTCCAGGAGGCAAAAGAGGAGAAGATGTTACCGACAGCATTCTCTCACACTCAGGAGAGTTTAACTATATATACAGTATATCATAGCATTGACTGGACCAGGCCAAGGGGTCGCCCACATAACACCTGGCTGCGGCAGATAGAGGGTCATTTCCGGAGGGTGGGACTGGACCGCGTGTCTGCCTGGGGGGTTGCCAACCAGGATCCTGAGTTATTTCATGGTGTAGTGGGTGCGGCAACGCACTGTACCAGTGCATGCTCCCCAACTTGACTTGACTTGACTTGATAGCATTTTCAAACCCACTTAATCGGTTTCAGGCTTGCTAGGAGCCCAGAGCCTGTTCTGTCAGCACTGAAAGCACTTGTTCTTTTCCGAGTGTGTTTAAAATTTATGAATTATTGCAAAATTATGTAATTGGAGGGGCTTTAATAATAAAAAGAGGAGAAATTCAGTCAGCTATTAATCAAGCAATTGTTTCAGTGTTGTTACTTAATTTAGAATTTGTACAGTATTATTTTTGGCTTTCTTGAGAAATATTCTATATATTGAGTACCATTTTGTCCATTAATAGCGCTAATAGTCATGCTGTTCTAGTGTCTTGTTTGCAGCTGTATAGATTCATTTGATGACTCGTGTGTGTGTTTCTTAGCTAACTAATTCAAAAGCTGTGTATCTCCTGATTTAGGACAGTGAGCTGGGCAGTCTGCGGTCAATTCCTGAAAGAAGATGATTTAAGTAGGTCTCTAGAGGTTGACCTGGGTGGAGAAGGGCATCAGCCAATACATGTGCTTCTTTTGTTTTACCCTCATTATTAATGCCCCCTTTTCTACTGCCTTCTGTTTAAATGATTAAATAGTCAACTGATAATCCTGATTATTCCTGTAATACTTCTGTGACTTTGAATTCTCATACATCCAAATACATGTGATAATATTTATTTTAGATGCTTTAAACTACAATTGTCAACATTATCTTTCATATAAATTGGGGTTGTCATTATACAAAGGCATTTGGTAGGCTAAAGTCTATATGTTACTGAACTACAGTAAGATAAACATGTACAGTGACGTTCAGCAGAAAAGATATTATACTGTTTGAACAGTTTCAAACAAGAACCACATACTACTCTGGAGTAGGCTTTGTATAATTTATTAACAATTAGAAGATAGAATGCTAAATCTTTCAAAATAAACAATGCCTGTACAAAATAATAATTCAAGCACAGAAAAGAAATATTTCCTGAAGATTAAAGTTAGACTGCAATAAAAGTGGTTGTCACTTCAAAATTAAAGGAAGAGTAAAATTAAACAATTTAACTTTTTGATCTAAAACTGAGCAAAAATGTTTCTTTAGCCAGTTAAAAATAGAATGTGTTGAAGTTCTTTTTGTAATCTCTCATATATTATTTGCTAATGCTTACAGAGTCATAAATCTGTGACTTTTCTAATGGCTCTTGTTAAACATTATAGGGTCTTCAAATAATTCAGAAGCAATGGCAGTGAATGCTCCAAAAGAAACGTTTACTCTCCTTTTTTTGTGTTTTCCTCACACTTAATAAACAGCACTTCCTTTCTGGGAAGAAAGCAAGGTTTAAGCAAATTGTAAAACACGGATTGACCTTTTTTGTGGGTGCTCCATAAATCCACTGTAAAAATCATAGTGCCTGCTGAGAATGGGGTCAAGGGGTAGGAGAAGTGTAACAAAAAAAAGGGGCGTATAAAACAGGGCTGTGCATAGCAGACAACAGTGGATCACCGCATAGGAATGAAGAAGAAAATGATATGGTCACAGATGGGGGAGGTTGTGAAAGGATGCGGGAAAGTGAGAGTGAATTAAATGAAAAGAAAAAAAAAACAAAATCGTAAAGAGTGTGGGGAACATTGTATACTCAAATAATACAACATAAAAAAAATAGAAAAAGTAACTTTTCACAGGAAAATCCTTATGCACATGTTTCATGTTTACAATGAAGACAATCTATTTTGTGTCTTAGGCACATTTTGTTAACTGTTCCACAAATATCATGTACTTGACTTGTGAATTTTAATTACAGTTATCAAAACATTTTGGTAATGTTTTGGTTTTGCAAAATATAATTTTAAAGTCCCCATTACATTTAATGTGCTATCATTTCCACCTTCAATCAGAGATCATGAGATGTAAATTAGTTTACTATGGGTAAAAAGAAAATCAGAAGCAGCATCACCAACAGCAACAGAGTAACAGGTAAGCCAAGCTTCAATTACAGATTCATAAGGTGGAACTAATCATAATTTATAACTCAGACAACTGATAGTGAACAGTAAACTCAAAAACACCTAATATAGACAAATATGGAAAACCAGATGTTTCTCAGAAATTGTCCTTACCTTCTTACCACAAAGGGCCTAATAAACACAATGATTTGATCTTTGATTGTAGTGAACAAGATAACATGTAGCACACATTTTCTACTCCCCATGTGTAGAAAATTCATGTGTAAGAGATAGACAACCATATTTAATAGTGTCCAAGGGTCCATCCATCCATCCATTTTCCAACCCGCTGAATCCGAACACAGGGTCACAGGGGTCTGCTGGAGCCAATCCCAGCCAACACAGAGCACAAGGCAGGGAAACAATCCCGAACAGGGCGCCTGCGCACGTGCGTAGTCTCTCCCGTTTCACTCTGGGGGGGGGGGGCTTCGTGTGGCACTTGCGCACTATGTCTTTTGTGTCCACGGGCAGGTCCCTGCGTCCATATCCAGTTTACCATTCTCGTTTAGTAATATGGATTTGCCATTTTCCATTGCCCTTCGGAATATTCCCAGTGTGCAGTGACTTCCTACAAATATGCGTCAAGGGTTTATATATGTACTGGCTAACTTCTTTAACAACTTGAGGGTAAATATTATCTGGTCCTGGAGATTTGTTTAATTTCATCCTATTTAATCTAAGCAGTACTTCTCCCTCTACAATTTCTAAATCATTCAGGACCTCCTTAGTAGTACCTTCTACTTATATTTCTCCCAAACACATTAGTGCTCCTGCAGTTCAGATGTAACCTGTCTTGGTGAAACAGGTCCCATCTGTTCCAAATGTTGTCCCAATGCCCAATAAACCTATACCTTTCTACTCTACACCAAGATTTGAGCCACACTTTATGCCTTCTAATTTTCTCAGTCTTTTCTAGACTGGTGTGTAGCATAGGCAGAACTTCAGAGAAGACTACCTTGTCATTTCTGCTCCTAAGCCTGGCACCTAACTCTATAGAACTGACAGACTACCTTTATGCATGTCATTTGTTCCAAAATGGACAATGACAACTGGATCCACCACCACTCTGGCCAAGAACCAATCCACCCTTCCAGGGAAGTTTCCCACGTGTGCACCTGAAAGATAACACACCATGCAAGACTCTCTGTCTCTAGAGGAACCTCTCTCTTTCTGGGAACTGTTTTTGAGGTGAACTAAACGAATTATGGGTTGACCCAGGCCACCAAGCTTCAACATTTTTCAGTCTTATCTTGGTATTGCAGATGACATGTGCGTTAATGGAATATAACTGCTTACGGTTAACAAAAGCAGCTTCATTCTTGCTGGGATCCGTTATTGTATATGAAAGCTGCCTATTTCCCAGAATATGCTGTTTTACAGTGATCCCTTCTCAATCGAGGGGTTGCGTTCCAGAACCCCCCGTGAAAGGTGAAAATCCGTGAAGTAAAAAGCATATGTTTAGATGGTTATTATTATATAATTTAAGCCCTTATAAACTCTCCCACATACATAAACATTTCCTGCAAAGTTATACAGCATAAACCCTTTGTATTCTTTTAGATATTAGGTAAGATTCGTTGAAATTATGTATGTAAACACACTGTTTATATACAGTAAAACCTAAATGTTATTTTAAAGATATCGAGCATCTCTGATATCACATATGTTATAGCCATTACGATAGACAGGCCACCAGCAATAAATACGTACAATGCAAGAAAAATTGCATACAGTAAAATGTGTGTACAGTGACACTAAACATACATACATGTACTAAGTACTGTACATAGAAAATTAATTATGGTTACTCACCAACAATGACAAGATGACTTGTCCGATAGCGATGAATTTAATTTTACTGCACAACAAAGGAGAGTGTTACAGCGACTGTATAGCACCGCCGTTGTTCTTCTTCCGGCAGTCTTCAATCTAAATCCCTAAAGCAGATTCCATCCAGACTACTGCCTTATTACGTCCACTTACAACTCATTTCACACCCTGGTTAAAGGACAATGAGGCTGTAGATCTTATATTCTTTTCCTCCTTTTTAAATAAAAAGAACTGTGGACTCATTGATGCCGTAATGGCGTCCTACAGCGGCGTAGCTGTTCTCTTCCTTCAACATATCCAAAACTTTTACCTTTTCAGCAATCATTAGCATCTTCCGTTGGCGCTTGGGCACGGCCCCTGAAGCAGTAGCAGGAACAGATCGTTTTGGAGCCATAACGAAGGGCTTCACTATGCACAAATATAAACACAAAAGAGCACAAAAGTTAACACTTTACACAGCGAAACACGTTGAATGAGCGAGACGAGATTTCCTGGTTAATGCAAAGTGGAATCAAATTCGGCGCTCAGTCAATGAGCCAATCAGCACCCAGGAACTTAACTGCGTGCTCTGATTGGGTAGCTTCTCAGCCATCCGCCAATAGCGTCCCTTGTATGAAATCAACTGGGCAACCCAACTGAGGAAGCATGTACCAGAAATAAAAAGACCCATTGTCCGCAGAAATCCGCTAACCAGCGAAAAATCTGCGTTATATAGTTAGATATGCTTACATATAAAATCCGCGATAGAGTGAAGCCGCAAAAGTTGAAGCGCGATATAGCGAGGGATTACTGTATTTTGGCATGTACAACCAAAACACATCCATCCATCCATCCATTTTCCAACTCGCTGAATCCGAACACAGGGTCACGGGGGTCTGCTGGAGCCAATCCCAGCTAACACAGGGCACAAGGCAGGAAACAATCCTGGGCAGGGTGCCAACCCACCGCAGACCAAAACACATGAAAACTGAATATAGGGTCTCCTCAGTTGGTTGATGACTTCCAGGAGAGCAGCCATGATGAAGCTGGAGCAACGCTGAGATGTTTCCTGACCAGTCAGGCAGTTCCCTCTGACAGGTACCTGTTGCCAGAAAGCCAGCCATTGTCTAAACTGGATATGAACAAGTTTAGCCTGATTTTGTACAATATCTTTTTAATGCCAGGCCCAACTCAGCACATAGTTCCAAAAGAATGACTCTTGAATGTCTAAATCGGCTCATCAGCCAATCATCATCATGAGCAAATCCAGCCAGTCCCGTAAAGCTTGTTCCCTTCATATATGACCATCTGCATAGTCAGCAAACAACTCCAAAAAAAAACATGTTGTGTCAAACCATAAGGCTGCAAATGGCCTACAAGGTATGAGATTTAGAGCTTTCTGTATGCAGTGTGTGAATCATGTCTCATTTTTACTCTGCTTTGGTTTCTTTTCTTTTTTTTTTAATTTTTAATTTATTTTATTTGAAGAAAATAATGTTGTATACAATCTAGTCATTTCATAGTCAAACTAGAAAAAAAGAAGAAAACATCAGAAAGTTAAGAAAAGAAAGCAGGAACAAAAAAGATAAAACCTAACAAAACAAAATTCAGTCCCTTTACTTGAGAGAAAGAGAGGGGGATCCAGGAGCATGGACAAAAATGAAGGGAAAAGGTCATTTTTCCCCAATATAAATGCTTAGTCTAAAAATTTCTTAATTAAATCTTGCAATTTTTTAAAAGTTTTGAACAGATCTTTGAAGTGAGAATTTAATTTTTTCTAATTTCAAATAGTATAGAACATCAGTTACCCACTGAATTAAACACTTTGGTGTCTAACTGTGAAAAGTGACAACAGGTAGCTGATATAAACTGACAAAAAAAAGTTCTTTAGTGCAAATAAGCAGCATTTAAAAGGAAACTGAAATCGAGTCTTTCTTCATTTTCATCACTTTTGAGGATTAATATGTTTGTTATGTCAACACAACTTTTAATAATAGCTTGGTGATCTGAATTATTATACTTGTGAGTTCTCATTTAGCTGGTTCAGCTGTATTTCCCTACTTGATCAAGGGTGTCATCATTTTGCAGTTCTCTAAAATACTGTGTACAGATGCGTCAAAATTGCTGTAAGTTTTCCTGCAAAGTTTTCTTTTTTAAATCAGGACTTTTGCATGAAAAGTTGCATATGCACATTTTGAGCCTCATTTTGTGCAATGGAAGTTTTATAAATCAGACCCCAGGTGTTACAGCAGATCACTGTCCTTGCTGAGTATTATAAGTTGTAAACATTTTTTTCTTTTTTAGTATTTTAATGTGTAAACATGATAACTCAAAAACACTTTGATTTAGGTCAATGAGATTTTGTACACCTGCTTTATATCAAAAATAAGGAATCCTATTAACTTTTAGGCTACTTTTTACTTTGCACATAATCTAGGCAATGCATATATAATCATGAAAAAATTCCACCAACGTTTTCAACCTCCCTAAGTGCGAAAATATAATTTCAATATAAAGTTTGATTATAAATAGAGATAAATGATTGTGTATTGACTTAGTTATGATGAGAAATGAAGAGAAATGGATCTGATGACCTTTTCCTCTATCTCAGTATTCGAGAAAGTCGAGGAAGGCACACTCCTGATTTTTTATCATTCATCTAGTATGAATTAGCAGGTCGCATGAAAAGCAGTTACTTGAGTATGTTTAATAAATAGGTCTGTTTATCCCTGAAAATCATTACTTGCATGATTGTGTTTATCACTGTGCCATCTTTGCCATTAATTGTATTATACTTGAAAGTGCTAAGAGTTTAAAATTCTTAAGATTTTATATCTCACATTCTTTCCAATGTTGTTAAACATGTTTAATTGGACAAACAAAGTGTCCTTTTGGACAAATTTAGCAGGAAGTTACAGAGATTTTTACAGGTTTTTCTTTATGCTTTGTCAGAAGTATTACCAGGCATTTAGCAAGGTCATTGCACAGTAGTTATCTTTATGACTTTCATGACATTACCAGGAGAACACCAAACACAAAAAGTCAAAACACTATTCCAAGCCAGAGAATCTTTTTGTGTTGTTAATCCCAAACAAGGACTGGCTACCACGTTTAAAGGTGATGATCAGAAAACAAAACATAAAATGAGCAGAAGGTTTTAAAACTTATGTCAACCTATTCATGATTAAAATCCAAGAATTGTATTAAGGAAATTATACCATAAGTACCATAAGTCAAAAACTGGGCAAACCCAAGAGCAAATACACACACACACAAAGGTTGTTTTCTTAGAATATCTGCAAACTCAGATAGTGACACAACTGATGCGGCGATTGTTTTAGTGGCCCAATGGTGACTGCACAACTTCAGGACCACATTCCATAGCAATTATTGCTGTGTGTCGACAACGATAACAGAAAATGGTGCCACACTAGAAAAAGCAAAATGGCTATGAAAATATTTTCTAATAACTGAAAGCAATTTCCATAATGAAAATAAATGCAAAAGTCGGATTCAGCTCCTTAAAAACCCATAATGGGACATAACCATTAAGAAAATAGATGTTCAGAAACATGCCAACATACATAATCATAGCAACTATTTGTTTTTCTTTGTTGCCTGAATACGAAATTCTCCTGCAAAGATCTGTCCGTTGTGTGGTTTAGATCCTTCATCTTTCATGATGCCCCCTTTCTTTGTGCAGTCACACTGATGCCATTCACATTGGTAGCCACAAAATAATGGAGCCCAAGATTTTAACTCCACAAAATGCTGCCTCTCAAAATACAGGCAGAAAATGATGATGCAATGACATTGCTAGGAAAATGGTAATGATAGAATCGACAAAAAATAAATATTAGAAGAAAGCAAAACATTATAGAATTAACATATTCCTGAAGCTCTCTTGTTGTTCAAATGCAACACTGAGCACAGCTGTTACCTACTGTGATCACTATGCGTTGTTACCCTCATAAACGTTCTCTGATGTACCTCTGAGTGTACAGTGTTACACAGTATATTATAGCTTGGCATAACATCATGCAAAAATAAATAAATAAAGAGATAATTCAAAGCATTTTATCCATGACTAGAGCAGATCTTCTCTCTGTGACAGGCTTTTAACATAAAAGATAGTCACACCGAAACTCTTAGCATTTTTAAAAGCACCAGTCATCCCAGTCATCATCTGTTCATATCCCTCAACTTGGAAGACAGGCAGAACTCCACAAAAGAATGAAATGTCTGTCACACAACCACACTTGAACTGTCCCACCTCTATCTACAGTTTTATCCAAGTGTTTTCAAATGTTTATGTCATAAAAATGAACATTGATTCATATTTTAATGAATTAGGAACAATATTGAGGATTTGTCTATGTATTTCTTGGTTTAATAATTCTGAGTTTTCGATTTATGTGATTTCAGTTTTGGTTCACTGCCCATGATGCTACTCCATCTAGTTTAGAAGAAGAAGTTAAGAATGTTCATTGAAACAGTTTCAAAAGTAGCAACCAAGCTACCAGCTAGAGTAATGGGCCATTCTTAAATGAGGCAAGTCTGTTACATGATGAGTATTTACAGGCAAAAGCAGGACTATCTACTTTGGCAAAAAATATATATAAACTCTGCTGTTTTTTCCTCTTCATATAAAGATTAAATCAAAACAAAGCTGATTCCTATTGAACACCCATAGATTAGTATAACAATAAAAAATAATAACACTAAACACATGAGTCTACTCTAAAATCTGATTCTGGTAATTGAACCCAACCAACTATGACTGACTACGTAAGTTGCATAAGTGGCAAAATCACTACCAATAATTTTCTATATGAAAGACTCACATTAAATTTTCACCTCCATACCCGATGACCGTAGTAGTGAACAGCCAAGTCCAATTTTTTGTTAGACAGTTTCTAAAGCAAAAGTTTAAGTAAGACTGCTGTTAGCCATTTTCAGCATTTTTTTAAGTACAATCATTAGCAAAAATCAAATCCTTAGCACATGCATATAACCTAAAACATAATACTGAGTTGTTTTAGTAGAAAGAGTAATGGAGAGATTTTGTTTTTCCCTACTCTTTCTCAAAATTGAAGAGCACATTTTGTGAACTCTGATACAGCACTGTGCAAAATCAGACAACAATCTCATTTAACTGGCCTTCAAAAGGATTATCCTGCATCAATCTGGAGGAGACGAAGGAAAAACTCATTATTAGGTTTAGGTCTATGACAAGAAAATAACTTTATTGACAAGGGGAAAACTAATATATATTAATTACATGAGTTTAATCTTATTCTGTCACTCTAGTTGACTTTACCTTGAATAATATATTGAGATTTTAATGCCAAACCTAACTGATTTCAATTGTGTTTTACTTTAATGCCATGCAACTATTTGACTTCCATTATAGTGTATTAATAATTTGGTCCTTGTTAGTTAATGCATTGTGCGTCACTGACACAATTTTGGTGTAAACAGCTTTTTTAAAATGTATTGGGTTAAAAACCAACCATACTTTAGTGAATTTGTCTTATGGCAATGGACTGTCAACAGTGGGATAAAATAGTTAAAAAATAAATGTTATTGGAAAGCCTACATTTCAGTCTCAAAACCTGAGATTTCTCTTGTGAATGCTGATGGATGTAGGAAAACACAAATCAATCATTCCAGGGCAGCATACAGTTCATATTGTATTTGTATAGAAGTACATATTATAAACTAAGAAAGCGTTAACAACATTTTGCATTTTATTTTCAGAGAGCTGTTTACTCTGTTTGTATGCTGTTTCTGCTGTAATGTTTGTTATTGAACTGTCTTTTATTACAGTTATCATTATAGTTTTAATTGCATTGGCTGTTCATTTTTAGAAGAGTACTTTCAAGAAAACTTCCCAATTTGCATGCAGCGTATAACTATAACATCAAATTTGCCTTGACAAATATTGACTGTTATGTTCCTTGGCATTTACTTGAGAAAATAATTGCTGTTTATACTTACTCAGAAAAAAAAATGGAATAAGGTTTGGCAGTTTCAAATTTTTAAACTATTTTTAAAATGAAAGTCCATAACTAAAACAATATTCAATTTTCTGTAATTACTTCTGTGGAAGCCTCTCATGGCGTAAAAACAGCCACTGAAAAGTACAGCATATACATCAAAGTGTTAAGTCTTGTAGCAATGTTTTGTTAACTGTGAAACTGCAATTCAAATAATGTTTTATTTTAATTCAGTTAATGTACACTTTAGAACAAAAAATAGCAAAAGGAATATGATGTTTAACAAGCAATATTTATCTCATTTATTACCAATCTATTTGCAGCATTAAAGTGCAATCATATTTATTTCTGATGTATTATAGGTTATAGTATCAATGTTCAAGACAGGACTCTTGACCAGTGGATGATGGGGAGAGGTGGATCTTCAATTCAGACGCATAGCATTATGAGAATGCATCTTTCCTATCTTCTGTGCTAAGTTTTTTCAGAAGTAAGTAGTAATATTTTAGTAAAAAATGAATGCATTGCCCACTTTTTGAGCATACTAATGGATACCAGACATGTGGATCATGCAACATAAGTTCTGTGAGATTTGTTTCTCTTTTTTCCTTCAATGTTTTTCACATCGTTTGTGGCTGGATAGAACGGGTCACCATTACATTCCATTACACCATATACTGCTTTGCCTTGTTGTGCATGAAAACATGAGATTCAAATTTCAAAGAGTATTCCTTTGAAATACTGTTTTAAGGAATATGGCAAAAAATTTGAAATGCTCCATTCATTGACTCCGTTAAAGGGCAACTTGAGGCCAATGTTTTTAAGAACAAATATAACTTACACTGACGTTGTTAACTTTTCTTTCAGTACCTGAACGGTGTCTGGTGATGCCACCTTTGCATGGCATCAAATCTCAAGCCAAACTCTTTTCATTTGTAGCACCTACCTGGTGGAACGAGTTATCCACTTACATTCGAAATCCTGACTCCCTCATTGTGTTTAAGAAGTGTTTGCAGACTCTCTTGTTTGGTGAATTTCTGTCTAATTGTTTGGTTTTTGTAACCTAGGAAGTGTAACTAACTTGCATTTTGTTTGGAGCTTTTCACTTGTAATGATCAATTTTGTAACTGTGTCCTTTAACACTTGTTCCTAAACCATCCCCCCAGACTGATGTTTCCTTGATTATGTTGAACTCTTTTGTAAGTTGCTTTGGATAAAAGTGCTTGCTAAGCACATAAATGTAAATTTAAATGTAAAATTAATTTTCTAAATGAAGGCTGTGGTCTTCCTTTACGGTAATACTCTTCAAATACATCATGTAGTTCAGGTTCATGGCACACATTGCCAATCCATCATTAGGTACACTGATACACCCACAAACACAATGACTTATTTATTTGGGGTGAGGGGGTACCCAGAGACAAATCTACAGAGGCTGACAGCGCCAGGACTTCGAAACCTGAGGCAGCTGTACAACCCATTGTGCAACTGGGTCATGCTATGCAATATTCAATTCATTATAGTTTAAAACTTTAAAAAAATCACTTAGCAGGCCAAATATATGTTGGTATTTTAATCCAAGCAAGATTCCTCATGCCATAGTTCATCATAAAGAGAACCTAATTTTACATTGATTTACAGTAAATTAAATGTTAAAAGTGTTTCTCTTGTATGTTGTTTTTTTTTTACAGTTTAGTACATAATACATTTAAATTGTTTCTGTGGCATTATTAAAAAGTAAACAACTTAAATAAGTTCACATGTAACTCATCAATTTATAATGTACTTTTTAAAAATTTATTTTGCAAGATTGTTTCATTAATTTATGTGTACTACTTTGCATTGCTTGTTTTCTTCAACTAATCTGATGCATTGGACAACACCTATTTAGAATATTGTGATATTTTATGTATATTTTTGGTAATCCTGCAAAATGCTTCTTCAGCTGTATTTAATTTGCTTAGCAGGTCAGTGAAATTGATAATCGCCTTTCAAAGGAGTAAGTGCATCGTGAACAATCTTGTATTCGCTGCACAGGAAGCAACAGCTGTTACTTTCACAGAACTTTTAACCCCATTCTTTCATGTTCATGTAAGGAAAAAAAATCTGCTGCCATGGAAACAACCTTCACCCACACTCCAGCTTCTGAAAGTCGGTGTCAACTTTCAGGCATTGATAGATTTCTCTCCGGCTGCCCGGATCAGGGCCTACCTCACTCAGTCTTCATTATAAACTCTGATGAAGGATAGGAAAAGAATCTGATGCAATTATTGTGGCTGCAGCTTGCCTTCTCTAGCACACCTGATGAGAGAACTGGAAAATTAGTTCATGGGAAGAATTTTAATCAGACTTTCAGGACATGGAGCATTTGCAGGTTTTAGAGCCAGGTGTTGAGCCCTCTTGTAAGAGGTTTTCTGTAATGCATCTTACGCTTCATTTAGCAGGCTTGTATGGCATCTTGAGATGAAGATCATTATATGTATATTTATTTAATGTGTGATTATAATGAAAACTTCAGGATCTGTGACTAAAACATGAATAAAACAACTGTCAATTAATGACAAATCACTATTGAGATACAAACGCTGTAAAACTAGAACGTATCGAGAGTCTGTTGAAAGAGAAATTAATTTTTATTCACTTACATATGAAGTGGCAAATTGATTTATATAAAGAAGCATATGGAATTAACAGAGAGACACTAGAATTTCTTGTAAGAAACATTGCAAGCTAAAGATAGTTAAACTCAAGTAGGAATATGAAACTTATTACGGAAAAGAAATCTCAGGGACAACCCAGATGTCTCTGCTTTATTATGTGATTAATGGATTATTTTTATTTAATGAATTGTCCTTAATCAGCATTAGGAACTTGAAGAATAAATTATATTTGACTAAAAAAAATGAATCATTTTATTTTTCGTAATGCATTATTAACTTTATAATTTACTAACCAGTGGATAGCAATATTACATTAAATGAATATTCTTCAGGATAGCACAGTGGCACAGAGATTGACTCCAAAGCCTCACAGATTAAGTTTTCCATACCCAGTCACTGTTTCTGTGGAGTTTGCCTGCCCTCCTTGTGTCTGCATGGGTTTTCTGCTGTGTCCAGTTTTCCCGTGGCAATTCTAAATCGGCATGAGAGGAGGGCCTGTGATGCATGGGTGCACTGTTCAGGGGTGGCTGTGATAGGCTGTATCACAGAGATTACTTTTGTTTTATAATAAAACTATTTAAATATTTACTTTGCCATCTATAATTAGTTATATGGTTCACTTAACTTTGGCATATAAGGTAGTGCTAAGAAAGTTCCAGGAAGAATTTCTTCTCAGTCAATCAATCAGAAGTATGTAGCTTTACTCTAATACTTATGTTTTTGTATACGAAACATAAAGATAAAAAAAAATACCATTTTCTCAACATAAATTTCCAAATTAGAGAGAACCAAAGCATATACTGTAGATGAAACAACTCTTGCAACATCTAAACCTACTCTTTATCAAATGCTAGTTATTTATGGGATGCTCCCATATTTTCATATAGTTCACTTTCAGAGAGAGCATTTGTCTGTACTGCATGCCTATGGACTGTAGGGGGAAATAGCCATGCCTGCAGAAAGGTCCCCATGATCACTGGCAAAACCGGCAACCATGCCAAAGAAGGAATGCTAGCATCAAGAATCTAACCTGGGGCAGGAATGTTAGCCGCTGTATTAGCATACCACCTCTTTAATAAATCATTCACTTCTCCACTCTGTTGTGATTAATTGATGGTACAAAGAGTTCAAGTAGAAACAAATACAAATGGGAGAAGATCAAAAATGTAAGCCAGGGAACAAAAATCAGTCTAAACCTAACTTTACAAAATGACAGAAAACATGAAATATTAGAAGGCTGGCTAGTTTTTATTAATGATATGTCAGCATTTGTCAAAGCAGCAAAACAGATTACCCTAAAGTGTCACAGCTAGTCCACGTAATTTGTGTTTCCCATGCATGGGTCTCTTCACCTACTGTATTAAGTAGCGCAGATTATTGTCTCTGCTATGCAATAACTCAGTTTTTTTCTCTAAAACATAGAGGTCCTTCTACTACATACTTTATTTGCCTGATCCCTAAGAAAGGTTTTCAGGTTCATTGGCTAGTCTAAATCGTCCCATTGTACATTTCTGAGTAGGTTTTTGCTGTCTGCTGCTCTAAGGCACGATCCTCTTGTTGAGATTGGTTAATGATTTCTGAAAATACAATTTATTATGATTATTACTGTTTTGCAGATACCTTTACATAAGGTAATTTATAAAGTACACCATAATGCATACATTTTGAGTGATTAGAAATTTAGATTGTTATCAAACAATAGAGAATACAATACAATGCTAAAATGCTTAACATTACTTTAATGATGTTTCATTACTTAACTTCTTCCACATACATTTTAGATGCTGATTATTTAAATGAATATAAAAGATTAAAATTAGTTATATAGATATATTGTGTGGGTATGTGTATTTTGGATGTTGATTTGTATTTTTCTATATTTTTTATATTTTAAAATTTGAACAATTTTATAATTTGTCTTAATGTATTTTCCAATACACTATTCTCTTCAGTTGCTCTGAATTTTTTTAACTTTACTTTTAAAGTAATGCATTCTCTTTGGTTTGTATTTTTCCATCCATTCATTCATTCATTCATTTTAAAACTTATTTAATCCAGTGACTTCTCAGAAGGGATCACCCTATCCTAGCAGCATCAGACAGAAGAGGGACGCCAGCCCTGGATGAAGTGCTACTGCTTTTAGAGTCATCAGTTAACATCTGTCTTTGAGGTGTGGTTGGAAGATGGGAGTACCCAGAGAAAAATCCATGCGGACATGGGGAGATTCCGCACAGACAGGTGTGCAGGCTGGGATTTCCAAACATTCTCCTGCAGCTGTGTCAACTGTTGAGTGAACCTTTCTATGTTTTGCTCTTGTATATCTCTCACATAGTGATACTTTTAGCGTTAGTTTTTCTGTAATGTTTTTCTTCACAGGTAAAGGCTATTTCTTTCAGTTGTTCATTTTCACTGCTTTTTGGAATCTATTTATTTTGCTTATAAACAAGGATGTGTCGCAATCTGTCCTTAAAGTGTGTTTTCATTGCATTTTCTGTGTTTTCAGGTGTTTCTCTGTTCACAAAAAGTCTAGTTTTTATAATGTGTGTTTTGCTGAAATTTGTGAATTTTCAAAGCTAATTTTAAAGTTCACCACACTGTGATATGGTCCCTATTGAGATATTTTATTGTTAGTACTTGTGGTAGAGGTTCTTCGCTTGTAGATTCTGGAATTTAATGTTCTTCTCTGTTCTTGTTCCCCTTTATGGCTCCCTAGTGACATGTTACTGAAAGAGGCAGCAATCCGATTTCTAACCTTATTGGGCATGTCAGATTCTCTTGAACATCCGGGGAAATCCTGAGGAATGTCCTTCACTTAAACATGATTTCAGGCACCTGGAGTTCTGCATTCCTTCTCCCAGGGTTTTCCTAGTGCTCCCAACCTGTACTGTATGGGAAATATAATCAAACAAGGATAGTATCATAAGCTGGTAAATGCAGATAGGGAATGCGTTATAAATCAAATATATACACTTCTGTCAATTCTGTATGTACTTGAAAAACACACTATTGCTGTATTAGTCACATCAACAGAATATAATAAAGAACCATTATTCAGTGTATCTATCAATTTTTTAAACAAATTTATTTCATTACTCCTTTAGAAATATATTTTGAACTGGCTGAAACAGTGCCACATGTCATTGAGTATGTTGTACATTTTACACTTCAAATAAAATAACTCGGCTACATCAAATTTCTTTGAAAATCATCAGGTTTCTTTGATAAGTTTTCTCTCTGTTGAACACTAAATAAGTTCTCTAACCATTCCATTCCAGGGTAGGACATGTCATTAGTTCAGGGATACAATTATTTGCTTTTCTCTAGTATTGCTTTGCATTTATTTTAACATGATACTCCATTGGCTTGGCACTCACACTAGAAAGATTGAGCACAACATCCATTAGTTTTAATAAATTCAAATGTCACTACATTAAATATTACATTATCCCTTTAAATTGCTTCATATTGCCTAGTTAATGTAAATGGTGCATCAATATAGAACCTTAAATCATGTCAAGAGATTTATGTTGGTAAGCCTTGGAGTGTTATTTAATAGTGTTCTACTTGCTTACCCTTGTCTGCAGTGAATGTTCAAGGGCCTTCTTGTCCCTTACGATTCTCTACAGTATTGGCAAAAAGTTTTGAGAAGTATTGGTTTTCACAAAGTTTGCTGTTTCAGTGTTTTTAGATCTTTTTGTCAAATATTTCTATGGTATACTGAAGTATAATTACAAGCATTTCATAAGTTTCAAAGGCTTTTATTGACAATTACATTAAGTTTATGTAAAGAATCAATATTTGCAGTGATGTCCCTACTGTTTCAGGACCTCTGCAATTCGCCTTGACATGCTGTCAATCAACTTCTGGGCCAAATCCTGACTGATGGCAGTCCATTCTTGCATAATCAATGCTTGGAGTTTGTCAGAATTTGTGGGTTTTTGTTTGTCCATCCACCTCTTGAGGATTGACCACACGTTCTCAATGGGATTAAGGTCTGGGGAGTTTTCTGGCCATAGACCCAAAATTTTGATGTTTTGTTCCACAATCCACTTAGTTATCACTTTTGCCTTATGGCACGTTGCTCCATCATGCTGGAAAAGGCGTTGTTTGTCACCAAACTGTTCTTGGATGGTTGGGAGAAGTTGCTTTCAGAGGATGTTTTGGTACCATTCTTTATTCATGGCTGTGTTCTTAGGCAAAATTGTAATTTGCTTTTGTGGCATACTGATTATCTTAAGGACTTCTCTGTATTTGGCTGCATTAATCCTTTCCTCAGTTCGACCAATTTCCCTGCCTCTGCTGTTGAGAAGAACCCCAATAGCATGATGCTGCCAACACCATGCTTCACCGTAGGAATGTTATAAGACAAGTGATGAACAGTGACTTAGTGCTTGAAGTTCTGCCCAAAGAGTTCAAATTTTGTCTCATTAAACCAAAGAATCTTTCTCATCATGCTTTTAGAGTCCTTAAAATACCTTTTTTACAAAGGTCAAGCAGGAGTTAACCACTCCATCATAAACAAATAACTGTTGGACTGCTGCTGAGCTGGTTGTCTTTCTGATAGGCTCTCCAATCTAAGCACAGGGCTTATGCAGCTTTGTTAGAGTGGGTTCTTGGTTCAGCTCCTTGACCAAGGCTCTTCCTCCCGGAGGAAGGCCCTTTTTGCCAGGTTACTTAATTGGACATGTCAGGCAATGATAGAAAGAATCCTGACAATTCTAAACTTATTCTTTTTCTCAATTATTTCTGACCAATTATTATAGCTTTAGAAATTATTTTATACCCTTGTTCTGATCTATATCATCAATTTTATTATAGGGGGCTACAAAAAGTTTCTTGGACTTCATGGCTTGGTTTCTACCCTGACATACAGTTTGAGTTGTAGGACCTCATATACAGAGCTGTGGGCCTTTCTAAATGATGTCCAATCAAATCAGTTTGCCACAAGTGGGCTCCAGTCAAGTTTTAGACACATCTCATGGATAATTAAAGCAAACAGGATGCACCTGAACACAATTTGGAGTGTCACAGCAAAGGGTCTAAATGCTGATATATAGGAGAGATTTCAGTTTTTGATTTTTAATAAATTTATGATCCTTTCAAAAAACATATTTTCATAATGGGTTATTGGTTGTAGATTGCTGGATAAAAATGTCAAATGTACCCATTTAAAATAATCTACAATACAATAATGAGTGAAGGGGTCTGAATACCAGATCCCAGAATCAGTAGATTGGGCATACAGTTCTCCATTACATTTAAAGTTATAAATTTAAAATTATAAACATTTTGAGAATCTTCAGTTATATTCTGTGCGAGCTGAAGCCAGTGTAAATAAAGCATGCACCAATAGATTGCTTCCTTTTGGTTTCTCTCTAACCTACTGTCCAACAAAATCAGAACAAAAAGAAAATGCTAGCAGCCGTGCTTACAAATACTGTAAAATACATCAGTGTAAGTATATGTGAATTGAGGAAAGGCAGGGAGCTGGCTTACATACAGTATGTTTATTTTATTTTTCATATAGGATTGGATCTTCTGCCTGCTTTCTATTACATTTTAGCCAACGCCAATGTGTGCTTATGAATGCCTAATGGTTGGATTTGCCTTTTTATGTTGCAATTTTATATTTGTTAAATTGTGTGGGTGTTCTTAGCTTTTTTCTGAAGGAATAAACTGAATTGAATTGACTTAAAGTTATGTCATTTTAAAGTCTAAAATATGTACACAAATTACAGTTTCCAAATTTAATTTTACTACCCATCTTGTAACAAAATTAAAATATTTTTAATATGAAATGTAATTATAAATCAATCATTACCTTTTATATTATTGCATTTCTTCTTTAAAGGTGTTCTGATATTTTATTTGATTTAAATATATCTTTTGGGTAATTTTAGTATACTGCACTTTATTAAATTCAGATAATCTGAGTGATTACACGAATCCCTTCCTTGGTTCATATTTATGTACTTTTACTTTTTTATTGCATATGGCATATTCAAGGTTTTAAACTAAATTACAAATGTTGAGGTTATGAGTTTCTAATTGATTTAAAAGTGTAATAGATGGTTTTGTCTTAACCTCAAGGGGATAGAAACGGTACATCAAAAAACAAACTAATTACACAGTAATCTAATGCCAATACTATAATCAGATGCTGTATGCAAAGCTTCAACATGGTGTACAAACACAGCCTCCTAATTTCTGGTGTGGGGAAAACCACAAACTTCCACCTTGTTATTTATTTCAGCTGAATACAGTAGTGCATAATTATTGGTAGTGTTGGGATTACTTTCCTCCTAACAAAGGAGCAATTTGACAAGTAATGAATGATTGTTGAATTGCTTGATAAGAAACAAGTTTCAGCTTTCACCCTTTTAACTAGAGAATATTTCATGTAGATACATGTACTTCTAGTGAAAATTAACACATTTTAGCAAATTAATTATACAATTATTGGCCTCAAAAATTTGGGAACTGGAAAATCAACGCAAGTTATAAGGCAATTTAAATGAAAACAGAATGAATTAAACTAAAGAATTAGAAAAAGTAATTTAAACACTTTCTTTTTTGTAAAATGCAGGCACAGTGGTGCAGTAGATAGCAATATTCCCTTATACAGTAGCTCCAAAGTCCTCTGTGCATATCGCCACCCTTGTATGTTATCTCTTTCACCCCATAGATTTTTTACATGAACTCCAGTTTCCTTCCATATCCCATAAACAGGTGGATTATGTTAACAGTTGATGCCTTATTGTCACAGTATAAGTGAATATGGATTGTATGTGTTGGACTTGCACCCTTTTTGTTGCCTTGTGTCCAGTGAAACTGAAATCAGATTAAGCAACCTTGGACAAATGAAAATTAATTTGATAAAATTAAGTCAAAGTCAAATAAATGACTTTGGAAAATGAATAAAAAAAAACTAATATTTTAAATAAGGTAAAATAGAATTTATGCGGTAATATCTTTTATGTATTTTCCATAAGGATGATAGCAGCTTTTCACAAGATATGCTTTATTTTTTATATCAGCCACATTATGTGTCAAAGACAGGTAATAGAATACATTTTAAAATATTTAATATATCCTGCCCTACATTTGCCTTCAGCACATTTCTTTTATATCCTCGAGTGCCTGAGCCTCTCAAACATGTTCCCATTAAGCCTGCGTCTGAGACTGTTATTTCGAGGCACCTTGCTCGCCTCCTGTAAGCTTTTATACTTCTGTCTTTACTCCTCTTCTTCTGTCTCACACTCACACTTCCTCTTTCAATTGTATCATCAAAGCCAAACTGACCAATCAGATTGACTGGAAGAACTGGGCACACACACGGACCTTACCACTTTATTATATAGTACATTATAGCAACATTAATTAATAATGACTAAATAATTACATAACTGTCAGATTTCATTCTTGCAGGAAGCAAGGTATGTCATCCACATCAAACTCTAGAAGTTATTTCACATTGGTCCGTCAGTTATTCATTTATCAATGTCATCATTTGCTAGACTTGCACTTCTAGTTAAATACTGATTTTGCAGCTTGAGTGCTTTCACAGATTTACAAATGAACATTAACTATGCACCATTTGTTTACATATACATACATACATATTTACATATACAGTTACCTAGTTGAAATCAAATTAATAAAATAATAAAACTAGCTCTGTACTAAGTATCAACTAGTCCCATATGTATAATCTAGGAGACATCAATTTAATAAATAGAAACCAAATGTAAGAAGAGAAATTAAGACAGCTGGCAGCAGAGGAGAGGAACAAAAAGTCTATTTGACACCATTCCTAGAGAAAACTACCCTCTGGTGGTCCAAAAGGCTGTGCAATAACTAAAATCAAATGTAGCAGGCCTCAAATTGAATGAGAGAAGCAGAGATACTCTGGTATTCAGAAATCTGATTAGTCACTTGAGCCAAGGAGTTTTTCTTCATCTCAACTTGCTAACACAGTTGCTGTCTGCCACCCACAAAGAATGAGGACCCATGTTTGCATCCTAGAAGCCCAGTAAAGATCACCTGCATTACAAAGGTCTCTGTATCAGTGCTGTGGCTGTAGGATTTTTTTCCAGCTAACTTAACATCAGCTGAAAGGCATTCTATTTCATGATAAAGTATTTCACAATGCTAGAGTGCATAATATAAGATGGGCCTGTAATACAGTAAGTAAAGAAGAAACATTTTAGGCAATTTAGTATTATCCATCCATCCATCCATTTTCCAACCCGCTGAATCCGAACACAGGGTCACAGGGGTCTGCTGGAGCCAATCCCAGCCAACACAGGGCACAAGGCAGGAACCAATCCCGGGCAGGGTGCCAACCCACCGCAGGACGCACACAAACACATCCACATACCAAGCACACACTAGGGCCAATTTAGAATCGCCAATCCACCTAACCTGCATGTCTTTGGACTGTGGGAGGAAACCGGAGCGCCCGGAGGAAACCCACGCAGACACGGGGAGAACATGCAAACTCCACGCAGGGTGGACCCGGGAAGCAAACCCGGGTCTCCTAACTGCGAGGCAGCAGCGCTACCACTGCGCCACCGTGCTGCCCATTTAGTATTATTTACAATCCAATACAATTTATTTTTGTATAGCTCAAAATCACACAAGGAATACTGCAATGGGCTTTAACAGGCTGTGCCTTTTGACCGCCCTCCAGCCTTGACTCTCTAAGTAGACAAGGAAAAACTCCCAGAAACAAAAACTCTTGGAGGGGGAAAAAATGGAAGAAACCTTGGGAAAGGCAATTCAAAGTAAAACCGCTTTCCAGGTAGATTGGGTGTGTAGTGGGTGTCAAAAAAAGGGGGTCAATATAATACAATACACAGAACAGAACACAAGTAATCCTCTATATAATACTATAGTATGATAGTAATACTACTGCAAAATTTAGCAGTAGATGATATCACATAATAAGATTCAGATTTGATCAGAGTCCTGGAGACCTTAGCTATCCAGCTGCCTCCCCCTATTGGCCATTCGACAGCTGAGTCAGTGCTGGGCCAACCAATCTGATGATTGGTTCTTCTACCTGACGATTCCAGTGCTCCAAAATAAGAGATGACTTTTCCTTAGGCAGACAACTTGACAGTAGGGCAGTGGCATCAAGTGCCACATTTGAGTACTGAGAAGAGAAACAGAATAGGTGAGGGTTAGTAGCAAATTATATTACTTATGTTTTAGTGCTAATGACTGTGCAGTCTGCACAGTTAATCAGCAGCTCAAATCTGCGCATGCTAAACTGAAATAGTGAGTCTTCAGTCGGGATTTGAAAGCTGAGACTGAAGGGACATCTCTTATAGTAGCAGGCAAACCATAGGTTAGGGGCCATGTAACTAAAAACAATAAGTTCGGATATGTAAGATGGACCTTGGCCATTTAAGGCTTTATATGTTAAAAGTAGGATTTTGAAATATGCCCTAAACTTAACCAGAAGACAGTGGAAGGATTTAAAACTGGAGTTATGTGTTCATATTTTCTTGTAATAATTCTTGCAGCAGCATTTTGGATCAAGTAAAATAAATGAAACTACTATATGATGGAGAAGCATAAAAATGGATTCTACTTTGTTATTAAAAATCAATAAAGTCAGTTTGCAATTTGTGAAATGACACAAAGAATGAAAGAAATGGGAAGAAACAAAATGCTTAAATAAAGTAGTGATTCAATTAAAAACAGAAGTGAGTTAAAATAAAACCCTCCACAACTGCGTCAGAGGCATAGTGACAGGACAGGTAAGGCAGGTAATGATCTAGGGCCACAGACCAGGAAGGGGCCCCAAAAGACATCTATTTACATAGGTACTTGGTACAACAATGAATATATGGGGACCACCCCTTTGGAGCTTAGCATCAGTACACTACATGCCACAGTCAGAAACTCCACCCTCTGGAGGGGAGGGAGGGGATCTCCATTGCAAGGGTGGCTTTAGTAACATTAAATGTAATGTGTTGTTTTCATAAATCATGAAGAGAATTTTAAAAAAAAAAAGGAGGAAAAGAAGAAACAGAGCAGTTATTTTATATATATATATATATATATATATTATTTTTCTTGAGCTTCCTAAGTTTTGTTTGTCCTTGGGGGTCTATCTATCTATCTATCTATCTATCTATCTATCTATCTATCTATCTATCTATCTATCTATCTATCTATCTATCTATCTATCTATCTATCTATCTATCTATTTATTGTATCTGGCCAAAAAAGGTTGTGGCCTATCTCTAATGGAAAAACATATATTAAAAATGAATTAATAAGACATTCATTTTATATATTTCTCTAGAATATTCTAACCAGAAGACAATAAATTTACTGTTAACTATTCCATAAAACTGTTACAACTGTTTTGAAGTAATACAATCACACCACATCCCCAAGCCAATGTGAAAAGGAAAAACAATTACAGTAGGTAGCAAAACAACAAAATAGTAAAATGTCTTTCTTTTCCCATAAATTCATTAATTAGAATATAAAGCTGGTCAAGTTTATAATATCATGGTAAGTATTAATAATGAGCTCAAAATGACTTTTTAGAATTAAATTTGTTTGTGCTGTCCATTTTAATTTTTCCTTTAAATTGTATAAATAGTGGATTGCCTCGCAAGGTGAGGTCTTTTCCAAAGAAGCTAGCATGCTTCCTAGCACACACTGCACTTGTAGTTTTGTAGTGAGCCATGGAAAAGAAAAGAATATGTCACAGTAACCATTACAAAGATATATTTTTGCTGTATCTGCATAATTAAACATTATTAGGCTGCACTGATGTACTAATATGAAATGATTTAAGCATGAATTTAAGCTGTATAACAATTCAGTTCAATTCATTGACAGATTTTCTTACAGTACAATGAAAAGCATATGCTGCTAATCCCACTAGTGCAAAATAATATCAAATTATAAATACATAAATAGAAAAATTAACCACAGGACATGATTTTTGTCTAGGCTCCAACTATAAATAAGAATTGATTTTCTTTATCATTAGTCATGGAATGGAACGTTAGAATGCATAGGCGTTAAATAGACAGTAGTGGACTGTGTCTAGAATGAATTTCCCTGTTCTGCCTATTTAAATTTAAAATAATATACTGAGGAATTTTGCAATCTAATTATAAAGCCATTATATAATAAAATACTTAAAATGATATTATTTGGATAATTTCCCTAGTGTTAATATTAAACATTTGAAAGTTTACATCTGTTTGTCTCTCCATTTATCTATTACTAGCAAAATACCCGCGCTTCGCAGCAGCGAAGTACTGCCTTAAAATTGTTATTAAGAAGAAAAGTAAACATTTTTAAACTGAGGGAAAATATACAAATAATTATTTGTTAAGGATCTCTTTGTATACCATGTTGTCAGTTCGGCCCTACGGTTGTAATATGAGCAAGCTGTGCGCTGAGCTTACTCTTGAGCATGCAACGTACAGTTGGCCATGTGAAAAGCAATCTTGCCTCAAATCAATGCCAACCTTTTGTAGGGTTTGTCCCTGAGACTTATTAATTGTAATTGCGAAGCAGAGCCTTACTGGAAATTGGAGGCGTTTGAATTGAATTTGGAGATCAGAGGGTATAACGGGGATACGAGGAATAAAAACTCTCTCCCCTGAGCCACTTCCAGCAAAAATAGTTGCCTCAATTAGGTTCTTTTGCAGACACATGACCTGAAGTCTCGTGCCGTTACAAAGTTTCGGTGGCTGTACGCAAATCCACAATCGGATTTTTTGAGACAAACCTGTTGTTTTCTTATGAGCCGCTTTTTATTATTGGGATCGTACCTAGAAACAGAAGCTCTATTAACTTGTGGATTTGCGTGCGAATATTTAGCAGCAGCGTCTCTATTAACTTGTGGATTTGCCTGCAAGTATTTAGCGACAGCATCTCTATGAACTTGTGGATTTGCCTGCGAGTATTTAGCTACAGCGTGTCTGTTAACTTGTGGATTTTTCTGCGAGTATTTGGCGGTAGCGTCACGAAGTTGTTTCCGTGTAGCTGCATCAGAAAATATACCACGACGTCTGACACGCCTCCTTTTTACTGTTTTTTCACAGCTTGGATTGCTGCTGTCATAATCAGTTTGAGTTTCATGGTTTGTTTCAATTACGTTAGTATTTGCAGGACTTGCTGTGTTGAAGTGACATTCGGCATCTGTCAAGCATTGTAAGCATACAACTGGTTTCATCGATAACTTCGCATCCAGCTTTTGAGAGTTGAAACATTCATAAGCATCAAAGTGTCCACTACTCAAATCGTCACCTGTGAATCTAAGATGTTTAAGAGGCATTGGCGGTTCTCCAAACGTGTAAAATAGGCAGGCAGCCAACTACGTGGGAGGCCGGGGGACGCAGGACGCGACCCCGCCTCACACTGCGACCAAGCTGCAGGCTATGGATGTATATATGTACATAAATAGGATTCAGTTATGACCGTTAAGCGTAGAATTTCGAAATGAAACCTGCTTAACTTTTGTAAGTAAACTGTAAGGAATGAGCCTGCCAAATTTCAACCTTCTACCGACACAGGAAGTTGGAGAATTAGTGATGAGTGAGTCAGTGAGTGAGGGCTTTGCCTTTTATTAGTATAGATTTCAATAAAGGCTTCCAATGAGGCAGAGTCAAACTAGCAGAACTGTGAACTTAGCTTGGAAGTAACACAAGACTACCACATAGCACACTAAGCCATGCTTGTACATTTGACCAATTTATAGGTGAAAAATACTCTGCTCCTTCTAAGGTACAAGGGGGAGTCAAGCTTAAGTTAAAAAATGGGATTTATTAGATAGCTAGATAGATAGATAGATAGATAGATAGATAGATAGATAGATAGATAGATAGATAGATAGATAGATAGATAGATAGATAGATACTTTATTAATCCCAATGGGAAATTCACAAAATTGAAAATGGAACAAACCTTAACAAAACTGATAATGTCATTTCTCAATGTAGTCGCCATCCTTCTCAATGCACTTGTGTCACCTGCCTGGAAGTGCCAGGATTCCAGCAGAATAAAAGGTTTTGTCTTGTCCTCGCAACCACTCATGCACCACTTTCTTCACTTTGTCATCTGTCTTGAATCGACTACCACCTAGATGTTTTTTAGCGGTCTAAAAAGGTGGAAATCACACGGTGCCAAATCTGGAGAATAAGGAGGATGAGATAATACCTTAAACTTCACTTTCTCCAGACAAGTCTTAGTGTTCTTAGCAGTGTGTAGGCAAGCATTATCTTGCAGAAAAAGGACTTCTTGAGAAGGTAGTCCCTGTCGATTTTAACAGTGGTTCTCAAACTCAGTCTTGGGGACATCATATTTCTGCAGGTGTTTGTTCCAAAAGGTTACGCAATTATTGAGTCATTTTGCTTCTAGTTGATCTTGCCTAATTAGGTGTTTTTTCCTCTCCTCTTATAGTGCATTTAGAAAAGAATAACAGTGTGGTTTATATATTTATAAAACATTTACAGATATGTTTGTTTCTGCTATTATTTTAAATGCTTAACTCTCTTTGGTTGTTTTCCTATTTGTGATTCGCAGTGAACAAAATAAACTAGTTCTTTTGTCTCTGAAAGAACATACTGGTTCACTGACATTAAGGAACAAATCTTTTCAAGGTATGTGCAGTGTTTGCTATGTTTTACAGTGGTGCATCTGGAAAGTATTCACAGCGCATCACTTTTTCCACATTTTGTTATGTTACAGCCTTATTCCAAAATGGATTAAATTCATTTTTTCCCCCAGAATTCTACACACAACGCCCCATAATGACAACGTGAAAAAAGTTTATTTGAGGTTTTTGCAAATTTATTAAAGATAGAAACATTGAGAAATCACATGTATATAAGTATTCACAGCCTTTGCTCAAAACTTTGTCGATGCACCTTTGGCAGCAATTACAGCCTCAAGTCTTTTTGAATATGATGCCACAAGCTTGGCACACCTATCCTTGGCCAGTTTCGCCCATTCCTCTTTGCAGCACCTCTCAAGCTCCATCAGGTTGGATGAACAAGGACATTCACAGAGTTGTCCTGAAGCCACTCCTTTGATATCTTGGCTGTGTGCTTAGGGTCGTTGTCCTGCTGAAAGATGAACCGTCGCCCCAGTCTGAGGTCAAGAGCGCTCTGGAGCAGGTTTTCATTCAGGATGTCTCTGTACATTGCTGCAGTCATCTTTCCCTTTATCCTGACTAGTCCCCCAGTCCCTGCCGCTGAAAAACATCCTCACAGCATGATGCTGCCACCACCATGCTTCACTGTAGGGATGGTATTGGTCTGGTGATGAGCGGTGCCTGGTTTCCTCCAAACGTGACGCCTGGCATTCACACCAAAGAGTTCAATCTTTGTCTCATCAGACCAGAGAATTTTCTTTCTCATGGTCTGAGAGTCCTTCAGGTGCCTTTTGGCAAACTCCAGGCGGGCTGCCATGTGCCTTTTACTAAGGAGTGGCTTCCGTCTGGCCACTCTACCATCCAGGCCTGATTGGTGGATTGCTGCAGAGATGGTTGTCCTTCTGGAAGGTTCTCCTCTCTCCACAGAGGACCTCTGGAGCTCTGACAGAGTGACCATCGGGTTCTTGGTCACCTCCCTGACTAAGGCCTTTCTCCCCCGATCGCTCAGTTTAGATGGCCCGCCAGCTCTGGGAAGAGTCCTGGTGGTTTCGAACTTCTTTCACTTACGGATGATGGAGGCCACTGTGCTCATTGGGACCTTCAAAGCAGCAGAAATTTTTCTGTAACCTTCCCCAGATTTGTGCCTCGAGACAATCCTGTCTCGGAGGTATACAGACAATTCCTTTGACTTCATGGTTGGTTTGTGCTCTGACATGAACTGTCAACTGTGGGACCTTATATAGACAGGTGTGTGCCTTTCCAAATTATGTCCAACCAACTGAATTTACCACAGGTGGACTCCAATTAAGCTGCAGAAACATCTCAAGGATGATCAGGGGAAACAGGATGCACCTGAGCTCAATTTTGAACTTCATGGCAAAGGCTGTGAATACTTATGTACATGTGCTTTCTCAATTTTTTTATTTTTAATAAATTGGCAAAAACCTCAAGTAAATTTTTTTCACGTTGTCATTATGGGGTGTTGTGTGTAGAATTCTGAGGAAAAAAATGAATTTAATCCATTTTGGAATAAGGCTGTAACATAACAAAATGTGGAAAAAGTGATGCACTGTGAATACTTTCCGGATGCACTGTAAAATGTTTTGTGGACCTGAGCAGATCATCATTCCTGAGATCTTCATCTTTCTTTATTTTCAGATATTGTATGATGAACACAGTTTGTTGGTCATGTTTTGGTTCATTTTATATACAGTATCATTATTGTTTTGCTGCTAATTAAGGATAAAGATAAAATTAAGGAGTCTGAGTCTTCAAGAGTAAGTCAAATAAAATTAATTCAAAAGAAAGTTAATTAGGAGCAAAAACAGGTCACTAATTAAGAAAAGGGTTAGAATGAAAACCTGCAGCCACTGGGGCCCTCCAGGACCAGAGTTGGGGACCCCTGTTCTAAACCCACTTATTCAGTTTTGTTGCGTATTCTCACAGTATTAAGATCAAGGCTTAAGATCAACTAAGCATAATTTTTTTTAATATGGGAGAGTATCCAGAAGAAATCTATATAGACAAAGGAAGAGTGTGAAAATACTACTCAGACAGTGACTGAATCCAGGAGACAAGAGCTGTGATCCAGCAATACTGTACATGTCACTCTGAATTTACAGCAGTAAAATCTGTAATTCACAACATCAGAGACAAAGGCAATGTCATTGTGATGTTTGCTCAGTGCTGAGATATGAAGCAACGCTAATTTTTTGGCGCCGTTAAAATTTTGACTCCCATGGTAGTCGTCTACAGTATTTCACTTGATGGATGCTCTGGTGTTGCCCGTAATGTGAGCTTTCGTATTGTTGGTAGGACTACTGGCTGATATGATAGAAACCGTAGCCCCATGTGAAATGGAATGGCTAGAAAAAAGCCTGTCCGTGAAAACGATTTACTGTTTAACCAAATATGAGATTTCTTAAATGGCTTACTTAAAGTGTAGCATGTTTAGAAGACAGATGTTTTATTGACTTAGCCCAGAAGTTGTCTCTTTGACTTGACAGTCATAAATATGCTATCTTTTCAACCCACTCAAGGCAAACAGTATAGTTAGTCTTGCAGGTTGACAGGATACTGCACAGAGTTTCTCGCTGACAATTCATAAACTCCCTCATCCATAGTCTTGCCTTGGATCTTTCCGCAAAATAATAGTCATTAAATAAATCATCCAATATAAACAGCATGATAAGAAATTTTTAGAGGCCAAACATGGACAAAAAACAAAACTTTAATATCTGAAGTTAACAAATGATTTTTCCTTAATGAGAAAAAAATAAATAAGTGATGCATTTTAGGCTGAGAATGTCTCCCAGTTATTCAAGACTAAGATAGCACCATTTGCAAGAACTCTACAGGTTTTCTCCTAAGTAGTTGTTGTGTAAAACATCGTTAATCTAAAAGTGTGATGCAAAGCAGATCTGACTGTGAAATGACAGTAATGAATGTCATTAATGTTTTCAATACAGAGATTTAGAGCTAACTCTACGGTGCAAAAGGCAGGCCTGAGGTGGGAAGAGTGCCTGGAGAGGGTTTTTTCTTTATTTCATAGATAAGCCCATATAATTTACATTGCAATCGAGAGGTCAAAGCAGCAAAGCTGTCACAAGCAGTTTCTGTTTTTATTCTCACACTACAGAGAGAAATTACTCAATTTACACTCAGCTTCTAACTTAATGTTAATTGTAGTCCTGTTGTTTTGTTAGCTATTTGATACCTATGTGTTACAAAAGGTGTTTTTGGGACCAAAATACTCTCCTCATCAAATAAAAAGTGTCAAAGATCTTGGGTAGATATAAAAGCACGCTATTGTAAGAGGTGTTATAGCAGTGATCCTTATTCTAATTAGATTCTCAATAATTACAGAGTGCTGCCAATTACACTGATGCTGTAATTTATTTCTCTTTTGTAAAAAGCAAGTTGGCTCTGAACTTAGGTATAAAAAATAACAGCTCACATTATTTAATTTTGTATTCTATAGAAAGTACTTTGTGATAATTGCTCACTAGGACAAGACTGCTGCTATTCGAGCTTCATACTGCTATAAAGCGAGAGCCCATTCTACCTATTGTTTTGTATGTTCTGTCTCTCACAAACTCTGTTAACCATAATGCATAACCAAAAAACACAAAAGCAAAATACACCCCTCTCTTCTTTGAAATATTTTGCATTTCTTTATTTATTCATTGCATAAAGGTACCTTTGTCTCATTACTTTAAACCTGAAATTAACATTAATTTGGTCTTCTGGTTTCTTTCAGTTAGTGTGATGGTAAGTAGCAAGGTATTTACTGTCATCACTTTTCACTTTGAAACACCCCCCCCCAACCCTTTCTAATGGGTTTTATATTTATTCAGTGATGGAATATTATTAGCTAGATTCAAATAAATATTTAAGTCTATCAGCAAAATATAACATTACATTGAGTGAAATATTATGTTTTTTTAAAATGTATATGCAATATATCATCTACTGCAGAGGAAGCCAACACGGTCCCTGCAGGCACCTGGTTGCCCGCAGGGACCACGTGAGTTGCCCTCAGGGCATTTCTAAAAATAGCACTAGAAACCATGGAGCTCCATCTAAATTGTATTTAATTGTGTTGCTGTTCTTTTTGAATCAATAACACTTGCATTGGTGTAGATTGGGGGGTAATCTGTGGTCAAAGTTCAATATTGTGCGCAAGACAAACCTCCATTTCACTTTCAAACAGGTGCAGATACGATGGGGAGCTAGACACAGTTTTTACCCCTTAAAAATAAAGAAAAACATGGCAGAAAAGCTAAGGAAAATTTCCAGTATATTAATAATATCATTAAAGGTGAACCGTGCAACTTTATGTTATTCAGGAAGTTTGAATCAAACAAGTAGCCCTTCGTCTTACTCAGTACCTTTTGAAGTAGGTGGTGACGTCTGATCTACTGCAATATCAATTTAAAACATTTCTATGAGAGGACAGACAGACATTAGTTTTAAGAAGTATTTATTTATGTTAAATACTGAACATGAGAGCTTACTCTTTAAGTACTAGTAATTAGAGAAACAACCTGCACAAAATTAAATTCACCGTGAAACTCAAAACAAACCAATCTGTAAAAGAAACTGTGTTTCCATTCCAGGGAAATTTGTTGTATTCACTAAGAAGAAAGACAGAAGTGTTTTCATGCATTAATTCCTCAAGTGTCTGCTTGTCATTTAATATTTAAAGAAAGATTTCTAGTGGAAATAAATATCACAGAAGTGTGCTTATTCTCAGCTATGATAAGGCAGTTGCTAGTGTCACAATAATGACCATTAGATATTGCGAAGGTTTGGGGCAGCCACCCGTATAATTGTTTACAGCTGCAAAACGAACTAAATAGCAAAGACATGTGCATTCAACTGAGTCCAAAACAGAACTGATTCTCTTCAGGCAATATGGCGGCTTTAAAGGCCAGAAAAGGAAGTGATGTCATCAGCACTGGAACCGGAAGGGACATCATTGGCTGCCCCAGAGCCGGGCGGGATTTCCCTAGACTGGTCTGCAAAAGATTGAGAGGGAAAATTAGTGCACTTCGCCACCCCCTGGTCTGGCATGGAATTACATGTATTCAAGCCCTTTGGTTGTCTCCAAAACACACGTGTGTGACACTAGGTAATGGGGCTGTGATTTTCCCATGTAATCAGTTTTCCTGTGGTGAAAACTCAGTAATGCGCTTGATGTTGTATCTTAGTGTTTCTTCACATGGAAAATATACAGCATGTCACCACCATCATGATGTAAAGGAGAGGCATAAATAGAACTGATTTTATTGGCATGGTACAGAATATATGCTTTACACAGCTGTGGATAAAGGTACACAGGTAAACACAGAAGTGTGAAAAAGGCTTTAGGGAGCAGTATTTCTTGATTTCCACCCAAAAATAATCTCCAAATTGAGATTATAATTCTCATAATTGAGAAAATTGCCCACAATATCAATTGTAGTGTCATTTTCATGTATGTAAATGTATGAAAATCAAAACTTGCCTGTTTACTCATTTTTTAATTTCCTAAAAGATCATAGAATAATGCTACAACTTTACAGGTTCAATATCCAGGGTGTTCTACCATTCCTTGCCCAGTCATTGTTGACAGAGCGTAGACATTCTCCCCTTCTTGTATTTAAGTGATTTTTGTTGTTGTCACTTATGAATCATTGATTGTGGGTACATATTTGTGGTATAACTACAATCATTTGTTGAAAATGGTGTATACAAGAGAGGGATAGAGAGAGAGAGAGGAGAAATACTAGATTCATACCTTATCACGTCAGCATAGAGTAGGCTGGAGACCCCACAATTAGAGAGCATGAGTGTGACCTATAAAGAAGTGGAGCCCCTTCTAGAGTTGCTTCACGCCATGAACCATGATGCACTTGAGACCCATCCAATCCAGCAAATAAGCAAAGAGGAGGCGTTGGGGAATGGTTTAACGACAGACATGAGCCATCTCAGTTGTGTCACTGATTGTAGTGCAGTGACTCACTGTGTAGGTTAGTGTTTTATTGCATTTCATTTAATTTATCACTCAACAGACCTAAATAAAATATGAAATTCTATTTAGTCCAGTTTCAGGCAAAAGCCTCAGACTAAATATAGTACTTAAGATTGAGTATACAAATATTAAAAAATTAAAATGTAGACAAAACTTTTATCATCTGAAATCTTCTGAAAGCATGTATTAAACTGAACGTTGTAATGATAAACCAGTTTTGAATTACCCCCAAGATTAGACTTTTTCCAGGGCATTCTGAATGTCGGCAATAAATGAGTAGGAAAGTTCTTTTACTTGGCTAATATTTTTGTTTGTAGCATTCAGTCATGAAAAGTAACAGAACATTAACCAACTTTGAAGTTTCTTCCTTTCTCCATTGCTGTTTTTAGCCTTGAACCTGTGCCAAATGAATTTGGCAATATGAATGCAAAATGAAAGACTGAAATTTCTGAAGAGATATGTATTGCTTTGCTTGAAGTAGTTAATAGAAACCAGGGCTTTGGACTATTGCCGGCATAAACTGCAAGATGTCAATGTTGGAAGATTTCAGGAGGCGTAAAAGTTAAGCATAATGAATCTGTTGTGTATTGTATTTTTTGAATGGTTCTTTTTTAAAATTTCCCAATGAAAGTTTTGTATAAATATTGCTATTATTAATTTATCATAATATTGTTTTTTTTCTGATACAGTTAAAGTACCCTTTGATGTCACAGAGTAGTAGTCTGTGGTCTAACAAAGTCATCTCTTTAGCCTATCCTTCAATTTTCAACACCTTTTTTGTAGATATCAAAATTCCACACAACAAAACATACCTTCACACTGGTGTAATCACCCATTTTTAGCTTAAATCTTCATTGACTGTCTTTCAGTACCTTGTTACTGCAAAAACGCAGTTTATATGATTTTTTAAATAATCTATGTATTGAGTTTTTAATAAACTGTAAAACACCACAAAAGAAGTTACCAATGTAAACAATATTACCTCTTACACAGTTATGGTCCCACCTATTCACGTAAAAAATGAAACTTCTGATAATAGGGAAAAGAAGATGAAAGAAGGTCTAAGACCTAACATTGCTGTGGTGGCTAAAAACAATCTAGATTTAAGAAAAGATGGCATATTTTTTAGAACAGCAAGGTGTATTGCTGTCTGAATAAATTTCATTTTTTCTACTTTCAAATAAGAGGTCACTAAGACACCAATAAATGGATGGTGGTACAGGTTTCGTACAGTTTAAGAATATGAGGCATTATGTTAGCAATTTAAGAAATACAAGTGTATTTGGCAGAGGATCCGCGCTGGATAATTCCAAAGGGAGCAGTAAGTGGCTGAAGGCCAACATTTGTGCACTGGAGTGGCTTATGCCCTTTTTGGATCTAATCAGGTAGACTTTTTAAAATATTATAATGCAGAAGAGCAGTTTTTGCACTCACTGCTGGAAATGTGAAGGTAACATCTGTATTCAGTACTATTGTTGTATAGCACTCTGTAAGGGTTAGGTACATTTGCAAGCTTTGATGTTATTTTTGGAATAGGGATGTTTACGTTTCATGAGGCAAAAAACAAAGTTTTTGAACAAAATTGCTAATTTACAAATAAAACCAAATATTTTCCATAAGTTCCATTTTTCAGTGTTCTCTCTGAAAGACATAAAATTAATTTAATCAAATGTTTGTTTCCGAAAACTACTTGCTGGATCTTTTAATGAATCGTAAGACTCATAACAGTTAATAGGTGTAATTGATAGTAGTAAAATTATATCAAAAATAGTACAAACTTTTAACCCCTAAAAGTTTGCAGCAACTACCACAATTGTTGCAAATGTTGTACACAAGACAGCATGACTCCAGCTTTCTATAATAACCTATGCCAGTGTAGAGTAGGCCGAGAGACAAACTTTGACTTCAAGTAAAGGCTATGTATCTTACATTAGGCGACTTGTCCAGTCAAGGCCTTCAGTTACATTCTCTTAGACAGGCAGAGGCATTTGCCACCTCATTTAGCCAATTACCTAAGGTGACCTACCCAACAACTGAATTCAACTAGCCTACAACTTGCTGTGATAAAGCCAAACAGGTTTGATTTGGTCTTTAGTTATAGGGGTGGGCCGTATGTGCATGAGAGATTCTATGCCAGAAGTACAAGGCATAGAATGTAGCAACATGGAATAAAGAATGTGTGTATTTTTAATTTCACAAACAAACGAGGGGCTTGTTTTTCTGATGTCTCATGTTTCATGTACTTAAATATATATATACCCCATGACTTGAAGTTGCATAATGTGACATTGGCTTAATACAGCTGAAATACTTATACCATCCAATTTTCAACCTGTCCTAGATCTCTGAATTTGAAATTTCTTAAGAAAATCCATTTCATTTTTTCAAATAGGAAATGAATCAGTCAAATATAATGAAAACCATTGGTCCTTAGGAGAAATATACATTTTTAACTGTATTAATTTTTGTCACCAATGCAAAATTTATACTGGACCAGATGGAAAAGTCCTGTTTGATGCTTTCCAGGCAAAGAATAAAGTTTTGTTGAAAAATTCTATAAAGCTAATTTTTGTGGTACCTCATTATTTAAATTTGTATTTTACAGAGAAAGTAAATCATTCAGATGTATACCAATGAGTGAAGTTCATAACAGAAATCAACATACTTTTAATCAATACATTATTATCAATTATGTAGAACCCAGAAATCCTTTTGATATTTAATGCAAAAAAGACTAAACTGTAAAATATGAGAGCAAGATGAATTGATTGTGATGGGCTGTACTCCTGTACATTATTTGTTCCTAACATGTGTCTGAAACTGTCAGGACAGGCCCTAGGCCCCTATAAATCCAGAAATTAAAAAACTGTGAATAGAAAATGGATGGATGTAATCATTTTTTAATACTTTCCTATTTTGCGTCTTGTGGTGATCTGATCAATCACATTCTTTTCATTCCACTGGAAGCCTGTCAAAAGAAATTGTACCTTTGCAGATTTTCATTATTATTTCTGCAGATCACTTTTTCCCCCTTTCTCTGGTATTTGAACATATTCTGACATAGTTACAAATAAACACAAGAATGATTTAAAGCAGTAATATCCCAAACTGTGAAATTTACAGCACTCAGGATAAAGCTATAAAAGCTGGCAAGTTAAGGCAGAACCTTCCAGTGCTTAAAAAATTTATTAGCTGTTTAGGTATTCTGATATATGCTATTGTCAGAATGTTGCTTGATAGCATCTTGTTTTTTTTGGTTTTTTTTTGTATAGGTAGCAACCAGTTACAAAAACAGTGGGCTATAGTGGATGCACTTTGTCATATTTTATTATAAATTTCATTTTGTGCCCTTGTTGTATACTTAAAATCACTCAACAAGTGAAATATATCATATGTGACACATTCACAAATAATGGTTGTAATAGTTGAGGGTAATTGTGAATCTGAGTTAAGGCATGCACTAACTACGTATTTATTTAGCCCAGGAGCAAAAACTGCATTTGTATGGCTGTACAAAATTATTCTTGCTTTTTGTTAAAGTCTGCAATATTTTTTATCCATTTGAAAA
The DNA here is from genome assembly GCF_900747795.2 of Erpetoichthys calabaricus. Classification (NCBI taxonomy): domain Eukaryota; kingdom Metazoa; phylum Chordata; class Cladistia; order Polypteriformes; family Polypteridae; genus Erpetoichthys; species Erpetoichthys calabaricus. Next base: position 149,025,866 of record NC_041400.2, on the reverse strand, counting down.
GAACTGGATATAATTACTTCAAATATCTATTATTAAAATTAATCCAAATGAAACAACTGTCATTAAAACACTGGAGTGTAATGTGTAATAAATATAATCTTAGACTGCCTTCAGAATCTTTTTGAATACAACTAATGAACTTTTACACAGGCTGAGAGAAAATGTAAATATAGAACAAAAGGCAAAATCTAAATGAAACGCCATCCCGAAATGTTTAGAATGAATACATATGCACAGAACATTATGGCTGTTTTAGTTTTTTTACAGCAGGTCCCTACTGAATATTTTAATCTATGATTTTAGGAATATCTTTTCTAAAAAGTCACAAACCAACCTTTTTTTGTAGAACACTCACAACAACAATATTTATTTATATAGCACATTTTTATACAAATGATGTAGCTCAAAGTGCTCTACAGGATGAAGAAAGAGAAAAAAAGACAAAATATAAAAATAAAATTAGGCAATACTAATTAACATAAAATAAAAGTAATGTCCGATGCCAGGAAGGACAGAAAAAACAATAAAAAAAACTCCAGACAACTGGAGAACAAAAAAAAAACAAAATCTGCAGGGGTACCAACGCCACGAGACAGCCCAGCCCCCACTGGGCATTCTACTTAACATAAATGATCTCAATCAGTCCTCATGGTTTTCATGCTTCACATGGAAGAACTTGATAATGATAGCCATGTGGACCTCTGGCCTTCAATCCATCAATGTAGGGACTGCACGGTGCTTTGATCGGGTGGTGATGGTGCAGATCGCCACCATAGAAAACCGGAAAAAGAACAGCAGAGAAAGTAGGGGTTATTACGGATTTTGGAGCCACGAAAAAAAAAGATAATTAAATGCATATACAGAATATCAGGGTTAAACTAAAATGAAACTATAAGAAAGCCATGTTAAATAATGAGCAGTTTTTTAAAGTGCACCACCGTATTAGGCCTTTAATTTCTATCTGTAAGCTATTCCAGATTTTAGGTGCATAACAGCAGAAGGCTGCCTCACCACTTCTTTTAAGATCTAAGGTTACGATTTGGAATGTAAGGTGAAAGGCATTCTGAAATATAGGATGGACCCGAGTTTCATTTCTCAGCTTGATCTGAAGTGTTCATGCTCTCCCTATGCCTGTATGGAGTTTCTCTGAGTGTTTTGGTTTCCACCTAGATCTCAAACATATGCATATAAATTGACCAAGTACAAATGTGTCTTCATGAAGGTGTCCAGTTCCACCAAATGGCACTAAAATAGGATCTGGCTTCCCCAAACCCAAAGCAGGTCAAAAAATGGATGGATGGACTGAGAGTAAACACCATGTCAAGGTGATTTAAAGGTTTCTACAACTGTTTGAGTATTTCTACTGTTAGGGCTTTGTCAGGTTGTGGTTTGCTCATGGTTTCACAGTATGTCATGGACAGGCCTAAACCTGCAACCTTGTTCTTTACAGTGTAATGCCTTCATAAATACAGTATACAGTCTTTTCAGTTTTTGAAAGTAGCATTGGGGCAATAGACTGGAACCAGTATGTTATTTAAATTGATTTATGCAATGACAAAAATATCCTCAAGAATGCTTCAGAATAGGATGATCAAATGCAAAACAAAAACATGAACAGCAATCCAACGCTGATGTTTGTTAGTAGATAACAAGGTACTAATTACATAAGAGAAAGGCCGTGATAAGAGAAAATGTGAAACCATTTTGTGATTCTATTACAGTCAAGTAATAGTAGAGTGATGCAATGTGTAGCCATTTACAGATGTAATGAGAAGTGAAACAAGATGACCCCTTTTATTGACTAACTAATGCTCGAATTTTCAAGGTACCTCCGGCCACTTCATCATTACATCCTGCCTGAAGATGGGGCCTGAGCTACCTTGTAATCTATTCAGTTAGCTAAGAAAAGCTGTCACTTTGCTTCACTTCTCATTACTACATTTAAGAAAACTAGCAAGGAAAAGTGTTTATTATTTAATGGTGACTGAAGACCTGGGAGGTCAGTTATCCTAGGTCAACAAGACTTTCTTATTCTAATAGGCAATGGACCATTAGAAGCTAACATTCTCTAGAAAATATATCAAGTAAAGCTTTTGTTTTCCTGTCTTCCGTCGCTATGTTGCCCTGAATGTTTTCAATTTTTGCTATTTAAAAGAATATTTTCCTGACTAATTGGCTTTGTAGAGATTACAAACAGGAACTATACACAAGTAACATATTTTATCATAGATATGTGAGTGTGTGTGTGTGCGTCTGAATAGCTGTGCAAAGGCGTGGTATTATATTTTATGTTACTACTTTTTACACTGGATTTAACTGAATTTATCTGAATTCAGCATTAATTTATTAAAACATGACACAAGTTCAATTAGGAAATGAAACTGTGGCTACTCCTTTCAACTTAGAAATTACACGGTTCACTGGTGTCTCAGCTATAGTTGGCTTAATTCTTTGTGTTTAGTGTTTCCAGCTTTTGATACCCCTAATATTGCATTAAAGGGGTTTGGAAAATTGATGGGAAATGCATGACACACCATCTAATTTACAGAAAGTGCTGTTTTTGAATTAAAAATGGATTTCGGTCTTGTTCTGTCATTATAAAAACACACAAATATTCTTACTCAGCTCCAGATCTGTTTATTAAGTGATCTTTTGCTCAAAACATGCAGCCTGTTTCAACTCATATTAAGTGGTATTTCATGCCATAAACCAGATGTTCTCCACATACATTCCATTTTAGTCACCTACAGTAAGTAAGAAATTACTCATGAGAAATAAGGTTGAATTCTTTACTTTTCCCCAAAAATGAATGTTAACACTGACATTTGACACACTGCAATTGCACTTTGAAGGGAACTGATCTCTGTTGAACTCTCCAATACCAATATTGATTTCAATGATGTCATTGCAATGAATTATTTAGATACACAGTACAAGATCTTATTCAAAACAGATCGCATAACAATTCAAACATGAAGTAATCAATCAAAGATAAAGAAATATCTATAAGATTAGCAATGGTTTTACCTCACAGGTGGCGCAGTGGTAGTGCTGCTGCTTTGCAGTAAGGAGACTGTGGAAGATTGTGGGTTCGCTTCCCGGTTCCTCCCTGTGTGGATAGCGCTTTGAGTACTGAGAAAAGCGCTATATAAATGTAATGAATTATTATTATTATTACATGCTAAATTAATCAAATACAACATTGAGTGTGTTTATATGCACACACATGGCAGAAACATGGTTTCTTAAAAAACCTGCTTACATGCATGAGTCCACTAATAGAGTTGTCTCTTTTGGAAAAATGTTCCAATGTCATACGAACGTGCTAAAAAATGATTAAACATCATCAATTGCTGCCATGAATCTGAAAACAAGCATGGAGCTTGTGTCTCAGGAGCCATGTGGGAAATCCACCCATCCATCCATTATCCAACCCGCTATATCCTAACACCGGGCCACGGGGGTCTGCTGGAGCCAATCCCAGCCAACACAGGGCGCAAGGCAGGAACAAATCCCTGGGCAAGGCGCCAGCCCACCGCAGCAGTGTGGGAAATGTTTCTTTTAAAAGTAACTTGTTTATATTAACTCGTTACTTACAAAAAAAGTAACTAAAACTGTTATATAGTTGTTTATTATAAAACTGAATGCATTACTTTTTGTTACTTTTGCATTACAGTTTTCTTCTTTTGTTTGAAAAAATGCACATTTGGCTGGCCAGTATTTGTTTTAAAATCCTAAAACCATATACTGTATGAAGCTTCATGAAACTGACTAGAAACACAGCTAAATTTGATCATTTCCTTGTGTTTCATAAATACATTTAAGTGCTTCATGTGCTGTTAAGTAAATGACATTCATCCCCTTTTTACATTCCTGGCCTGAGCCCCCAAAGACTGGCAATATGAACACTAGTCACTGCCTCACACGATCACACTGTTTCAACATATTTCTAACAAATAGATGAATTAAAACTAAACTGATGCTTTATTAATATGTTTCTATTACCGAATTGCACACTCTTCTGCTTGGCTGTGTGATTAATCTCTGCAAAGAAACAGCATACTGGTATGTTTACGTTTTGCCTTTTACCTAGTGCTGCTGGGATAATAATAAAGCAAGTATTTACACTTCAGTAAAATAAATGTTCTGTTAGGTTACTTGTTACACCAAAAGTAATTGGACTAGGTAATGTGCTTTACTTTTGACACTTTACCCCCAACACTACACCTAAGATTGTGCTGTCGAGCTTATCATTGTATGTTTGGCTCATCAAAATAAATTTTGTGATTTCTGAAATATTGAGACAGATTATTTCAGTAGAAGTAATATTTTGATCACCCACGCATTTGCCACAGGAGATTAATCTTTGTGGAGCTTCCACTGTTTTCTGCCCATGGCTGCTGGATGCATTTGCAAAGCTAACAAATGTGCAAGCTAACAGATTGCAACAGACATGCGCAGACTACAAAATCTTTATGAGTAACCCAGTTAAGGGTTTACATGGCCAAATAACTTGCAGAGAAATCCATGTGTGTTAACCTGCTTTCTCAGAAACCAATATTCCAGTTTCTCTAACTAGAGTAAGTGCATACCTATCATTTTGGAAACCAGGTTTTTGTGAATAACTTGGTTATTAAAGCACATGTAAACACAATCATTGACAGTTTCTAAAAAATTCTGAAATATTCTTTACAAAGTGATTATATTTTGTAATTTTAAGTAAAACAGAACCTCCTTTTCCATTGTGTTATAATAGATGGGCAGTGAAAGTAGTCACAGCAATGTGTTCATTAAGCTGTAATGTAGAGAATTAGGGAGTGTTGTGAATCCAAGGTACTCTAATAAATAAGCAAATGTTTTTTTTCCAGTAAGGAATGAGCAAAGGACATTTCCAAAACATGTGTGACAACATTGCTCCCAAACAAGGCTTTGATTCAAATATATTTTGGATAGAGATGTGTGTATTGTGTACACTTCATCAATCTGTGCAAAGAATGGGCTCACTTAAAGGAATACTCCACACAAGGTGTATATCTTTTTTATTTGTTACTTACCCCATATTAGTTTTACTGACGGCTGAGAAAATTTTTGAATCTCGTTTTTTCATACAAAACAGGGAAAAAATCTGAGAGCAAGACTCTTCCCCAATGAATAAGGTGGAGAGGCAGATCTTCTGTTCAAAAGAAAGTATTATGGGAATGCAGTTCCTGTTTATGATTTGCTCTGATAATTCCAGAAGCATCCATTTAACAATATTTTTTGCAAAAAATACTTGTGGTTGGCATGTTTTCAGCATACATCTGGATAACTGATACATGGATTATGTGACATGAGTAGTGCAAGATTTTTTTTTCTGTTTTTCACATCGTTTTCCATTGTAACAGACAGGCCACCATTGGGTTTAATTATATCATAAACTTTTTTCTCTCTGTTTTGCAAGAAAACATGAGATTTTTTTTTTCTCAGCCAACACTACATGGGGTAAATAACATATTCAAAAATAATATTTTTATGTGGAGTGCTCCTTTAAGTGAAACCATCCTTTACTCAGATTGATGAAGTGTATTCTTAATAAGGGTTAACTTCCAATACATATCTCAGGTTATGTAGAATTACAGTTTATTAGTGTAGTTAAAGAAGAAAAGTTTTTAAAGTGTTGTGCAGTTATGATTTCTATATATGTAAACGACCGAGAGAATGTTAAATAAAACATATCAAATTCAAGATGGCGAGCTAGGCTGTTTGTTGGAAATAACAGACTTATTCAAATGCATCTTGGATTCTGAAACTTTGTAGAACCCATCTAATGCATTTAGTAAATAATAATTTACTATAATAAATATGGATCAGTAATATAAAGCAGTACATCATCTGCATTAAGAGATACTTTTGTTTAATTCCTTCCACTTAAAATTTCCCAAATCTGATTGTTTATGCAAATAGACAGTAAGAGTTGTGATGGCAATGGCAATGACAATGATGATAGTAATAACATTTGTCTGGACAGCTCTCTGGACCTGCAGCTTTTCCACTTTGTTGAAGTACAACTGAGTCCAAGATTAAAGAAATAATTAAATGTTTAACCATCTCATTTGCACAAGACATCTGGTGTTGTGCTTTTTTATTTCCTTAAAACATTTTATTTTAAATATTATTTTCATTAAATTGTAATGAACAAATCATTATTTGATCAATTATTTATTGAAACTGCCCAGCACACATTCAATTAAGGTTTCGAAACCAAAGATAAAACAGAACACTCTATATGTTTGTATAAAAAAAGAACACCCCACCAATGTTTTGCACTGACCCCAGCCCTTGTGCTATAGAAACATTATCTATATTAGCCCATGATAACCAAAGAGAGAAGTTAATATTGCTAAACCATGCAACTCCATGTACACTCAAGAGGAATGAAACTCATCCATAAGAACCACCACCAATATGGTCCCAGGGCTTCTATTTCAGTGCCAATGAAAAATGTTTGGCCTTGTTGAGCCATTTATTTTAACTGCAGATACCTCTAAACAGGCTAATTAAAAAAGGAGATTTTTCAAACTTGAAATGAATTCAAGGAATTTTCAAATAAAAATAGATTTAGTGGCAGTTGTCCCAAGGTAGAAAGGTTTTTGTTGAACACAGTTGAATGAAAGGAAGGAGAAGGTCCAATAATAAGATAATATTAGGAGATAATGGAATGTGTGAGGGAATGATAAAAGAAAGGATGGAGGCTACATTAGACCAACTGACTTCAACAATGGGACATTCCTAAAATATAAAGTATATTATAAAAATTGATTAAAAAGTACTAACTGCTCCATTATGATACACACAATCTAACTACTCCAAGCTTAGGCTAATAATTAATAGCTTATGATGAGTATAATATAGTCTATGAACAAATTTCAATTGAATATTCTAAAGGTTTAGGCTTTTCAGGGCAGTGGATGTAGTGAGATCATTTTGTCAAATTGCCAGGATGTATAAAGGGTGTCAGAAAGTGTCACATATGAGGTCATACAAAGCAGCAACTATTTTCTTTTTTTGAGGAAATTATTGAATTACATCATTTGAAAAGTGGGTGAAAAGAAAAATGGTGAAGATGGAGAAATTCCAGAGGTTTCGAGGATTGATCGACGATGATGACAGAAGAAGAATGAGTGGGAAAAATTTTAGTAACATTCAAAAAATTCTCTGGGAGTATTTATGCCATGTTTTGAACAAGATGCATATGACCCAAGGCCATTTTATATACTTACAGCTAAACTTTGGAGATCAAAATATAACGGCCCCACCAAGGAGGTATGGCTATTCAGTTCTGTACATATGACCAGTGAGAAAGTGTCTTATGGTGTTCTTTAAATGCTGTTTGTCTCTATTTGTTCAGTAATATTATTGACTTCAGCAATAGTAAGAATAATGGAATGTAAGTAATAAGTTGGCTGCGTAGATCTCAGCAACAGGCATATTCAGCACTTTATGGATGTGATTAATTCATTCTGGTTTGCAATTTCACTTTGTATGAAATTGTGAATTTTTTCCTCCTCATGTATGCTTTTAATATTTTCCAGACCGTTCTGGCAGATATACTCTAATGCATAAATATTTCAGTATCTCTTGCACTGTCTTGCACTTTGTTATGCTTACATTGTTTGTCTGCATTTATCTCAGTTGTGTAATGATCAATTGGGTGTATGTTTGTCATGTAATCTTCAAAAAACACAAAAAAAAACACAAATCACATTCCTTGTATGCAAATATACTTGGCCAATAAATGTGATTCCGATTCTGTGCTTTGGAGATCAACTAGTGTGAGCAAAAATGTTAATTTTAAATTTAGCTGGATAAATAAAACAAAATCTTCAACTCCACACTACTAGACAAAGCAAATTTCTTGACCTTGAGAAAAACTTTTAAAATATTTAGAATTTAATAATTTTCAGATTCATCCATCATACTATATCCTAACTATAGGGTCATGGGGGTCTGCTGGAGCCAATCCCAGCTAACACAGGGCACAAGACAGGAAACAAACCCTGGGCAGGGCACGCATACACACACTAGGGACAATTTAGAATCACCAATGCACCTAACCTGTATGTCTTTGGACTGTGGGAGGAAACCGGAGCGCCCGGAGGAAACCCACGCAGACACGGGCAGAACATGCAAACTCCACGCAGGGAGTTCCTAGGAAGCGAACCCGGGACTCCTAACTGCGAGGCAGCAGCGCTACCCACCGCGCCACCGTGCCGCCCCTAATTTTCAGATTGCAAGGACAAATGTTTTATATCAGTGGATCATAAGTAAGATGGATGCATTTCTAGTTAAGAGGTTACATTTTTTGAAATAGAGCGTTTTTTTGATGCAGTAACATTTAAAGAGACTGCCAAACTCTATATGGACATGCTTTGCTTATTCATACTTAAAAAAGTAAATTATCTGCTACATCAACAGAATGAAATATTTTGTAGCATTTAAAATGAACAAATCTTATGCTGTTACTGGTTTTAAAAGAACAGTTTGCAGGTGGCAAGTTGTTTGTACCCCACTGTTAACAGTTTTTAAGGCTTCGTAAGAAATTTAAACATGCAAAGAGCTTGCTGGAAATCAATGAGTAATTGCCTCAAACTGTGCCCAGGTGTGTACTTAATCATCACAAAATAATTAGCTATATTTAGAGATAGGAGCATTTCAATGGAAGGGTTAAGAAGCAGATTTAGTCAGGATGTGGCAGTTAGTCACTCTAAATGGTGCCAGGGGAGACCTGGAAGACTGAGATCTGATGCTTTGCAATGCTGTTTTAATTTCTAATATACTTAGGAAGAGGAATAGTTATGGCAGAGAAACTAGAGCAAACTGTTCAACAATGGAGTACTTTGAGGAAACAGTTGGTTACTAATTATGAAAGTTACTGTATATTATGAACTCTTCACTTACTCAGCTGCAGCAATAGCCATTCAGCTGGGTGCATGCCCCTGAGGGTTTCTCCTGCTAGTCTAAGCAGAATCTCAGTTTTCCTCCTGTCAATAACTCACTTCACAGAGGGGCACTCATAACTAGCAAGGTTGGTTACACAGTTGCAGACTCATTTTTTTCACAAGCAAGCTGACTGAAAGTCTCAGCATTGTTCATGTCGGTGAAGAAGAAACCATGGAAACATATCAAATGTGTAATTTTGTCTGGCAAGAATCTTCTTAATCAGACATCATAAATCAGTTATATAAAAATAGGGGAGGGCTGATTTGACTATGCAACATATTGATAATCTGGGATGAGACACCAGTAACTTACAAATACATCTGAGTGTCACAAGCAAACTTGGAATGACATGTTACCCTTAGAACTGGTAATAATTTGAACCATATTCTTCTTCAAAGTTTTGAAATAGATGGTAAGATTGTTCACTTTCTTGATTAATTTATCCATCCATCAATTTCCTAAACCTGCTTTACTAGCACAATGTGTAATGTCTGTGTGTATGCGAGGCAGCTCAAGGGCTCTGGTGATGGTAATTGACGCTGAACCAGGGGTTTGCATTGTGGACTAATGTCTTCTGTCTTCCTCCGACTGCAGAACGGAAGACTGACAGCCGCTCCACCACTGATGTCACTTCCATTTTACACCATTCCAGATCTGCCCTTTCCTACCATGTAACTACATAACCTGGAACTGGCCATGTTGACTTTAGTTCTTTTTTGAGCTCTCGTCTGAAGAAAATACACTTGTTGCATATATTTTTGTATCTTTAACGTTGTTGTGTCTCCTCTATACAAATGTTATAGGTATCAAGGGCTTATTTCAACAGCCTCCTTTGTTGGGTAGGAACTAATACTCAATGGTTTAAAAAACAGCTGGACAAAAAATAACATCAAACTTTGTGACTGCAAAAAATAAAGAGAATACCAGTGTTACCAGGACAGAATTTCTGGAAGGTTTTATTTTAATACATACAAAATATCTACTCTATTTTACCCACAAAAGCAAGTTTCACACATGGCACATGCTCTCAGTATGCAAGGTATGCCAGATGTCCATCCCTTAAAGACAAACATTTACAGATTAATTTGCACAAGCTTTTTCCAAGAAATATTTAAGTGGCTGTAGTTCAGGAATTAAGAAATTATCTATGCTATTATCATGAAAAAATACATCTACTGGGAGGCAGAATAGAATGGATTGATTAATGTTACATTAAAATTGTTCCAACCACAAGTCTTCAAGAGGGTAAAACTGTTTAAACTGGTGATTTTCATAAACTTCCTAATTCAACTGTAATGATAAGATGTACTGAAATTAGGAAAGTACAAATGAAGCCAAGAATAAATACGCCATATACAAATCAGTAAGAAAACAGTATTAAGTTTTTCAGAATATACTTTTCACAATTACTATTTTCTATTTAGCTTATGCTTTAACCCACTGAGACTTACTGAATGTGTTTTTAATTAGATTAATAATCTTAGTTTAAAAACAGCAGTCACGCAACTCTTAACAAAGTAATTATCTTGTAAGTGCTAGAGAAGACATTCTGGCAATATCCCACTGCTAATGTTGTCACTTTATTTACATATCAGTGACTTTCATTGACTGATAGTTTATGTAAAGTCCTCGGGCTGACAAAGCATATCTCTGCCTCAAAGAAAACATCAGGCTTCAGAGCGTTAAAATAACAAAGCACTTGCAGCCATACAACAGTCTGTGTCTATTTTCCACCTCCAGCTGACTTTCAAGTGACAATCAAATGGAGATGGACTTCACCCTAGATACCATTTGGTTGCCCCTTACAGCACAGGGTCACACAACATGAAGACAGGACACCTTTTACTTAGCTGATGTTCTAGTTTCAGTCATTTATTTTCTTCCTACGGACATCAAAAGGGCTAAATTAGCATTTTGCAAGTTGTTCAGAAGGTGGTTGCATAATTTAGTACATTAGTACACATTAAAATGTATTTTGCAAAAAAGATGAATATATTTCAAGAACCATAGAAATTATTTTGGAATTTCATAGACAGTACTGAATGTTAGGGTGAAACTTTAATTATTCACCAGTTTAAGGCAATGTTATAATTCAATTGAAGTTTAAGGAGAGAACCAGAAAGCTGTATTGTTCAAATCAAATTGTATCAATACCAGATCAACTCAAAATCCAGCCAATCAAAACCAGAGTAGGAGTGCGAAAATTCAGGCACACACAGACAGAATATGAAAACGCCACACAGAAAATGACTAAGCACCACATTCAAACCCAGTGAATGTGTGAGAGCTAGCTATTGTGTCAAGGCGCTGCCCACTCTGGTATTTCTGAATTTTAATTTTCAGAAATAAGATCTTTATCTGTTTAATTCATTTTCTTCATTTCCTAAATTGCAACTATTTTTTTAAAAAGTACAAAAGCAGAGTTATTCACAATTATGTGCTCCTCCTGAAAAGAAGCACTGTGTCTTTTGCTGCCACTTCACTTCCTTCTTATGAAACAATAAGGATTTTGTTGTGCTTTGAGTTTCCAATATTCAAACCTCTATAGTATTTCTCTGTATATCTAGCTATTATTTTACATATTGCGCAGATATAATTTGGTATTTTCAGCACATTTGCATTTCTAAACCTGTTAAAGTCAGCAGTTTAGATTATTACAGTTACTGTTTTTGACTAAAATGATTTACAAATCTGGAGTTCTTTGTATAATATGTTAGATTGGTGTCATTTTAAAGCAGGGGTGTCGAACTCCAGGACTGGAGGGCCGCAGTGGCTTCATGTTTTCATTCTAACCCCTTTTCCTAATCACTGACCACTTTTCATTGCTAATTAACTCATTTGCCCTTCATTTTAATAGCCCTGTTTTTAAGGATTCAGTCCTCTGAATTTATTCCTTTCTTCATTAAATGAGAGCCAAACAGAAATGAGATGTGAAACAAGCCGACAGATGACCAGCTAAATTGGGATTTCAAACTCCAACCAATTTCCCTCCAGTCTCTTAATGAAAAGCTGATTCTTGCTGTTAATTAAACTCGTTATTTAATTCCACAGCTTGTTGCTGCTCTCATTCTGCCATGGCAGACATTTCTAAAACTGTTGATTTTCTGTTTTTTTTCTAAGACCACCATCAAAATGTTTTGGTGACCTGAGAGATCAACCTTACTGAGACCTTCACCTTTCGTTATTTTCAGATATTATGTGCTGGGCACAGGTGAGCTGGTCATGTGGCAGCTTGTTTTGTGTCTCATTATTGTTTGGCTGCTAATTAAAGAAAAAGAGGCAACTAAGGCATCTGAGTCAAGTTAATTAAAACTAAGACGAAGTTAATTAGCAGAAAAAACATGTCACAAATGAAGAAGAAGGATAGAATGAAAACCTGCAGCCACTGCGGCCCTCTAGGACTAGAGTTCGACGCCTGTGTTTTAAAGGGTGGATTTTGCTTTGTATCTAATCCTACTGGGAATTCAGCTTTCCTCAATTACCCTGCAATGACTATTGTGTAGGAATGGAGGTACTGTAAGTGCATAATTGTCATTTAGGTTTATGTCAAAAAAAGAGATTTAAATGGAAAGCACAGATATAAAAGATTATTACCATCATCATCATCATTATTATTATTATTACATATTTGGCTGATATGTTTCTTCAAGGTTACTTGCAATATCAAGATACGATACAACTACCGTATATACTCGCGTTTAAGTTCTCCCGTGGATAAGTCAGGGCTTGATTTTACTGTATAATTTCTGGTATTTTATAATGTCAGTCGTATAAGTCGAATGCAGAAAACTCACGCTATTAGACCAAGAGATTATGATATGTTAATGCCCACCTGAGTACAGAAGCGTATTAGGGCTATGGAGAAAAAAAAAATATGGACACAGTGAAGAAAAAAAAAGGTGTATGTCGAGAATAAAGTCAACATGCCGACTTTATTCTCAGCGTTTCCACTTTAATCTCGATGCTTATGTAGAGATTAAAGTCGATATGTTGACTTTATTCTCGTAGTTTATTTTGTCATTAAAGTAGAACGTCGTAAACGTCATTTTAAAATCAATGTTTAATTTACTAGATTTCGTCAAACCCCGTCATAAGTAATGTAGCACATTAAATGTTTTGTGTTAAGTGTTCCCTGACCCATGTTACTCAGTACATGCTTCTTAAACCGACTTCCTCTCTTCCTCTCCTCGACTTTATTCTTGACATATACTTTTTTTTTCTTCACTTTGTCCGTATTTTTTTTTCTTCTCCGTGGCCCTAATATGTTTCCATACCTGAGAGAGTAACCACAGAGCACACTGTTTTTTTTCTATGTATTGTGCCTACGTGACCACACGGTAATACCCAAACTATTCTGAAGTGACGTTTGCAGTGTTTTGTGTTTTTTTGTATCTCACACCCTCATACACCTTTATCGTGAAGAGCATCCTTTATCTACGATGGAGTGTTCGATCAGAAGAAAATATGAAGCTGGTTTTAAATTAAAAGTTGCTGAAGTGGCGAAAGAAATTGGTAACTGAACTGCTGCAACAAAATTTGATGTGCCTGAGAAACTGGTGCGAAATTGGAGGAAGCAAGAAGATGTAAAAAAAGAAAAACATTAAGTGTCATATTTTTGAATGGGCGTATAAGTTGGGGTCTGATTTTATGATCGATTTTTCGGGTTTCAAGACCCAACTTATACGCGAGTATATACGGTACTTCCATAAATTTTTAAAAATTGGCACACAAGCAGGTTAAATGACCCAACAAATGGACTGGCACTCTGCTGTTTTGAAAGTCAGTACCTCAGGCAGTGCAGTAAGTTGTCACATAGTGGTTCCCATACAGTGAAACACATGACGTGCTTTTAATTACAGGTTCCAACACCTTGGAAGTATTTGAAATAAAGGTAAGCACCCATTTTCATATGATCAGCCATGCCCCATCCAAAAATCTTAAAGGGACACACAAAATTAAAGCATGCAATCATTCATTATCCAGTTGTACCCTGTTGTGACTCAGCAGTATTTCAACTTTTATCATTTCCTAACTGGCTTCACTTTAGCTACAGAATGTTGCCTGCCGTCTAGCATTTAAGCAGAATATCACTTGCTCTTGTGCCATACATCACCTCCAGTCTACTGGAGTTGTCCCTTTTTCCCTTCTTCTGTGTGTACTTGATAGTATACGCTCCTTGGCATACCCTTTTTTCCGTACTAACAAAATCAATACTATTTGCACCAGTTGGAGTTTCTCTGCTTCCACTGTTTACCCACATAAACCCTACTGGTTGCAAAGGTAAAGTTGAAGTAAATAGACTTATTATATAGCATGCATATAAAAATTTCTATGGTGAATTAGAAGTAAATTACATTAATGGAAATAATTACTGTGTTCCATTTACAACTTTTTTCTTTATCCTGTTTCTGAATTTTTACTATCCTTACCAACCACTCTGTTTATTTTTCTATTTGCATTGCCACAGGTGATTTTGTTCATCTGCAGCACAGCATCATAACTTTAGTTTTTTTTTAGCTTGCTGAAGAATCATTTTTTAATTATGAAAACATTTTATCATTATGCTTATTATATTTTTGCACTGCCATTTTGAATGTTTTGGAGCAGTTGCTCAAATTTTGTGTTTTGTTGTTTGCGGGGCACATCGCCATTTTGTGCTGTCTACGTAGTTAAAACCATATTGTTTACAAGGTGTTAAAGCTCATTCCCATCCATAGTAAAATTTTACTGTTCAAAGGTTGATCTTTGATGGCTCATGAGACTTCACAGAGATTCTCATTTATGTTTCATTTAAGATTCAACTTTGTCACAAATATTTCTCCTAAAATTCATTAGGAGACATAGCTTCAGAGAAAAAGGAGACATGTGATATAACTTAGGTAAAATTAGTCAAACTCGAGAATTTGGTTTGAAGACCATGTTAGGTTTTATGAGATCTCTTTCTAGTCTTGTATTCATCTCATTGAAGACTTCATATTGTTTACTTATTATTGGACTGATGCCAATATTCAAAGTGACGTACAATATTTGAGATACGACTGGTTCCATTTCTTTTGTCTTTCCAATTGGAGAACAGGCAGATGAAGTGACTTGCTCAAGGTCTCCCAGTGGTGTCAGTAGTGGAATTTGAACCCACAACCTCAGGGTTAGAAGTCTAAAATCTTAGCCACTATGCCTGCCTTTTCTTACAGACTGACTATGATCTAACTGGAGCACAGCAAGATAAATTACATCAACTAGTAGTATTATTCAGAAGTAAGGAATACAGTTTTTTAAACAATAGTAAAGTGTTTCATAACCACAAACAACTGTCCAGACACTACTCAGAATATCTGAGCCCATTGTGTGACTTTGCTAAGATCTCTGCTGAAACTAAAGAGGAGACACATGTGAGACTATTTCAGGAGAAATCAAGCAAGAGACAAAAGAAAATGTCCCCATCTGATTTTGTTCAAATCTCATTATTATCTGGGAGAAAACAAAAAGATATTAAGGAGATCTCTGTTTTTTTATTTTTCATTCCAATGGGCAGTCACATGACACTGTTACCACAATTAGTGTTTGAAATGAAAAAAAAAAAAAAATGTAATATGCACACCCATCCCGTTTTATTTAAAATTGAACTAGTCATGCAGTTAAAACTATGCAAAAAACATGCAGATCATAACCAAAAGTATGTAATTTGATTGCTTTATGGATAATTGCTAAGGTTTTTTTTGTGTGCTTTTGATCCTTTGTGAATATTTTTTATGTTTCTTAGTGAAGTTTGCAAGGGTACAGTAGAGAGTATACTTGTTCTATTTATTTGACAGCTTAAATCATTGGCTTATAGATGGGCCAAAGAAATTAATTCATTTACATATAGTGCAGCTAAGCTTACTATTATGAACTAAGAGAAAGTCAAAAAAAATTTTTTTCAAATAATTAGACGATGCTCATTTGACAATGTGGTATTGCTTATGTTGTGGCTTTCATGATTTTCTGCATTCATACCATGGATAGTCAGAGCATGATAAGAGATCTCTGGGTTTATGGTAATTTGCAGTTGATGGCATATTGTGCATAATGGCGGTCAGATAAGCAAACACACAAATATTTATATATGTAAAATGTACCCAGTTTACATTGTTACCTTATATGGTATATTATTTTTAAAAATTACATGAAGAGAATAATCTATATTTTCATTTTAAACATCAAAAGTGACCTACATCTTAGTATCCTCTTTGACATTTTGTAAAGTCCTTTGAGCTACATTGTTTGTATGAAAATGTGCTATATAAATTAAATATTTGTGTTGTTGTTGTTATTTGTTAAACTATATATGCCATATAGGCTCTGAAAATATATGTACAGTATGTAAATATACTAAACAGTTTCAGTAAAATTTGTTTAAAATTATTCCCTATGTGAACTCTTTTTTTTTTTTTTTTTTTTTACAGGAAAGACTGCTCATGACAATGTGGATTGTCAGATGTGGAAAGATCTGCACTGCATTACATGGTCTGGAAAATGGCTGGTCATTTGCCAGAGGCATTTGCTTTTGAGCTTTGATAAACTTCAAAGTAGGGATAAAGATCTGTGAAGTTGCATTGCCCCACAGACGTGCCGTAGAGTGATATTATGACAAGTGTTTCTATTACAGCTGTTAGCTGTTTGCATGGGAATGTTAACAGTACATTTAGTATTCTTAGCATAGAAGGGAAAAAGTTATTGTCTTTACTCCATAAAATCAAATGAATAATATTGTAGTAGTAATAGCAGCATATCCCAAATGGAGGACTCCAAAAGGTTCAAGGAGATTAGATTAAGTCTAAATGGGGTGCAGATTTCCGCCTATTGCTTTTAAAACATGCTAATGAGATGTCATTAACTTCAATATCAAAAATGGTTTCATTAACTGATTATCACTGCTTATTATTCTAAAACTTAACAAATCTTAACATATCTGGCTGTTTTTTCGTCATTACGACTACTGTATGTGTAACCAAATTAAGGCAGGGCACTAGGGGTCACATTCTTAAGTCCCTGTCTTGATTTTTCCACATTCCCATACTGGATTATTTAAGTTGATGTTTTCCAAATGTAGCAATGAATTTATAGTTGTTGTGGAAAATTGTGAATCTAAAAGAGATCACCCTTTCATAACAACTAAAAAGGAAAAAAAGGGAGCTAAAATAATACACTTCTTTCTGACAATCACTTTCATGCTACAATTCTCAAAGCTTGTTAGTTTGTCACGATAAAATTATACCAGCTCAATGCCATGTTATGATTCTTAATCTACAGTATAAAATCGTCCTGGTATTTTAAGCAACAACTTTCTATTGTATCTGTATTAGGCCTATTGATACACAACAGGTCATCAACATTAGCTTTTCCAGGTTTTTTTAAGATAGATAGATACAGTTAGGTCCATAAATATTTGGACAGAGACAACTTTTTTGTAATTTTGGTTCTGTACATTACCACAATGAATTTTAAATGAAACAACTCAGATGCAGCTGAAGTGCAGACTTTCAGCTTTAATTCAGTGGGGTGAACAAAACAATTGCATAAAAATGTGAGGCAACTAAAGCATTTTTTTTAACACAATCCCTTCATTTCAGGGGCTCAAAAGAAATTGGGCAAGTCCCTCGTTATGTCATTATCAATTAAGCAGATAAAAGGCCTGGAGTTGATTTGAGGTGTGGTGCTTGCATGTGGAAGATTTTGCTGTGAACAGACAACATGTGGTCAAAGGAGCTCTCCATGTAGGTGAAAGAAGCCATCCTTAAGCTGCGAAAACAGAAAAAAACCCATCCGAAAAATTGCTACAATATTACGAGTGGCAAAATATACAGTTTGGTACATCCTGAGAAAGAAAGCAAGCACTGGTGAACTCAGCAACGCAAAAAGACCTGGACGTCCACGGAAGACAACAGTGGTGGATGATCGCAGAATCATTTCCATGGTGAAGAGAAACCCCTTCACAACAGTCAACCAAGTGAACAACACTCTCCAGGGGGTAGGCATATCGATATCCAAGTCTACCATAGAGAGAAGACTACATGAAAGTAAATACAGAGGGTGCACTGCAAGGTGCAAGCCACTCATAAATCTCAAGAATAGAAAGGCTAGATTGGACTTTGCTAAAGAACATCTAAAAAAGCCAGCACAGTTCTGGAAAAACATTCTTTGGACAGATGAAACCAAGATCAACCTCTACCAGAATGATGGCAGTAAAAAAGTATGGAGAAGACGTGGAACAGCTCATTATCCAAAGCATACCACATCATCTGTAAAACACAGTGGAGGCAGTGTGATGGCTTGGGTGTGCATGGCTGCCAGTGGCACTGGGACAGTTGTGTTTATTGATGATGTGACACAGGAGAGAAGCAGCCGAATGAATTCTGAGGTGTTCAGAGACATACTGTCTGCTCAAATCCAGCTAAATGCAGTCAAATTGATTGGGCGGTGTTTTATGATATAGATGGACAATGACCCAAAACATACAGCCAAAGCAACCTAGGAGTTTATTAAAGCAAAGAAGTGGAAAATTCTTGAATGGCCAAGTCAGTCACCTGATCTTAACCCAATTGAGCATGCATTTCACTTGTTGAAGACTAAACTTCAGACAGAAAGGCCCACAAACAAACAGCAACTGAAAGGCCTGGCAAAGCATTAAAAAGGAGGAAACCCAGCATCTGGTGATGTCCATGAGTTCAAGACTTCAGGCTGTCATTGCCAGCAAAGGGTTTTCAACCAACTATTAGAAATGAACATTTTATTTCCAGTTATTTAATTTGTCCAATTACTTTTAAGCCCCTGGAATGAAGGGATTGTGTTAAAAAATGCTTTAGTTGCCTCACATTTTTATGCAATCGTTTTGTTCACCCCACTGAATTAAAGCTGAAAGTCTACACTTCAACTGCATCTGAGTTGTTTCATTTAAAATTCATTGTGGTAATGTACAGAACCAAAATTACAAAAAAGTTGTCTCTGTCCAAATATTTATGGACCTAACTGTAGACAGACAGACAGACAGACAGATTGCAGAAACTTGAGAAATATACCAAGATTATAACAAACAACAACCTCCCTTAAACACACATGACAGTTACAAAAGGAAGAAAATGTATTGTAACAGTGTATTGCAGTAGATTGATGGAGCCCCAGCAGTGTTTCTTGGCACACATCTGCTGAATTCATTGTCTAGAAGTACTTAATGTTAGTGTGTTGGAGACAGGATCTGCAGCATTACTCATAATGGCTATCAGATTTGTCTTCCTTCTCTTTAGCTGGTTGAGAGTTCATCCTATAATTGAGTCTGCTTTACTAGCTTGTTGATTTGTTGGTGCTCCCCTGAAGGAGTGTTACTGGCCCAGTATACTACAGCATAAAAGTCCTATTAGTTAGTGTTATAGAACATGTAAGGAATGTCACTACCCACATTAAAGGAACACAGTTTTCTAAAGAAAAAGATTTTGCTCTGTCCTTTCTTATATAGTTCATCTTTGTTACTAATCAAGTTTCGCTTGTCATTGATCCACATCCATCCCCTGAATAGTTACTGGGCATAGACCCTAATTTGTGTGGCAAAAGTCAATAATCAGTTCCTTGGTTTTGCTGATGTTGAGTTGCAGACAATTTTTTGGCACCAAGAAGCAAAGTTCTCCACCTGACTCCTGTACTCTGTCTCGTCCCCCTTCTCAATAGACCCTATTAGTGTAGAATCATCTGCAAATTTCTGCAAATTACATCACCTATGTATGTATAGTCCAAGCTGTACAGGATAAATGGAAAAAGATACAGGGCCGTTCCTTGTGGTGCTCCAGTGTTGCTCCCATCAATATCACAGACAAAGTCCTTGAGTCTTACATACTCAATCTGATGGACATTCAGAGTTTCATTGTTTCTTTTATATCAGTGGCAAGTTGAATAGATTACATAATTTAAGGAAGCAGTACAATTTTGGTCAAGTTACAACAGTCTACTTATACCTCACAACACTCAAGGGCACTTCTAACATTTTTGCCTTCACTTGTTTGACACTATTGGCTCATCTCTAAGGTATTTACACCTACACAAACCACTAACCAGCAATAATTCAAAAGAAGAAGGTAGCACTATGAGCGATATCTTGCATATTTAAAATATGTGGTTGTGTTAAGTTTTATAAAGTGTGCTGGTTGAAAACACATCTTGCAATAGCTTTGTATTACACATTATAATTACTAGTGATTTATGTCTCTTATTAGGACAAACAATTACATACTAATGGACTAAAATTCCAGGTGTTAATGATAGTGTACTTCATACCTCTTTCTGACCACAACTGGTATGGCCAAAGGCTTAATTCCAGGGTGGAATCTCCTATTTGTGCTCCTTACATGCAGTTACAGCATAATAGCGATCAGTGTACCTTATCTTTTTTATCTAGTGTTTGACTATAACGAGACTTCTACACATTTAAAATGTGCCATCAATGCTTTGTACCATGCCATAGGTTTCAGGGCCCACCCAGAGAATAAATCAGTACAGTATAGGGCTAGGTCATTACAGTTTAAACCAGAAAGCTATCGTTTCTGTCTATATCTCAAAATTCCCTTGTGGCCTTGAGCAAGATATTGTTTTCCGGAATGTGAAAGAAATAAAATGTGTAAACAATTGTGCTGTTATCTGTTCTTGGAAAAGGTGACAAATTCAGGAAAAGGTGATTCACTAAAACACAAAAAACATGACTTATCTCAATCTCACCAGTTCCTGATCCCTAAATCCAATAGATTAACCTCTGTTGTGTTTTATTTCTGGGTGAAGTAATACCATATTGAAATAGTATATGGGATTCAAAGTTAAGGCGATTGTTATAAATTAAATGGAACTGGAACATTTTTGGGAATAAGAAATTGAGGAAAATAACACTCACTATCCCCAATGTCCATGAATACTCTACACTTATTGAAGGTATAATGTGCTTATTGAGATGTTACTCCATACATCATCCACTAAATCCATGCAATCCACTAAATCCAATTAAAATGATAAACAAAAATGCAATTTCCAAGAACTAATTTATTGTTGTAAGTTAGAAGAATCCAAATAAATCCCTTAAAATATAAAAGTACATCATGTAAAGAATTTACTAACTATTCTTCCTGATATATATCTTTACCTTTGAATTTGCATATAGTCAAGACTAAAGCATTGAAACAGCATCCTGCAGTTTAAAATATTTTTAAAAGTCATAAATAGCTCAACATGCTGTGAAATGCATACAGTTTTTTTCTATTAAGAACAGATGTCTCTCAGTTGTTACTCAGGAGAATGTTAACAAAAAAAGATCATAAGAATTCTCAAGTCTCTTAAGTTCTCCACTTTTTCTTTATGATAAGTTCACATTCACACAGTAAAGTATTGTTGATAATTGCCTATATATACATCTGGATTTTTAACCACGTGTATTAGATATTTTTAGCAAAGCAGTGATCACATCCTATTTGGTGTTCAGTACATGTTCTTAACTAGTCTTAGCCGCCCAATTCATTCAGACGTAGCTAACAGGGTCCTGAAGTTCTCATGTCCTTGTAATACAGACGCTTTCAGAATCTCTGGCCCAAGAAATGACTAGAGAGATCAAAAAAATACTGGAAATAGTTGGAAATGTCTAGTGCAGAATTTCTAGCATCACATGAGAAAAAAAAATATTTAAAAGACACACCTCTCCACTTCAAATCAATAAAGAAGAGATTCGGCCTTTGTAGCCACTGGAGGAATCCAACTCAGAATCTGAGAATGAATCTTCTGAATGTTCTTCTTGTCTAACAGAACACTGTTCTTGAGTAAAGCACTTGTTCTGAGTTCTGGATTCTTGTTGTATTAGTCTTGCTGTCTTGACCACCAAAGTCTTCTATTTACCCTAATTTCCTTTAAAATCTGAAATGTTGTGAGAGTAAGGTATTCAAAAATGAAGTTCAGTTTGAAGATTATTATGCATCACAGAAGAAGCAGCACTCCAGTTCTGTATGAGCTCTAACACATTGTAATTGTTTGTTCTGCAAAAAGACAGAGCAGATTTGTAATGATATGGACTGGGAGAAGACACATGGTAAAAAGTGCCAATTTCATAACCTGGAAGTCAAGAAAATCTTTCAAAAATCCTAAATATTGAGCCAAAAGTAAAAAAATCTTTAAGAAAAATATTTTAATGCAAGAATTACACTAAATAATAGAATACACTCACAATATCCAGATCCAGATCCTGAAAAATTAAGGGATACTCGCACTGACCTTTATATGTTTACTCCGGTAATGTCATATGCAGCTCTGCAAATGCTTTCTAGATAAAACCATCATGGGAACCTCAACGTTATATGATAGAATACGGTAGTATATGTCCCCTAAAATAAAATGAAAAAACAATAAAACAATCATAAATTTTCTTAAGAAGCTTCTAACAAAGAAATATATAAAGAACATATTTCCTGAGGTAAAGAAAACCCTAAAAAGATGAATACACTATCTAAGTAATATGTAGAACATTCCAAGGAATTAATGAAAACAGTAAAGGAGTAACTCACACCAGAAGCATACCTGACACTTGGGCAGTGGTGTTTAAATCCAACTTAGGAAATGAACCAAAAGAGCTAGAAGAATGAGATTTCTGAAGTATCCAACTTAAGTTGTATGTTGCTATGGGCTTGTAGCCTAACAGATAAGGTTCAAATGGCTAAAGTGAAGTGAGGGACTGCCTCAGATAAAATGTAATGTCAGTAGGTCATTTTCTAAACCAATTTGTCCTGAACAGGGCTAAATGGTGCTCAAATTCAGAGATAGATTTAAGATTCTAAAGCTTTGAAAATGAATTGCTTGAGAAACTAATACGATCATACTAGAGTCTTTCATTTATTTAAATAACAAAAGTCAAATGCTTTCTAAGCATGTGGTTCAATGTTAAATAAGGTGGCTACAATGATATTGTATGTAAATGCCCCTTAGATCCCTTTAACAGTATGTGATTTAATGACACCACTAACCAACAATTAAACAACACTAAGAAAAGAAGAATAAGAACAAAAAATAATGCAAAAAGAAACAACAGTGTATTATGATTTTCTACTAAATTGTGACAAATTGCACAAGTAATATTCATGCAGGACTATAGATGGTATCAGGGCCCCAGTGGATTATTACAACTTATCAGTCTGGAGAGCACACAGCCAAGGAACTATCCTGTGTTCCTGGCCATTTAAATCTAAACTGGTTGGCATAAGAATCAGGTGACACCAGAAATAATCCCACCAACAATATGTCTGCCACAGCCTAGGAAACTTGAACATGGAAGTCTTGCATACCTCACCAGAAAAAATAAAACTCAGCTGGGAAAGGACTGGAGAGAGCAAGTGAGAGAATGACGGAGAATTAATGGAGGAGAGCATGGAGGAGAACAATACTGTTTTGTTATGAATTCTGGTCCCTGTTATAACCGACAGAATGTTTTGATATTTTGTCTAGGATTCAGTGGGTATGCTGCCTTAAAGGGACTCGTAACTGTGGAGGGAACTTTGCATGGGTGTATACAGAACTGAAATCCACCAATAGTAATGTAGAGGAGAGTTGAGATGAAAGGTACAATTTGTATGTCCACAGAAATAAATAACCTGTCCCCAGCGCTTTGTTCAGTTACGTAATCTGTACTTAATCTGCTGAATTTCCTACACATTATTTTTTGGGGTGGTAATGTAAATCCATGCATCTCATTTCAAACTGCTGTACAATATAAGAGCACTAGTTTTAATTATTGTAAAATATTATCATTATATTTATTTTAAAGGATTGAAGAATAGTTCTACTGAGAATTTTTCAAGAGTCAATATTAAGAATATATATTTCAAATGTAGAAATAAACTTTCTACTGCTGCTTGTACACATGCTTCTTAAAGCACTTCAGTTGTTCTGTAATTAAAAGAATAGAACCTATTCCAATGTGCTTACTTATTTGGAACTCAACAGTTATATGATTAAATGGCAAAAGTAGTTAATGGTGTTGTCAGGTAATTACAAGACTTATTCCTGCATAGGTAATACAACCTGACAAACCTTGATGTCTTATTAGCAAGCTGCTTCGAATAACATGAGAGAAACTGACAATGCTAAAGTCCAGCTGCGATCGAGTCGAAGTTCAGTCAAACAGACATGATCTATTTAGACTTGTAAGATTTTCAAGTGGTAAATTAATCTGCAAATATTCCATTAAACCTTTATTCCATCTATAACATTTACTGTATGTGACCATATAAATCTACAGTATCTATTAAGCTGTTCTGCTGCTATACCTGACTGCATTATTAAACCTGTTTATGTATAACCAGTTTTTAGTGATCTTAGAACACGCCACTGTAATGTATGACAACTGATACTCTATCAAATAAACTGCAGTCTATAGATTTACTGTAAACACTGAGGTTTGTGATATTTCACAACTCAATGATGGCAACAGAAACCCTGGAAAATAATGCAAAATAATAATATGCAAAAAAAATTAAAAATGAAATGCAACAACTTTCTGGGTAAAGAAATTTTAAACAAAAAGATCTATCTTTAATTAAGCATAAGGTTTGAAACAAGAAGAATACTGTATAGGATGTAAATGTAGGGTAAATAAAATAATTTCAAAATAGTATAATAAAGGAAGTGAAAACTAGCTTACAAGGTATAGTGAAGATTCATTCAGTACTACTGAAAAAGTTGATGCACAAAGCTCAAGAAATGTACAAAGAAGAATAATTAAAAACTAGAAAATTACAAGCAGCTTCAGGTAGTGTGCCCACTTACTTAACTACCTGGATTTAAAGTATGATTGCACAAACATTTACTTACAGTGTCCTTACATACACATTTGAGTGCTACAAAAAGTTTACGTAGTTAGTTTGTAAAAAGAGGAGATACTTAAATCAAGCAGTGACTCCTTTCAGTAATCGCTCCAACCTTCTGCAACATTTAACTGGATTAAGCAGGTTTGAGAATATTATTATGTTATATTAGGATTGATCTCAGATATACCTCTGCATTCCTGACTGGTTGAACACATACTGGTTTTGCTAATATGTTTTTTTTCAATTTACTTTTTAACCCCTTTAAATATTGATGTTGCCTTTTCCACGTAACCTGTAAATCAGGATCTTTAATGGAATTAATTGTTAGCTCTCAACAGTCAAACATATAAGGTAGGTGTTTTACATATTTATGCTTATTGTATAAATAATATTTATCAGAAGATCAATACTAAACCAGGAGAAGCTGACAATAAGAGGTCTTCAGTGTTATTTCGCATACTGAGACCATTTCAGTATTCCTGATGCTTGCTTGTAGATCATTTGAAAGTCTGGGGTCTTGTTCTTCACTGTCTATGCTACTATTGTTTATTCTCAAAGTAAATTCAATTTATGGTTACACTATGTGCGCTAGTGTATAAGTTTTAATAAATTCAGCAAGGTAAAGAGAAAGTAACCCTTCACTTTTTCATAAGTAAGGGAAATTTTGAAATTGCATTTGAACATAGTTTGTAGGAACTAAGCAAAGGAAATGATGGGAGGTTTTAGAATCGGCTAGCAGATTCATATATGTATGTCTGCTTCCTCACTAGTCCCAGTACTGTTGATCTGGAAAAAAATATGTGACCAGTAGCTAACTCAGTCTACCTGTTCCCCCCTGTGACCCACTTTTGAAAGGGGCTCCAAAGGACTCTTGAGTTGTCTCAGGAGACAAGAGTGGAAGAAGAAGATTGATTATTTAGGAGACCAGCGATGTCTTTGCACACCTTATACCTACCTCAATTCAAACTGCAATAAACGGTTCTTTCCCACCTTAGACCCAACTTCTTTTTGTGTTCCTATTTTATACTACCTTAACTTTGTTTTGTTTATAGGTGAGTATGATTAGTGTTATAGACTTATTAATGAAACATAATATTATTTATGTCAGCATATGCGGCTATAAAAAGGGAAAAAATCACCTGCCTGAAAGTTCATGATAATGTAAAAATCAAGCCTGTTCCATAAACTCCTGTGCATCAAAGGCAGGTCTTTAAGTCCAGAAGCATAATATGTGTAACATTTACAAATGCACAATTAACAGCTTAGTTAAAGCAATTTTTTATTGTGATTAGAATGAACATAAGACCAATAATACTGGAATAGTCACAGTAGTCTCTGTACAAAGAAGCAAAGAAAGAAAAGCTTGAGACTGAAGTATACCCTAATTCTTAAGAATATTATAGCCTGGCGTCAGATACTTAAAAAGTTTCAGAAACAATTAGCACTAATAAATCTAAATATATCTTTGAGGGTTTTTTATTAAGGATGTAAATTTTGAGGGAAACATTTTAAGCTTTATCTTAAAGATAAAAAATAAAATTAAGAAACTAAATAAGTGATATGAAACAATATTTGATCTGCATACTGTGTTGATCTCCATTTCTGTTAAAACTAGAAGTAGTCTGCTCTATCAGCAATCTTAAATTTTCCGGTTTGTTTTAATTGTGGAATCTTAACGAGAGTGAAGGGCTTTTCTGTACTCTGATGGCAGAAGTCCAAGCAGAACTGTAACACCAGTATCAGTTAACTATGGTTAATATCTGTGAAGTCTCATTGCCTCTGATTTTTAATTAAGATTAAGGTCATCTAAATAAAACAGCATTGTGTATGACAGCCAATATGTATTTAGGTAAAGGTTACACTGAAAAAGGAATTTTTTTAGCTCATTTAACAAAAGTTGGTTATGTGACGAAAGCAAGGAAAAAAGAAAATAAAACATAAAAAGCAACTTATTCACTTTTGATTTTTTTTTCTACCAAAGAATAAAGAGAATTAACGTAATGGTTTGTTTAATTACCACAAAGCGTAAACTCAGCATTTTTCTAACATAATTGGTATCTCATAATTTGCATACACACAAAAAATACACATTATAATGTGTCATACGTGCTACCTGGGGAATGTTCTGCAAAGGGAAACAAAGGGGGAAGATAAAGGGTGACACGCCGACATTAACACAGTTTGCATTTGTGCCTTTAGAATGGAATAGAACCACCTGGAAGGTCACCTGGGGTCACTTCTGCTTAAGCACTACAAGCTCTGCCACTTCCTTCCAGCCAACTACTGTATTTAAAAAAACTCTATAGTTATAATACAACTGGGGATTTTCAATTGCTTGTATTTATTTCTTGCTTAATTGTTACTGTTTTCATTTTTGACTTGTCATGTTTTGAATAGCTCAGATTAGATTTGATTAACTTTACTACTATTTTTTTTATTTTTGTAAGATTTGTTTATTATGTGTTATTTATAGTCTGTTCATTCCTTTTGTTCTGTTGGTGATACCAAAGGAGGCGGGACCACCCTGACATCAACACTCCTGTGACCCCCCTCTGGCCATTTAAGAGAGAGGTGAATTTATGTACATATTTTTTTGATTTCTGGTTGATGGGCTTTTTTGCTTTTCTTATTGGTTTTGAGACTTCTTCACCTAGGATTGTCTTTTAGGCAAATTCCTTTCTGCTTTTTTTTAACTGTTTGCCTTATTTTCCTACTTTTGTTTATAAATGTTAATTTATAAATATTTCTCATTTTAACTTGTCTCCACAAGCTGGAGTTTTACGGTTCTGTCTCTCTCTTGTGAAATATTTTAATAGGAATTCCTTACATTTTTGAACATTTAAAGCAAGCTCCTCATTTTTAGGACCAGCGGGTGGTAGTTAGGGACTGACTGTATGTAGGGTAAGCATCTTCTGGCCAGACCAGAGAAGGAACTGGTCTGATTATAGGGTTAATTTTGGTGGCCTCAACACTTTCCAGCTCAAAACAACTGTCATCCATCAGAGTTCATTTGGTAACCCGCTATTAAAAGGAAAGGAGCTGCATCATAGAAAAGTATTATTTTGATGCTCATCAAAGCTGCAGAGTTGACAACAATCATTGACATCTTTTCATGCCTATTTCATAAAAATTGTCAACTAGGACATTAAATGGTATATATCCTGAAACCCCAACATTTTTTAATTTGGAAATGCTACTGATCAGTTCTTAAACAGATACAATACATACACCATTCTTCTCGAAATTCTCCTTTGCAAATCCTCTCATGCTCTGTCTGGTTGAATGGAGACCATCAGAAGATAGCTATTTTCAGGTTTTTCCAGAGATGTTTGATTAGCTGGGACTGTAGCTGGGCCACTGAAGGACATTTACAGAGTTGTTCATATGTAGTTTTTGCTTTGTGTTTATGGTCATTGACCTGTTGGAAGATGAACCTTCTGCCCAGTTGGAGGTCTAGAGCACTCATTCATTATGCATACCTCTGTACTTTGCTAAATTCAGATTTACCTCAACCTTGACTAGTCTCCCAGTTCCTGTCACTGAAAAATAAATCCCACAACATGATGCTGCCCATCATCAGGTTTCACCATTAGAATGGAATTGTTCAGGTGATGAGTGCTGCCTGGTTTCCTCCAATGAAGCTTAGTTTGAGGCCAAACTGTTTAATCTTGATCTCATCAGACCAGAGAGTCTAAGAGTCCTTTATGTGTATTTCCCTAAGGAGCGGCTTCCATCTGGCCATTCTGCCATAAAACCCGATCAGTGAAGTGTTGCAGTTGATGGGTGTTCATCTAGAAGTTCTTCCATCTCCACAAAAGTTCTCTGGAGCTCAGGTTCTTAGTTACCTCTCTTTTCATGACCATTCTTCCTTGATTGTTCTAGAAAGAGTCTTGGTTGTTTGAATCTTCTTCCATTTAAGAATTAAGGAGGCAATTGTGCTCTTGGTAATCTTCTATGCAGCTTTTTTTCTTGTCATCCCTGCATCTGCTGTATATATGGCATCTGGAAAGTTGACGATTCAAGTTCTGTTACTGCCAGCAGGGATCCTACTCCATTGGGCCCTTAAGCAAGACTCTTAACCTGAAAATTGAACAGTGGCTGACCCTGCGCTGTGACCTCCAAAGACAGTTTCCATTCAGGGATTAATAAAGTACATGAAGTCAAAAAAAAAAAAATCTGTGCCTTAACACAATCCTGTCTCTAAGCTCTGCAGGCAATTCCTTTGACCTCATGGCTTGGTTTTTTCTCTGATACACATTGTTAACTATGGGACCTTATATATACAGGTGTGTGCCTTTCCTAATCATGTCCATTGATTTAAATTGACCACAGGAGATTTACAAAACAACAAACATCTCATCTCAGTGGTGATTAATAGAGTGGTATGCAACCTGAAACAAATTTTGAGTGACTTGTGTCAATGTGATATTTCAGTTTTTTACTTCTATTAGTTTGGAAAAAAAAATCGAAAACCTATTTTCACTCTATGATTCTGGGGTGTTGAATGTTTCTTGATGAGACAAAAGTGAATTTAAATGATTTTAGCATAAGACTACAATATAACAAAATGTAAAAAAGCAAAGGGCTGAATACTTTCTGAAAGCACTGTATTACAGTATACTGTATTAGCTCCTGACTATAAAGGATAAGAATGAAAGTTATTGGATGAAACTATTTTAAATAGAATGTTGATGGGAAAAAGTACACAACCCATAATATCTTCTAGAATAACAAATCTGGAGACCTGGCCTCAATTTGTGTACCAATGTAGTGATAGGTTACTCCAATAGGAGCTGATGAACATGTCTAAAAATTTAGTGGCTTAGTGATAGGTTACTCCAATAGGAGTTGATGAACATGTCTAAAAATTTAGTGGCTATGTAAAAAGGCCCAAAATTAAATGTTTTGACTTTACAAAGCAGCACATGCCCAAAAGAACATCCCAAACTAGCATTAAGAATAAGCCCCTTTTCACAAACAATATTAAATTAAAAAGATCAAACCTCATTATGTAATGTAGATTCAATTAATGCTCCTAACAGAGAAGATTTCTAGTGCTGCCACCAATGGTACTGAATCTGTGGACACACATCTTTTGTAAAGTGTTTCGTAACTGTGACTGTTCTCTATTCACCCTTTTTGTTGTTTTTTTTTTGGTGTTAGCAAAAAGGTGTCAATATAGAATATTATTGGCTTTTTGACAAGAGTACATTTGTAAAAATAACATCTAACAAGTGCAGGCACCTTGATTACTTGTTTTAGTGGCACTGCCAAGCTGGGTTTGATCGGCATCAAACACAGTATTGCTAATTTACCTCAGACCTTGCTTGCACACAGAGGATGAGAGTTGAACAATATGTTCTTCATTACTTTTACGGGTAGAAATATGATGTCATTAGCTTTTTCCACTGATGTATCATTTTCTCCTGTCTTTCTTTTTAATTAGACTTGTCCAGCGAAATAAGAAGTGACAGCTTGTTGACATGT
Organism: Erpetoichthys calabaricus; assembly: GCF_900747795.2. Classification (NCBI taxonomy): domain Eukaryota; kingdom Metazoa; phylum Chordata; class Cladistia; order Polypteriformes; family Polypteridae; genus Erpetoichthys; species Erpetoichthys calabaricus. The sequence continues at coordinate 148,995,546 of NC_041400.2, read as the reverse complement.
TTTTCTATACAGCAGAAGGTTGCTAGGCTCTTACTAAAGTAATTAATTTAATTCTTGGCTTTTGATGGGTGTGAAGTCAACTTCTGTTTGGCAGCATTGAATTTCAGCAAGCCTTTAAAATTTGCTAAAAATGTGAAAGTGCTTTATTCTTAAATTGTTTAATGTATAACTTTAAAAACCACAGCTAAGCAACAAAAAAATAGAAAATGGTCACATCCTCCACTATGTCAGGAAGGCACAATGCACTGTGAGACACAGGAAATGTCATTCTGCTACAGTATTTTTAATCTTTTGTTGTATACTCCCTAGAATATATTTTGTCTTCAACACAATATTCTTCCCCTGTGTAGAAATGCATTCTTGTCAAATGTATTTTTAAATAAGTTAAAGCCAAAGGTTATTGTTCACTATCCCCATTAAAATGGATGTTTGTTTCATTTTTTTCTGGTGGGATTTAATAGAAACAGATGTGAAACAATTTCAGTTAAATAAGGTCCCATGAGTATGGAAAACAAAAAAATGTTTTAAGAACGAAAAATGGAAATAGCAGTAACTATTAAATCTCATTTTAATCTTGAACAACCTCGAAAGTGCACTTCATTATAATGTAGTGCACATTTCATTCTAGATTTGTACATATTCATAACTTGTAATAATGTTAAATCTTTCTAATGTAATATGAAAGGTGAATCTCTCTTTATATTGTGTGCTGAACCACTGGCCCCCCTTTTCATATAATCATGAAATCTTTTTACTAATGTGTATTCATCACAGAGGCAGACATAGTGTCACAGTAGTTAGGACTACCACCCAGAGTTCCATGACACCAAGTCTGAATCCTAGCTTGGTCTCTAGCTTGTGTCCTCACCACTTCTGTGTGTGTTTTTACTTCAGTTTACCGTCCACATGTTTCAGATTAATAGGAAATTAAAATTGTCCAGTAAGAACAAATGTGCATGTGTGTAAGTGAGTGTGCCTCACGATGGGCTGACATGCTCCCCAGCACAGGTTCTTACGTTACACAATCTTTATTTTATTGTAACATTTATGTCTCTATAGAAGACACATTATGAATTATATTTCTTGTGACCAAGCTATTTTTCAGTTAAGCATATTTGTGAAAATTTTGAACAAACAGTAATAAACAATTCTCATCATATTAAAGAGTATCCACCCTGAGGTGGACTGGTGCCCTGTCCAGGGTTTGTTCCTGCCTTGCACCTTAAGCTAGCTGGGACAGGCTCCAGCACCCCCCATGGCCTTGTTCAGGACTAAGCTAAAAGGGCAAACTGACTGCATATGAAACACATGTTAGGACACAGCATCAAAATGACAAGAATTTTCAATAATCACTTGCTATGCATTCTTTTAAAGTCATTTCAAAGCATTTTCGGATTATGTTAACCTTGTTCCTGAATATCTTTCCTGCACCAGTGACCATAATAAAGTGAATTTTTCTTCCCAGCTTCAGATTGAACATTTACTACTATAAAGCACATTGAACTTTGAGACTTTCATTTGTGATAAACCTGAGTAGACATGTAGACCCAAGGCTGCCAGAAGCCGGAAGAGCACTAACTTACCAAAGGACAGGCAGGCACAATATAAGAACCATCGAAAAAGAAGACTATGGAATGAAATTAAGAGAACACTTGAGCTGGCATGTGTGGACTGGTGCCAACATTAGTCAGTAGAAGCAGTTCATGGGTAGGCACCCAGAAAGAAATGATTCCCTGGTAAAGCACAGAGATGACACATGCATTATTGCTGACTGCAAGGAAGACTAACTAAATGGTAGCTTGTAGTTTCTATATGTGGGCATTGGAGGCCTGCTTTTGTTAAACCGGGATCAACACATTAGAGCCCATTGGAGGGCACTTTGTGCTAGTGAGTCCAGCTCTTTTAGGTCAGATACAATACTTCTGAAAGCATGAAAATTATGCCATTTTGGGGCTTAACAACTTCTCCCCAGCAAAAGAGGAAGAGTTTTGAACTGAAGGGTGAGCTCATTAGTGACCTCCCTAAGCACCCCTACATCAAATTAATGATTGCTGAGTATACAATTAACACAAATTCCAAAACATTAGCATATGATCAACAAAAGCTGTTATGACTTTAGGGTTACCATCTGATTTTGGATCCAGTGCTGACCAATGTGGTCAATTTCTTGAGTGTTAAGACTGAACAAAGCGGCTAAGTTAGCATTGTCGGCACTGGTAAATTGTGATGGACTACTGACATTGCTGGCTTCATCACCTGTTGCATATTTATCTCTCTCTGTTATAGTTTTCATCTGTGTTCATCACTGTTTTAAGGGAGACACTGGCCTAAAAGATTAAGGGGTTTGTATTGACACAACATTTGCATCTAAGCAATTTGCAGAACAGATTAAAATGACAAATAAAATATTAAGTTATATTGAAAAAAGTGTTGAATATAAATCAAGGGATGTTATGCTCAGACTGTTTAACGCACTAGTGAAGAACTGAGTGCAATTCTGGCAACCTCGCAACAAGAAAGACACAGCAGCACTTAAAGCTGTGTAGAGGAGAGCAACCAAGTGCATCCCAGGACTTAAGAACATGACAAACTCTGACAGACACAGAGAATTAAACCTGCTTAGTCTCAAGACTGTGTGGGGACCTTATCCAGGTTTTCTAAATACTCAAAGCATTGTTAATGTAGATCCAGCAGAATTGTTACAACTTAACAGTGAATCACATACTGGAGGACACCAGTGGAAATTAATGTTTGTCAAATTCTTATGTTCTTATGTAATCAATACAGTGTTACATATGGCAAGAAGATTTATGGAATTTAAATATTTAAAATGTAAATTTTGATTATAGAAATATATTTTTTTTCAATTTTCTGCAAAAAAAAATGCTGCCAAGGTATTATAGGCATTGGTTGCAAGTGCCTTCTGGTATCATTCAGTTGAAAATCTCCACCATACATTTTAGTTATGATGTCATTGAGGTTATTCAATAAGTTTCCCTTATACAAGAACAACAGTATTAAGCCAATAAAAAACAAACAGTCTTATGCAAACAGTAAATGATATCCAGGTTCCCTATTAGAGGATAACACAGTCAATATGTTTTCTTCAGCGCAAAGAATAATAACAAGCTATTAAGGTGATGCCAGTAGTTACTGTTTAGCTCTCACCTCCTGAGTACAAACAGAATGGAATACAGACCAGTCAAGATAGCATCTGCAAAGGTAAAAGTACTAGAAATCCAAGAAATTCAAGTGCCCATTTAAAATACATAATAATCCACAGAAATCTAACATAGAATAAATAATAACGGCTCACAAAAATTCCAAAATAAGCCTAATGGATGATAATGGAGAGAAGTAATCTGAAAAAAGGCATAATAATAATATACTCCAATCTAGCCTTTCCAAATCCCAATGGATGGTTCAATTGGAAATTGGTTGTATGTTTCATTATTTAAAAAAAAACCCACTGAAACTTGAGGAATATAATGGTTTCTTTTTTGGTTTAAATGACTCCTGCAATTGAGAATTAAGGGTTATAGGCGGGTCAAATGTGATTGCTTGTACTCCCAATTTAATTGGCCAAAGGTCATCTGAAGATATTTGATGTTTGTGTAAGAAAATTATCACTTCCTGCTTTCTTAACCTGATGGACTGATGTGATTTTAGACGACTGTGTTACTTTCAAGAAAGAGTTCCATATGCAAAATGTAGTATATATTGTATAATTTATTTCTAAATGTACTTCACAAGTAAAAAGTGAAAAGTAAGGGGACATACTTTGATACAGCACTACAATGATGCAAAAACATATGAATGAAACTCTGCAGGATAATTATCTAGCTGCATTTCTGTGATGGCCATTTTTGTAGTGTTCTGTCTTGGAGGAAGCAAGAAAGAAAGACAGAGAAGATGTGTGAACTTTCAAATATCTATAGAGCACACTTCATTTTATTTGCATACACCTGCAATACATCTTGAAAAATCTGTGGGATTTTGTTGCCAAGAACACACACGCATTTGTTTTTCTCTTATTTACTGTTCATTGTAAGAATGGGTTTGTGCTGGCAGGATTGCTATAATTAAATAGTTGTTATTAGCTGATGTGTACATCAGTACATTTCTTTCTTTTTTTTTTTAGTTCAATGAATGCTGGCAATCAGGAATTATTAGATCGTTTTGTTCTAGTAAAAGCATTAAAATTAATTACAATTTTTCCAGCCATGCAATTTTTCTAGGGTCATCCCAGCCAGTGAACATATGTCATATTAGTAAGCAATTCCAAATAAAACCAACATTTTGCTATATTCTTAACTTTTGGCACAATTGTGCAATTTATATTAAAGACTGCATATGGAGAATATGGAGTGAGTTAATTTGTTTGAACGTTTCTTTATTACATCATTTCTTTATTTTGGGGAATAAATGGTATTTGCTGTACTTCAAAATGAATGATGTAACAATGTTAATATCTGTGTAATTATTCAGATCTTGTTAAAAAAAATGACCCATTGTGTTTGCTAAACTTGTAACCAAACACATTTTGGCAAACAAAAGCAATGTAACTAATTTTCATGTGATTATAAGAGTGCCTGATGGCTTCTTCTAAATTAGTTTAACTTGCATGAGAAGTACAGTATGGAAGCCATGTGTAGAAATGCAAACATGTTGGACAACATGGAGGCACAATGGTTACGTGCTACTGCCTTTCAGGGGAGTGGATTTGAAATCTACTCTGCACATTTTTCTTTTGTACATGTTTTTTTGTCCAGGATTTCATGTTTTTACTTCCTGGTTAAATGTTGAGCTTGTCAGGTGATGTACTGGTACCCAGTTTAGGAATGATTCCTGCTTTGTGCTCAAGCACCCAAGCTCCCCACCAATTGAGGGATAAGCCTAATGCAGTGTGAACCGATGACAATTTTTTTAACCAACCAAGCTTCACTTAACAGTGTCATATATTCTATAGATAATTTTTTTTTCTCCCTCTGCTATGTTGAGAAGAATAAAAAAAACATGCAAAAAATAGTGGTTTAACTTGCAAAATTTGTGGTGGTAAGCTGGTAGTCTGGCTATCTTATAAACCTTGGGCATTAGTGTTATGCCCAGTTGCCATGGCCTTTACTTTTCTACACAGCAGACTTTTGTAACGATTTTTGTAAATAGGATGGGAGGTTTTCCATCAGGCATTCTCTCACTTGGACCTGAACAAAGAGCCAGGTCTATATCTGAAAAGTTCAGCACTCGTGTCTCTTGTTTGTTCTGGCTGTAAACTCCATAGGACAAATACTTCCGCATGAAACCTCTCTGGCTTACATTGCTCCTGAAAGGGTGCTGGTTTCCTGTATCACAAACTTCATGTCTAAGGGAAGCTTAATCTTTATTTAATTTCATTTAAACCTTCATTTTTAGAATGTAAAAACATCTGTTAGGTCTCTTTTTGACCTTTTTTTCTTAACTTGTGCAGCTTCACTTTTCTCATCGTTTCCTTGTAATATCTTGCTTTGCTTCTTGCCGCAATGCTATAATTTAGGGGGTATTAGTCTAGGATTTGTATAATAACTTACAGAGTGGAACACGGATGACCTTTGTGAAAAACAATGATGAATATTATTAACTTTACGTGGATGAAAAGGCATGTGAAGCACATCTAAAGCTCCTGGCTAAAGACACAACCCAGAGGCAGCACTACCAAATGTGAACGACCTTGTTATCTTTCCTGAGGCGTTCTTGTAGGGCTGCCAGAACATTCATTATTGCAACTGTTATCTGTTTCATGGGTATAAACCAGCATCTCATGTAAGCACCAGATCTCCTGCACCATGTCATGCTTCTTATGAAGCTCGCTTTGTAACTAGCACTCTAATTGCAGCAGGTTTCACACTACATACCCACACTAAACAGTGTTTGCTTTGTGAAATCCTCTGGCATGTGTAGAGTTACTTGGAAAAAATCTGTGTTATGTCTGTCAGTGTGGAGTGCATGTCTTAGTCATGTTACAATGGTAGAAAAAAAAAAGAATATAAGAGCAGCAAATGCCCTGGAGCATTTTATACATTTGAGAAAGGTTCCAGAGATTTCAGAGATTTAGGAAACAGGTCAGACGCACATATGGAGGAGCTTTATTATTAAAAACAACATCTGATCAATTCATGAAGAATATCCTTTACTTTGTAGTTTTTCATTCAGTTACTTAATCATCCATCCATTAACCAACCCGCTATATCCTAACTACAGGGCCACGGGGGTCAGCTGGAGCCAACACAGGGCGCAAGGCAGGAAACAAACCCCAGGCAGGGCACCAGCCTACCGCAAGGCACAAACACACACCCACACACCAAGCACATCACCTAACCTGCATGTCTTTGGACTGTGGAAGCACCCGGAGGAAACCCACGCAGACACGGGGAGAGCATGCAAACTCCACGCAGGGAGGACCCGGGAAGCGAACCCGGGTCTCCTAACTGCGAGGCAGCAGCGCTATACTTATTTACTTCAACATGGGATTGTCTTTAAAGCCTATTTAGCTGAGATGTTGATTACAGATTCTTGTAAAGGGCATGGTTATCTGTTTAACCCTTTGAACTTTAAAATCTGCTCCAAGTACAATGCATATGGACTTTTGAACACACCACCTGCATCAAATTTAGCACAATTTAGATATGCTCTTTTGAAGAAAATATCCAGCATATACCAATGAAGCAAGCTGAGAGTGTAATCTCATACAAGCTAGAAAAAGGGACATGAATAATTTAGTTTTATCATTTTCATTCATCCTTTCCTTCATTAATTTTCTAAACATTTTTGTAAAACTATATACCAAACTCAATTAATTTATTCCTTTTAACTAAATGACTTTCATACCAAGGCTAATCTCTTGACGCTTTGAAAACAAATTCTTCATCCATCTTTCAAACATAATAATAAATAATAATAATAATTCTTTGCATTTATATAGCGCTTTTCTCACTACTCAAAGCGCTCAGCAATTGCAGGTTAAGGGCCTTGCTCAAGGGCCCAACAGAGCAGAGTCCCTATTGGCATTTACGGGATTTGAACTGGCAACCTTCCGATTGCCAGTGCAGATCTTGATGTTTCCTGGTCAGTACAGGCTGAGTCAAACACCTGGAGGCACACAAATATTTTTAAGATTCCCAGTGTTGGGTTGGTCTAACTGATACCAGTTTGATTAAGTCCATTATGTACTGACTTTATTGGTTATGAAGTTTACCCAGTAACTTCCGGACTACCACACTATGTTGCAGGCAGCCTGTGCTCTGCTCTCTTTTTTTCAGTTATTAATTATGAATGTTAAGATTTTGCCCTTGGCTTGTTACTATACGTTTTTGAATTAATTTAAATTACAGTAAATTGAAGAGATGCTGCTGTCAACACAGACTCAACCGCCTTTCAAACAAGCTGCAAACTTGACAGATTTCACAGTGTGAGCATAAAGGATCTGATGGCTACCAACATATGAGAATGTAAGGTTACTCTGAGAACCTAAAGTGAAACATATTGTAATAATCCTTTGCTTTTTAATGACTCTTTTAGGTGGCTTACTACAGTATGTTTAAAAGGACTGCCTATGACATACTAGACGTTATTCCGGTTGCTGTTTTGCAGGCTTGCCGCTGGAAAAGGAATGCTAGCTCACACTATCGGTGACTCATCCCTGGCTGCTGCAACCTGTCAGTGCTGGTACAATATTAAATATTCTTGTGTTCACCTGGTAGCATTGTGATCACTGCTGCCTAAGGAGCTCAATTAAACATTATCAGAGGAGCTGCTAGTCCAAAGATGGAAAAGGCATAAGGCTGAAGAACCATAGTGAGGATAAAAGTTACAAGCTTGTATACTTTTACCTGAATATGTTACAGGAGTTTCCAGAGTTCTTCAAATAAGATGATGCACCTCCCTCACTATGGTGTACCTGTCTCTACCTTGCTGGAAAATCAGTTTTCAGGGCATTGGTTTAACTGATGTGAACCAGCTGAGTCACCATCTAGGTCCTCGATTTAACCCTCCACCCCCTTGATTTTTACCACTGGAGACATTTAAAAAGCATGGTGTATGCAGCAACGAACAAGAATGGGACCATTTGAAGGCACTCATCATTGAGGTATATTCTACAATCCAGTCAGAAGTTATTTAATGTGTTCAAACCAACTGGAAACACCATCTCTAACTGTGTTTTGTTCAAAATGGACAGCACATTAAACACATTGTATTCAAGGTCTTCAGTTTATGCCTGTGTAATACAGTTGGTTAATGTCTGTACTGTGAAACATCCAGCTTTTATAATCAAAAAATAAATTTCTTTTGAAATTTTAAAAACGTTAGAGTGGTTACATGGCCTCCTCTCCATATGAAATTATTTAGTTGAATTCAAGATGGCCACCTTCAAGATGGCAGAGGAGTGTTCCACACATACGTTACAGGTAAACATATTAATCTAATGCAAAATGATATTGGTTAGATCAATCCAACATTAGGCATCCTAAAATATATGGGTTGTTCTAAACTTTCAACTCATCCTGTATAATAGGGAACTAAATCCAATGTCAGACTCTAGAAATGCTAAAGAAAGGCCCGTTCTTACTGGAGCAAGTATATTACAGGGCATACTCACACAGAGACACACTCTAAAGTTGGACCCATTCAGAGTCATCAATTACAACAAAATGTCTCCACAATAAACTTTTAAATGTATGGATAACATATGGCATGTTCAACACCTCATGATCAGTGCATTATAATGTGCCATCACTTCTTTCTGTGTCACAGTGCCAGTTCACAGCACATTATTAAGACAAGGATTTTAAAGAGACACTGGCAAACTTCACATATAAGCGTTTCTCTTTTTATCTGTTTACTTCAACTATCAAATTCAAGCACAACCAAAAGTGATACAGACTTGCTCAACTGTAGAAGAATACTAATCTATCTGCTAAAATACAAAACGAAGCATTAAAATTAAAGAAAATTATATGAAGTAAAATGCAAGTACTTGAAGTACATGAAGTACAATTATAATTATCAATTAAAAATGAAAACTTGTCAGTGTATAGTCGCTGTAGTGATTTTTGGAATGTTTTGTTATGTTAATATTTTTGTACCTTTCTGTACCAATTCTTTTTCTTTTTTCTTTACTTTAGTATTATTTCCATGTTTTACTTACATTTTATTTTGCCAATTATCTTTTTGTGGGTACTGCCATTTTTGGTTTGGCAGTCATTTTCTATGTAGCAGCACATTTCTGTTGCTACAATGTCATGCCAGGAAGTTGTACATTGTGATATTAACTTCCTGAGACTTTGTAAAATGGCAACATGCCAATCCAAGATTTTGAAAATCTCTTGCTGGGCTACATATTGTTTCAAAAAGGATTTTAGGGTGACACAAAGTTCCATTCAAAGACTTTCAACATCAATTTTTGGCTTATATTTTGAGCTTAGCCAATTTGGTTGTTGGTTTTCCTTGTTCTGACCACTGTCCATGTGTACATTTTTAAGTATGTCTTTTCATCTCCAGATTCTACCCAGAAGTACAGCAGCAATTCATCAATGTTATGTAAAACTATCAATCAGTGAACATGCTTTATTCCTACAATCCTCCTAGCAATTCAATTTTGGTCTGAATTCTTCGTACAACATGATTTACCATCCTTGCTTTGTTCCTGTTTGTTGGCAGAAACAGGATTTCTCCAACTATTTTAAGGCACATGCCATAAGTAACTTTGTCTTACATGATACTTTTTTGGTTATGTTACCTTAAAACAAACTTCCTGTTCTAAGGTGATGCTGTCAGAGTATATGAATATTTATGAGTTGATTTGTGAGATGTTATTAATATAAAGTGTGCATCTCACGACAATTTCTTGATCTTCATGGCAAAATTAATTATACTACAAGCCAACAAAATAGTAAGAGAAACGTTCTGCAAAGAGTGCCAAAGTATTCAAGTAAATGTCACACAACTGAACCATTTAAGTAATGGAAAGGGCACACAATTTCATCATTTTTCAATCTTTAAATATTGAATATAAGAGGGAAAAAAGGTCTTTCTGCAGAATCAGCCTATTACTCCATCATAATGTTTCTCTTCCTGTAGCTCTTGGTAGAGGAGAGCAATTTACAAATTTATTCTCGGGCACTCGTCCACGTAGGATTATATTAAAGGGTATGTGGACGTCAGTTAGTGCTCCTTCCTTGCTGCTCCAACTTAAACTAAATCAGTAAATGTAAATCTACTTTATATATACAGTATATAAAATCCTAAGCCTAAAAGTGTGCATTTTTTATCACGCTTTAAATCAGACTTATTTTAACACCTACATGTATACAGTATGTTTGGTATCATTCTTTTCAGAATGTATCGAACTTTAATGTGATCTTGATAGATTTTCAGATTCTTGTTCCATTTTTAAATTATAAACTAAATAATATCAAGAACTCACGTCTCGCAAGATGGAACTTTGTGCCAAAAGATTTAACCATGCACAGGGCCGGAAATAAAACACAAAGAGTAGGACAGCTGCTGTACAGGTTTTTAAATGTTCGAAGTGCCGCACAAGATGCAGATCATGCGGCACAGCAGCAGCAGCAGCAGCAGCAAGCCAGCAACTGATCGAGCAAAGAGGAGGTAAAAAAAAAACTTTGTTTCCCATTGTATCACCATGTAAGAGGGGGTTTTCAGAGGAGCGACTGCGTCTCCTTGGGGTGCGTTCAGCCCCTCCTCTTTACAAAGCCAGCGGCAGAGACGCGAAGTGGCTGGTGAGCGAAGCAAGCAGGGGGGAACACCTAGTATAATGTAAATGTAAACTCTACTTCTTCAACCAATTAAAGTGCTAGGTTTTCATGAATATTCTGTATCTTCCCACCAACAGGTATGTTCAACCGGAAAAAAATTATACAATTACACAAATTAGAGGAGAGCATTCAATAAAACATGTTTGTTAAGTAAGCTGATAGACACACTGACCCAACATCTCATTCAGGTATTTCTTAAAAGTTGTCAGATTTCCATTTCATCCTACATCGCTGTAGTTTAATACAAATATCCCAGACTATTCATGTGAAGAACTGGTTTCTAGTTGAAATCACTTTCTCTTCCATTAGTGTCCTTGAGTATGTCATTTACTGTGTAATGTAAAGAAAGTTGCAGGATAAACTTAATTAATAAATTTGACCAATATAAACACATGCATTAAAGTCCCCATTTCGCTTTTTCACTTCAAGACTAAAGAGATTTAGTTCCTTTAGAATGTCAGAATAGCACAAGCCCTTTAGTAAAGGATGCATTATTTTGTTCTTCACTTCTGTCACATCATGTGCTTAGGAAACAGATTAAGGACTTGGTTGACTATAATTCTCTGCCCAGACCTAATGTGGCACTGCATATAATAATCTCTTTAGGAAGTATGACACCATCCCATATCTGATGTCACTTCTTGGGTCCGTCCAACCTGGACCTGCCGCTTCCTCTCAGAATGGCTAAGAAACCGAAGAATCGCCATCTTAGTCAGTCTGCTTAATACAGAAATTGGTACAACTCATTTTGCGTTGTTTTTTTCCATTTCAAAGTTTATAATTATATAGGGTTGGCAGCAAGGTGCCCCAAAACATTATCTTTTCTTCTGTTTATCCTTTACACTGCATAGCATTAATCTTCATCCTTAGCACTGGACACCCTGAACCATGATAAATACATGATGACACATCACATTCCTATCCAGGTTTTATCTCTGTGTGGCTCAAGCCCATTTTTTCAGTTCAGGATATCCTTACAAGTGAGTACTCAGTACTCATACATATACTGTAGCTTCATGTGAATATTCAGTTCCTGATACTTTTTTGCAGAAACATTTTCTTTAAAGTTTGATGATGGTCACTTCTAGGTTTGTGTATTTTATAAACTATGGAGATAATCTCACAAACATTGACCACTCTTCAGATTTTTGAGATTCTGTTCTGAAAGTTAGCAGTTTAAATGCACAGTAATCACAGAGACCATTGAAGTCATTCAGAAATATAATGTCAAAAGGCAGGGCAAACTCAAATGATAGGGTCGAAACTCATTGATAAATCTGACCCACAATATTCTGCACTGAATGGCAGTCTCAGTTTACCACTGTGACTTCACTCCAACCACAGCACCATGAAAATGAAAACTGAGCTCAAGCCTGAACCACAACCGCAAACTAAATGCTATTTCTGCAACATCTGTGCTTCCTTACTATCTAGCCGTCAGACTGGGCTAAAAATGCTGCAAAGCCCATCTGAATTTAGCATACAGTGCATGCTTGCTTTGTTTAAAACCTGCTTTAAATAAAATGTTAAATGCACAGATTTAGAAGACTTGATTAGACCACCCAGATATTTCCAAGCTCTTAGGGGACTGAGTGTTTAGGGAATGAGTATGTTAGACCAAATGTGTAATTGGTTATATAAATATTTTCTGCTGACTATAAAACCAAAAATTATAAAACAAAAAGATCAATTTATAAAGGCAAAATAAAAATGAGAGCCCCCCCCCCCCCCCATCAATGCAGGGATTCTTTATATTGGGCAATATGTTTTTATTAAAGATCTGAAATACTGCAATGAAGTATTGACAAGCATGGGTTAGTTCTTGGTCAAAATACTTAAAATTTGAAAATATAGAATGCTATTAGTAAAAATTCAAGCCAAATTTAAAAGTAACTTCAGGGGAGAGTTCAGTCAGGCAAAATACAGTAAAATGTTACAGGCAAATATGAGAAAGAAGAAGTGCACATAATGAAAGGAAAAATAAAAATTGAAATGAGATCCTTTTAGCTCTTTAATGTATAGCCAACATCCCCAAAGCATCATTTCACAAAGAACTTGAGAACTTCAGGACAATGGGTGTGCATGGGGGTGATTTGTCTTTTATTTAGTGAAGCAGTCTATTCTCATATTTAATCATCAGTCAGATGTGCATATGTAGGCACACAGCCAATGGTTAAGCGTATGTTCAAGGATACATAAGATGTCTGATAAATTAAAGGAAACCACTCAATCCATCAAGTGTATTTGGTTAGCTGATAAGTGAGTCGTCCCAAAAGCTCATCAAGACCCCTTATTAAAGATGTCAGCTATTCTAATCTAAATATCACATTCCCATTATTGCCTAAGAGTATTCAGAGTGGTACTCCTTAAATTAATTTTTTGAAATACCTCTAATATCTGTATCATTAGACTAGACTACACTAGCCTTTCAAGCATTGAGAGTTTCAAGTTTCATAGAGTTTCAAGCATAGGTATTGATGGAGATTGGACAGGTTACACAGAAATAGCAGTGTTGCTAGAACATTAAAGTGTATTTCCAACATAATTGTTCAAAGGATATGTACACATTGCTTAGACAGAGGTTTCTTAGGATTGTACTGACCTCCATGATTTAATAGTAGTAACTTAAGTATTGTTAAATACTGTGTATCATGAATCAGAGTTTAGATATTTGTGGATCATTTTAGGAAAACTTCTTCAAATTTTTAAATATATGGCTTATTGTTGTTTAAAATAATATGATTTTGACATAACCATGGCACCATTTAGTTGTTCATTTTCACAGGAACTGCTACCTTGAATTGTTGCTTCATTGCCACAGCCATGTTGTTTATAATTGTGAAGTCTGTTTACTAGTACCGTGAAGCCAATGCTGTTGCACACAATATAATTAGACAGACTAAATTTAAATCAACTATGTTACAAGTAATTTAGTAGGGAAAATATATGACACATTTTGATACTTTCGATACAATTTTTGTTTTGATTCTTTTGATACATTTTTTGACTCCAAGATTTCTTACACTTTTTTTTTTACTTTGGTAATTGCTTCTTCAAGCTTTTTCTGGTATTGACTGATATTCCTGGCTTGTATGTAGACTATGTCTTTGCATTGTTCTCTTTTATTTCTCATCTCCTACTACTTAAATAATTATCCCACCATTTGCCCTTGTTAGTTTATTAAAAATCTCTCACTGTGTAGGTAAAAGAAGACTGGCACATAACACGTGCACTTCACAACAGGAAATCCTCCTGAAGCTAAGCGTGTTCAGGGCCTGGCCAGTACTTGGATAGGAGACCATCTTTGAAAAGCTTGGGTTGCTGCTGGAAGATGTGATGGTGGGGACATCAGGGGGTGCATATGCTGTGGGCTGTTTGTGAATCCAAATGCTCCAGTGCAGTGACGGGGACATGTCTGTGTGTCAAACTATTGCCATTCCTTGGATGAGATATAAAACTGAGGTCCTGACTCTCTGTGGTCATATAAGATCTTGGGGCATCTTTCAAAAAGAATAGGGTGTTTCCCGATGTCCTGGTGTAGAAGAAATTACATTTACCTTGGAATAATTTGTCTTTAGTCAATAAACATGACAGGAGGAAGCTTAATCACACATCTTTATTTCTCTTCATGAAAATGGAGCACCCCTGTCACAGCAAGCTGCTTGAGGGATGTTCCCTGAACAGAATGCAGCAAGTATTTTTGTATTCAGAATGTGGTTACACATTTCCGCAAAATTAGTCACTTAATACTTGACATTAGATTTGATTGGTGACAAATGCTCTTAAATCCATTGTTAGCCAGTTTTCTTATAATCCAGGCATTTCGAACCCAAGGTAAATCCTTCTATGGATATATTTGTGTATATGGGCATAGTCACTTGTGTGAGTATGAAACCTTAAAATTATTTTCACACTGGCTAATTTGCCCAAAATGGCCTGGTCACCCCCAACACCACCCCAGACCCCCCCCCCCCCCCCCCATTCCCCCCCCCCCAACAACCCCTGTCCCTTACTGGATAAATATCTCTACCACTACTTAACACCTAATAGCTATTATGTGGTGAACACAATTGGGCAAGAATGGCTGCCATCATATCATCCAGGTGGATGGAACACATTGGTGTTCAAGTGGTTCCCCACTGTCTACATAAAGCTCTTTGAGTATATTTGGAAAGTGCTATATAAAATGAATTAATTAATTAAAACTGGGTTTTGCAATGACCATCAACAAAAGCCAAGTCATTAGGAAAAACAGTAAGTGATCTAATGCCAGAATGTTTTACTTGGATGATTGTGTAGTAGCATGTTCAAGAGTAAGCAGCTCCAATAACTTCATGATATTATTATTACTTGACTGATGCCTTTATCCAAGGAACTTGCAACCTTTTAAAATACAAATGACTACATTTCTCATTGTCGCATAGTGTCAGTAGCAGAATCTGAACCCACAGCCTCAGGTTTTGAAGTCCTAGGTTTAAAGTCTTAAACACTACAACACACTGCCAGCCAGTAAATAATATTAGCCCTTGGTCAAAAAAAATATATATACTGTACTGTATATATTATGTATAGAAAATCACATAGTACTTCTGATACACCCGATTAACCAACGAAAGTAGAACTGAGGCCCATTGTCTTATGGAATTTCTCCTGCAAAGCTAGGTAACACAGCTAATATAGAATAAAACTCTATGTCAAAAAACTGAAAAGTGAGCTAATCCAACATATCAACAAATAAAGTTTTTTTGTTCTTTTACAAATGGTCACCTTTTAAATGTTTAGCATTGGAATGAGTTACATTTTATTTTTTGTTTTTATTTTTTATTTTTAGGATACAATAGCCAGCAGTGTTTTTAATATCGTAGATACTTCCATATTAACTTTTTCTGTTATAAGGTTTTTTTACTGGAGCTCGTGGCATATTTCTTTGTGCCCTCTTATAAAAGCACTTTGTGATTTATTTATTTTAAACATCTGCTATTTTTTGATCTTTAACTATGTTACCTTTAATGTTCAGAAGAACCTTAACATCTTTTTCTACTTTTCTTTCCTGCCCAGATGAAATTTTAAATTATACCTTTGAAGATTAAAATATTTCAGATTTTCAGACTGCATACTTTGGGAATTTTTTTGCTATAGATAAAAAGTTTAGGCCAACACGCCTCTTGCTTGAGACATTATTCATGCAGATTTCCATTCATCTATCAATTGCTGGTCTAGCTTAATTAAGTTGAGGCATTTGGCTGTACTGAAGCCTACCTACTGTGGCACTATGGAGTAGAAACCAGGAGTCAGACCTATAAGGCAGTGGTCCCCAACCTTTTTGACAGCAAGCACAGCTTTATTAGATGCAAATTTTTCCACGGACCGGTCGGTTGGTTTAGGCAGTTTTATACACAATTTACATAACATTTCTATTATTATTAAGTTATTAAGCAGTTCGCATACGTTTGCAACAAGAGATTTTTCATCTTTTTTTGCATATAACAAAGACATATGCTTTGCATTTGCCATTCCAACAGATTGCACATCACAAACATTAACACTGTTATCGTTTTTTTCGTGTCTGCCGTTTCTATAGGAGGGTGACAATGAGTTAAATTCCAATGGATGTTTTTCAAATGTTGACAAGCAATAAGCAAAAAGTATCACTGAAAACCACAGACAACAAAAACAGCAAAAAAAAAAAACAGTACGAGGAAAGTTCGAAGAAAGAATTTTTTTTATAATGTTTCTGTTTGGGGATCGTTGTGCAAACGTGCACATCTGAGCTGCGACCACAGATCTAACTGCTCTGTGGATGATTCATTCAGGCATTTCAGGGTCACTTCGTTGTAATGAAAGCATCTGCTGAATGTACTTCGTAGTAACGAGATTTCTATAGACTCGTGTCATATGGGGAAACTGTCGGGACCGTAACAATACTTTGTTGTAATACTCTCTCCTCTCTCTGTGCTGCTGCAAAGCCCCACCCGCCAAGCGTTCTGAAAAGTCTGAGTGAGTCTCCGTTGCCGGCAGTTCTCTCGCGGCCCGGCTGTCAGACGGCTGCGGCCCGGTAGTGGGTCGCGGACCGGTGGTTGGGGACCCCTGCTATAAGGGATGTCAGTCTGTTGCAGAGCTCACAGGACAGGCTTATAGTTGCCAATTAAGTAAGAAAGTAAGTAAAACTTATTTATAAAGAGCTTTTCTCAGAGGGGCATCACATAGTGCTGTACAATAAAATAAAAGAACAAATAATTATAATAAAAATATACTAACAGAAACTTCCCAAAAGTTTGTCTAAACAGAAAAGTCTTAAGCTGGGCTTTGTCTGTTCAACTGATTGCACTGAGCTCAGTGCAGGATGAAGACTGTTCTACAGTCTGGAAGCAAAAGATTGAAATGAGCAGTCCCCAAACGTCTTCAGCCTGGAGCAAGGGACAGAAAGAAGGTCTTGTGGGCAGGATCTCAGGGCTCGACTAGTGGTATAATGGTGCATGAGATCCACAATGTATTGAGGAGCCTGACCATGCAGTGCTCAATAAGTGAGTATGAGAATTTTGTAATGTATCCTGATTTCTACCGGATGCAAATGCAAAGAGAATAAAATAGGAGAAATGTGAGTCCACTTATGGGAGCATGTTAAAAGCCTGGCAGCTGCGTTTTGAATGGTCTAAAGGGAAGTTAACTGAGATTTGCTTAGACAGATATAAAGAGAGTTACAAAAATCAATGTGTGATGAAATAAAAGCATTAGTAAGCATTTCCATCTTGGCCTTAGAAACAACAGTCCTTAACTTGGCTAAGATTCTCAAATGAAAAAGTAGGAACGACTAAGGGACCTCACATAGGCATCAAAATTCAGGGATTGATTGAAAATAACACCAAAGTTGTACAGAGAGACCTGAGAAAAGCTAGAAATTGATGAATGCTTTTGGCTAATTGCTGTGTACAGGTCAGAAGGGGCAAAAATTAGAAGATCACTTTTCTGAGAGTTTAGCTATAAGTTGCTGGTTAAAAGCCATTGAACAAGACCATGAACAAGAAAAGCAAACTTGCATTGTTGTTGGCTTGTAAAAGTCATCAGCATAAATTTTTTAAATTGATAAGAAATATCCTTAAAAGAGTTGATATATATGAGCATATATAACGAAGAAAGAATAGGCCCAAGGACAAAACCCTGAGGCACTCCACAAAACAGCGAAGCACTGACTGACCTGAACTCACCCACACAAACGTGTACATATACTAGAGAAACATGCAAACTTCACACTGATAATGCCAAGACCATAATTTGAACCTGGGACTGTGGAGCTGTGAGGTGACAGCACTAACCACCACCACTAAGGTTAACTGTGATTCACTTACAAAACCTCTTTCCTGATATTTGAATTTTATAAATGCACACAGTGAATAGAGATTATTAATAAAATAAAGCTACAATGTGTCCCTATAATGCTCATACTATATGCATCTTATCAAGATCTACCAAAGCATGAGAGAAGGCTAGCAATTCTATTTTTACTCAGTGCACCTTCAATTCTTGAATGTTCTGCAGAACATATACAGTATCTAATCACCTGCAAAAGGTTATATTCTTACAGAAAAAACTGTGCTTATCACAGAAAAATACACATATTGCAATAATTTTAAAAATGTACTGTTCAAGGAACTTATTTGGAAATTCAGGGATTTGGCCGCAAAAAGTTTGATATATGTGAGGCACTAACTTAAGTAATATAAATGTGCTGACCTTATGGTTTTAAAGAACACGATTCCCTGCAGCTAGCCTTTAATATCTCTCTCGTTTTGCAGATATAATAATTAACAAATGTGAAACATATTAGGATTACAGACCAGACTACAAGGTGTTTTGTGTCTTGCCTGGGAGGTGGCAGAGAAAATTTCCTGGACAGGTTAACAAACTAGAAAATGAGTTTGAAGAGAAAATCACTCCTCCAACCACAGGGTTGGACATAACCTACTACGACCTACTATATTTATTAGTTAACCAACTAACCAAGAAGGCAGAACCATCAGGGGACATCGGGGAGTGTTTCTGGTGTACAGGCATACTTTTTGTATAGGGTTTGGACTAACCAACAAGTACTTCTTAACAAGAGAGATGTGATGTGATGTGTGTATGTGTAAGCAACAAGGGATTGTGGAGCTGACCTGAACTATCACATTTACCTTCAAGCCATCCATCATCCATCAGCAAGCTGTCTACAACAGACATTTTGGCTCAGAATAAATAATTCATAGGCTGACTCAGGCCACCGAGCCACGCAGTTTCTCAGACTCATCTTGGCATCAAAAAGGACTTGTACTTTAATGGAATGTACCTGCTTACGAGGAATAGAAGCAGTTTCATTCTCACTAGGTGCCCATATTACAATGACCACTTTCCTACCGCAGGAACTTGTTCGCAGTAACCAATGAGTTCCTGTACAATGTGGGTCCTGAACTAAAATCTTTATGCAAAATATGTGATGCACAGAGTTCATAGGTTAAACTGTTGACATCATTTCAATACGCAGCAGTGCCATCACAAAAATGGAGAACGAGGGGTTGTTAGTTCTTGTGCTATAATTTCAATTTCAGAGAATCAATTTAAGGAATTAGTTAACAAGGTTAAAAAAATCAAAGAAAAGCCAGTGAGCAAATGGGAAGATGACTTTCAAGTCAGATTGCAGAGAATCAAGATTCCAATGCAGAAATAAAACGCAAGTAAAAAATGGTAACATTGGCATTATTCATTAAATGTATATTCATTAAAGAAATTCAGATATAAAAATAATAACAAATGTTTTGATACAAAGATAACATTTGTGTTCTTGCCTGCACAATTCATCACCCGAATCCCACTCATGATAGCTTCTGGTTGCACGAAAAGCATATGCCCTGGAAACTACCTATCAAGAACTACAAATGACGCAAGTTCCTTTGGAGGGAATGCTACAAAAGTTCTGAAAAGAGTTTGTGCATTCAAAAAGCTCCTAATATGAGTCCAATTAATTTCTCTGATTACATCAGAAAAACCAAACACTGCGGCAAATTGCCTTGTTATATTGGGCTCATGTAGTGGTAGGCTAATGCTTGCACACTTTTTGCCCAAGCTGGGGACTTACCTATGACAGAATAATATTTATACAAAAATAATAACAAACAAAATAAAAGATAAAAAGAATACATTAGGGTAAGCTAACATCAAGAGTGAAAATAATTAAATCTACAAAAAAATGGACAATCAAAATAAAATGACAGTAACCTATTGAAAGAGGGTAATAGAAGGGCAACTGATACAGACTATTGGCATCAAGAAATAGGACTATTTAGTCTGTCACATTAATAGACAGAAGATATCAAAAAGCTTTTGGACAGCCACCCATATATTATGCCCTGGCTACAAAATGGATTTGTTTTAAGAGGAGTTGTGTTCAAGTTCAAGTCCAAAACAGAACTGATTTAAGGCTGTAAATATGGCGGTTTTAAAGGCCATGACAGGAAGTGACATAATCGGGACCGGAACTGGAAGTGACGTCTTCGGGACCAGAAGTGACCTCATCATGTACGACGGGCCAGGAAGTGGCATCATCATATGCACTGGAAACGGAAGTGGCATCATCATTGGCGCCGGAACTGTGCAGAATTTCCCATTGATGGTCTACAGAGCTGCGGTGGGCTGCCGCCCTGCCCGGGATTTGTTCCTGCCTTGCGCCCCGTGTTGGCTGACCCCTGTGACCCTGTGTTAGGATATAGAAGGTTGGATAATGGATGGATGGATGGTCTACAGAAGATTGAGAGAGAAAGTCAGTGCACCTCGCCTCCCCCAGGTCTGGCATGGAACTACCATTATTCAGGCCCTTTGGCTGCCTCTCAGTCGCACATGTGTGTCCCGTATAAATAAAAATATATGCAAAACTAAAATGGATTATGCTGTGCAGGGACGTCTTAACAGCATTATATGCCCCCGGGCAAAGCAGTGCACTGGGGCTCCTACCTACACAACCACTCACAGGAACAAAAATGTAGATGGTCGATTAAATTAAACATTTATTTATTGTATTGGTACTTCGAACAAAATCAGTGTTTAAACATTTAAAAACATGCTGTACAGCAAAGATTAATCAACACAAACATTTGAACAATATAACATGAGCCTTGAAAAACACAAAAATTTCAACATATAAATGATACTCAATTGGTAAACCATACAGCATGGGGCCCCTATGCTCGTGGGGACCCCGGGCAACTGCCCAGCGTGCCCATACGTTAAGACAGCCTTGATGCTGTCCACTATTATGAAACACAGTCGGAGTCTCATTATTTTAAATATCACTTAGGTAAAATCTGGTCTAGCAAAGGTAATCACTAATTAGGGCAATATTTTCATTATGTATATGGGAATAAATCTTTAAAGAGTAAGGAGCCTGAAGCCAACATCAAATTACACATTTTCAGGTTGGAGGGGATTTTCAGGTTGTCAAATTTACCAACCGCAGTTGTTGGATCTTATCACCTTGAGGATTACGTGACTAGGAACAGAAGAGGATGAATGCATTTTCAGTATGGTTTCACATATTCAAAGTATTGCCAGCTTGATACTTTCTCACAGCCAAAAACTAATTGCCTGACAGCACCAGTGCCTGTATGAAGGCTTCCCAGGTATGGCGAGCTCAACCACAATCCTTGCCTTTTTATTTTCCTTGTTCAGTTTTATATATGGGAGAGCTGACAGCCAAAGAGCATTCACCCGCTAGTACAATGCATTCAGTGTCCCTGTAAGTAAACAGAGAATGTGCCTGTTTTTGACTATGTTTGTCTTTGGTTTGCATTTGCATTGCATACATTGTACTGCCAAGTATGGGATCATTGGTTGTCAGCACTAGTACACACATATAAGCCCACTGCTACAACATGAGAAACGTGTTTGATTTTGTCAGAGTGAGGTGCAGACAAATTTGACTGAGTTACTGAGAATGGGAAACTGTGTGTCTGGCGGTTATGGAAGTGTGGCTCAACTTCCACAGACCTGCTAAGATTATTTAAATGAAGTCTGCAACTTGAAATCGGTAGAAAAATCTTACAGTGTGATGTAGGCTTTAGCCTCATTTGCTCCACCACAGGCCATCTTGAACGGTGAGTTGCACAGAGAGTGCATTTTCAGAGGTAAGTTACATTTTTTCACTTATGAGACATTATTAGCTGTCACAAATCATTCTTTGGATCTCTGTCAGCAACTACATTCTAAAACAGAGAGCTCTTCTACATACAATCTTTCTACTTCAGTCAATGTGCAGCCTATCTTGGTTTGGGTTTCTTGTAACAGGGACATTTTACAGTGAAATGGGTATCTCAACCTGAATCACATCTTCCTGTCTGATTTTGGTAGCCTGCTTTATTGTCCATAATTGTCACAGCTTGATTTTTCAATAACCCCAATGTAAAGATGCAAAATAAAATGCTTACTCTAGCGTCTCTCTCTGTCATAAAAACCTGTATGCCATTTCAAGAGAAGTTTTTATTTTTGCTGTGAAACCGGTGTCTACTTGATATTTTAACAGAGGTAATCAGGGTATTTTATTACTGTTTGTAGGGATTTATTCATATACTTTCATATATTCATGTATGTGAATATTTTAGAAGTTGTTCATTGGAATTTTTAGGAAATGATCGAATGTTCCAATTATGGATCATTCTACACACATTTTTATAAATAAAGCCCAAGAAACCTGTTCCAGCAGTACTTGGAAAATGGAAAGAATAATTTCTTTATAGGGTGACGCTTGGTTAAAAATGTACGTATAATGATGCCTTGTTGAGGTGGTGAGAAAGCAGGACCCCCACAGTGTTAGTAACAAGGCAATGATTATTCTTCAGCTGCAAAGATAATCATACAATCATCCAGTGGGTAGCCAAAGACATTCTTGTTGCAGACCTGTTGATTAGGATGTTGCTTTTACACCAATACAACAACCATACAGAAGGCATGGGCCAGCAGACACTCACCAAGTACAGCGGCCTACAGACTAGTAATGATGCAGCAATCACAATGCTAAGAGAAATCATGCAAGAAGCCTTTCCTGGGGAGAAGAGAAAAAGCCCTCAAAGCAAATTCTCAGAAACAAGTTTTCACAGGTAATCCTCTCCACTTCACTTATAGCAAACCCTCTGTCACACATTCATGCCTGTCACATTGGTATGGAAATGTGTCAACAGAGAGCCTTTGGCACTGATTTTTTTGGCCCACGATATGCAAGTAAATTGTGGCGATATTACAAAAGCGTTCCACTTGTCTCAAGTGCCTTCCTTCAGACAGCAAGGAGCTCATGATAGGCCGTGATAGACAACAACATCTCTGAAAGAAAATGGCAGCTTGAATCAAACTAATGCTAGGAAATATTTGCAGACTTCAAAGTTTCAACCAGAAAAGACCAGAGGAGATTACAGAGAGACACTTGGCTTAGACTTATGGAATGCTTTATTTTATTGCCAAAGCAATGGCAGCTGCATGGAATTTGATTGGTGAGGTTTATGCAATAAAACTTCATTATAAACAAACCGTACGGATAAAAATTATCATCATGATTCAGCATCCCACAACCAACCAATTAAACAAAAATTTACTTACCCATATTCTTCAGATTATTTTAGATATGTTTTATGTTCAAGATGTTACCCAAAGTGTGTGGATAAGTGTTCTAATGAAATCTGGTAGTCCTGGTCTTGACAGTCCTAAACTGAGATGGACAGAGAATGAACAAAGGATGGGTGAGGATTGATGGGTAATCTCACCACAGCACCACCGTTGATCATTTCAATTACGGAGCTCAATTCTTAGTTCTGTCAAGTACAAACTAGCACCCTCAAACAGACGCCATGAATTGTAAGAAAGTTCAAGTAAAAAGGAAACAATACATATTGTTTTACTTATTAAGAGCCCTTCCATTTATACTCTTAGTATTCTGCACAATAATTACAAATATAGCATGAAAAAGGAAGGCAACATAAACATAAAACATAATATTGAACCATAAACAGATAAACATAATGCAATATAATAAACATATAAACAGTACTCTAAATGAACCTTAGGCATCCTAGATATCTATAGAAATAAAATTGTAAGCTATTTGGATGTCATATTGGGGTGAGAGGCTGTAATAGGAGGCTGGGGGGCACCCAAAAACCTGCAGCATATAAGGAAACTACAATTCCCCTCAGGTAGCAGTAGTGCGCCTTCACTGTGCAGAAACATTTGCAGCGGCCTAAGTGCAATCTCATTAAAGACCCCCAGTGCGTGCAATGTTTGTATAGAAATTTCATTTCATTGTCTCATTGGACATTAGCTTTTGTTTAACATTATGTTTCTTTGTCTATCATGGGTTGTGTTTAGCCATGTTGAATTTGCAAAAGACAGTTTTCCCTATTTATTAGCACCAGGACATCTCCATGTACTTCGGTTAGCTTTATATAAATTTACCTTAGATATATAGTTTTTGCCTTCTGCATGAGCATGGAAAAGAGCCAATTTAAGATTTAATTTTCCAGTTAAGTGCTACAAGGACATGTTTGTATTTCATTTAAGAACATAACATATTAAGAAAAAGACCACATACCATAGAAAGACGAAGCATAGCAACAAGGCACAATTTGGACATTCTGCATCAGCAACGTCTCCTCTCCAGCAGAAATTTTGTGGCAGAATGGAATGTCAAGATGTGCAGGTCAACCGTTTCTACAGAGCAAGGCTGAGGACCCGAAATAGTGTTCCACCACATAACCTGAGCGATGTAGACAAGAGATAAATCAAACTGATTTCCCTTCAAAATTAGAAGTCCAGCACTGAAATTAGCTGTGAACTTAGTCAAAACCATTAAAACTCAAGTCCACCCCTCTACTGTCTTCTCTAACAAGAGAAGTCTTGTTAAATGCTTTCTTCATTGACAATTGCTGCCAAAAAGCCATTCCATCAAAGTGGAAACAAAGTCAAGAGACTCACCTACAAAAACACAGGAACTAGAATTCTGAACAAAGCTCTAGACTAACGAGTCAAAATTTTTGGCTCAGCCAGGAGGCAGCTTAGTAATACAAAAGCTGAAGAACGGTACATAGATGAATGTCTATAGCTAACAGTGAACCACAGTGCATGTTTCCTGTAGGTTTAGGACTACATTTCTGCAAATGGAGTAATGCTGATCTAGTCAGAATTAATGAAATCTTCAATGGCATAAGCAGATTCACATCCATCATGTAACATCATCAGGGAAGAATCTGATTGTTCATAATTTTATTCTGCAATCGGCCATAAAGAATTATCTTCAGCAAAAAGAAAAACAAGAAGTTCTACAACAGATGCCATGGCCTCCACAGAGCCCTGATTTTATATGGAGACAAAGAAGCAAGTGAAACAAGCAAAGTCTGCAGAAAAAATGCAACAAATCTCCAAGATTTTTAAAACAAGCTACCAGCCAATTTTCTTCAAAATATTGAATAGCAAAATTACACCAAAAATTTATTTATTTATTTATTTTTACTTTTCACTACTGTTTCTGGTATTTTTTATATTTAGAAACTTTTCAGTTCATTATTTTTCAAAGCATCTTCACAGTACTGTATTTAGAGTTTTTTTAGGTCCAATATTCAACATTGGACATTTAGCTGTATTCTGAAAAGGTAATTTTATAGAGAAATGATGATATAATTTACATAAGAGATACTGGAAAACATGATCATCTTATGTGACAATGCATCATTGTGACTCTGATTTATATAGCATTACAGGTGATGACCAAGTGAAGCTGAGAATTATTCTGGACTTAAAAAATAACTGTAACATCATATAGAAGGCTCGCTGCTATTGAAAGATTATTAGATTTTTCTGCTGAATGTTATAAGCCAAAACTATTTTCTTGATGTTATTTAAGGAAGGAGCTGTCAACATTCACAAACTATTGTAGTAATTACATTACTAGAGATAATCGAGGTTATAATTATTGTAGATAACTGAGGTTTTTACTAAAGATAATTGAAGTTTATACTCTTAGAGTCTACTGTGAATGGTAGTAGATTGTGATTCAGAGGTTCACATTAATGTACTGTACGTTTTTCTTTCTTTAGGTTATGTTCAGGAAATGGTTCTTTTTTCACTATGTCAGTATCATTAAAACCTCTTTTGCACAAGGTTTGAAACATAACACAGTTTCTTTTAAAATCTTTTATAATGATTTTATTTTACTTTTCTTACCTTCATCTTTTTCTTTATCTTTTCCTAGTTCTGTATATTGTCAGGGTTTGACCAATCTTCTCCATTCAGCTCAGTCCTGCACCTCCTCGCCAGTCAAGCCCATTTCCTTCTCCTCTTCTTTTACTTTATCTATCCACCTCCACTTTGGACACCTTCCCTTTCTCTTCCACCTGTGCTTCCATTCCCATCACTCTGTTTCCCACATATTCATTGCCTGTCCTCATCATATGTCCACCATTACAACCTACTTTCTGTACTTTCTTAGATATCTCTCTCACTTTTGTTTTACCTCTGATTGTCACATTTCTTATCCTGTCCTTTTTGGTAACACACCCATCTCAACGTTCTCATTTCTGACACATCTAACTTCTCCTGCACTCCCTTTACTGCCCATGTCACAGATTACATTATTTGTTTGTTTTACTTTTGACTTGTATTGAAGCTGATGCTAATGTAAATCAACAAGATTTGGTTAGTATTTGGTATGCCTTTACCATTTATCAACCCAGTCCATAGTGTGATAATGAGTGAAACTGTACACACGCAACCCTGATCCAATCTAAGCCTGTCTCTGCACTTTGATGTATCTCGGAATATCTTGCACTCCAATGAAGAATATTTGTGAAATGTTAAAAATTATATACAGTATATATGCCTGTATTTTTACTATTTTACTTAATAGTAATCTAAATTTATTCTAAGTCCTAATAAAAGATTAAATGTATAACACATAAAACATTGGCTTTATTTTTCATTAATAACAATGATCCAACATTCACTTTGCTGGAAAAGAACATGAACTTTACATTTGAGTTCAAGTTTTATTGCTTATTGCAGGTATACACAAGTAATTCTTACTTGCAAGTCTCCCCAGAAAAGTGTCAGTGTTAAAATCCCAATAGAAGACATACAGGAAGAAAAATTAAAAATTACAAAATAGCAGACATATAATGACTGCAAACAAAGAATTGTTACAGGACTCTGACCTGGCCATTTGAAGCCACAATATTTCATCTACTTTAGATATTCCAGTGCAGATATTTTGGGTCTTTAGGCATGTTTTCACACATAACCTACAGCATATCCATATAAGATTCAGCTTATGGAGGAGTACTGATAAGCTGTTATCTTCTGCCACTATATGTAGTGAACTTCAGTGGGCAGTGCAGCATAATATAATAGACATACCAAAAATGATGCAGAAAGTGCAGGATGGTGGACCTCTATGGTTAACATTTCTATTTGAATTAATGCAACAGGCTGGTGGAAAGCACGGAAGACATGGTCTAACAAGCAGATGTGAATATGCCAACTAAGACAAAACTCGAATCATGAGGCAGATAAAGACACAGTGAGCTGCAGAGGAAAGATTTAAGATCACCAATCAGGCAACAATCACCCACAAGGTGAAAACTGCTGTCAAAAGGAAAATATAAAGAAAAGACATGAATGCAGCAGTGAACCTCAATCTTCCAATAAATTTCTGGATCACTGAGGTGAACTTAAGGCAGCAACATTTCAGATCAGTGGTTTCCTGTGTCATCCCATCAACACACACTACTTTTCTTCAAGGCTGTGAAGTACTTAAAATGAATTAATGAAAACAGACTTTAGTCAATTCAAAAAAGGCTGGTACACTCCTTTTCCTTTGTGCCCTCCTGAAGTAGTGTAGGACCTCTCATGACTCATGACAACATTAGTGATAGTGGTAATATTTTTTTATTATTTCTACATTATCCACCTCGCCATGAGAAGCTGAAGATCACAGTGTTTATAGATGGATTTGTAACCCTTTCTGAGGTTTGGATAACTCTTTTGATGATATCTTTTTTTGAATGGCTTATGATTCACAATAACATAACCTGTCATATTTGTAAACAATTCCCTTATTTTTGGGGAAAGTCCCTCATAGGCAATTGTCTGTTGGGCAAAGTGTCTCAAACTGCTTCTACTTTAATTATACTTGGGGTTCACACTTTTTGTAATGAAGACAGTGAATGCTAGATCATGAAGAATAAGTTAGCGTGTTATTTCTGTAATTAGATTCTCCCTGTATATTACAAGGAGATAGATGAAGATCAAGCCACATTTTTAGTCACAAAAATGCAGGAATACAGATAATTCAAAACATACCTGCAGAATGATGCCATATGTTCAGGAGTGCCCTAAGCCATAGTTACACAATCCTCTCAAAAGCAATAAAAGGTAAGCGGAATTACATTTGGAACAGGGCAAAATTAGTTGGCAGCTTCTCAAATGATGGAAGGAAATGAAAAATTGTGAAGGGTAGAAGTAAGCAGAACAGCAGAAAAACTGTACAAGTTACCAAGCCAAAATGCCATTGTGTAGGGACTTCTCTTTATGACTGATAAGTTCCAGTGTAATGTGTTCCATATGAACAAATGCTGTATCAACCAGACAACATTTTTAAGATCTTTCTTTCAGGAGTCTGGAGAAGAATAATCAGAGATATTTACTAGAGTGAATTCCCAGAAATTGTTAGTGATCTGTGTATACTTCACCAGGGCAAATCTTACTATGAAATGAAACACAATGTCCTAACCAGCAATTCTTCCTCAAACCAGTATTTTTTTATTTGTTTGATTTGACTTTTTTGTTTGTTTGTTTTTTTTTTTTAATAATTTTAATTTTAATTAGAAGCAGATAACATTCCATACAATTAAGTCAAACTTAACAAAGCAAAAAAAAATTAAATTCAGCCCCCACCCAAGAGAAAGAGAGGAGAGCCAGCATTCAGTGCTACTCTATAAAAGGAACAAGAAGTGAAGAGTACCCCTTTCCCCGAAGTGGAAGCTTATTCTAAAATGTTATTGATTAGATCCTACCATATTTTTAAAATGTTTTGAACAGAACCTCTAAGTGAGAATTTGAGTTTTGCCAGATTCAACATCAATTACCCACTGACTTAAAAGTGGTGGGCTGGGATTCTTTCAGTTGAGCAAGATAAGTACGTGCTAGTAGTGTAGTAAAGGCAATTACAGTTTGTTTTTCCTTCCCCACTTTAAGCCTATCAGGGAGTACACCAAACACAGCTGTTAGTGGGCTGGAAGTGATTGTGACTCTGAGGCTGTCAGATAGGCATGCAAAGATTTTTGTCCAAAGAGTTGTTTATTTGGTGCACACTTCAAACATGTGGCCCAGTGAGGCTGGAGATAGATTGCAATGTTCTCAGGTTGAATCTTGTTCTGGAAACATTTTGGACATTATAGGCTGGAGATAGATTGCAATGTTCTCAGGTTGAATCTTGTTCTGGAAACATTTTGGACATTATTAAATGAGATAAATGTGCTTAATAAGAGATTTTAAGCTGAATGACTGAATGCTTTGCACATATGGAGCTAGAGCAGTGGTCTCAAACTCCAGTCTTGGAGGGCCGCAGTAGCAGCAGGTTTTCATTCTAACCTTTTTCTTAATTAGTGACCTGTTTTTGCTGCTAATTAACTTCTTTTGAATTAATTTTAATTGACTTGTTTTTGACTTGTGGAAGAATTCTGTTGATGAGAAGTTGAATTTGAAGCATATTTGTTTGTAGGATGTAAAGACATTATTGATGTACAAGTCTCTAAGTGTTTTAATCCTAGACATTTTTCAGACATTAAAGGAGATGGTGGAAAAAGATGGTTGTCATATAGAGGTGCCACAAATAAAAACTTCTCTGTCTTAAAGTACTTCCTACATTGGTTCCAAATTCTGACAGGATGAAAGGAAATTGGATTATTAGTGTATTGATGGTAATTTGTGTTAACTGGGGCACAGAACGGGGTATATAAAGAAGTATTTCAAGATTCTATTTCTATTGCTGACCAGGCTTGTGTATATTCACTAATTTGTGTCGATGTCCAGGTCTTTATAGCTTGTATATATGCAACCCAGTAATAGTATTGGAAGTTAGGTAGTGCCATGCCCATTTCTGCTTTAAGTCATTGTAGAGTGACCATTTGGATGCCTGCATGTTTTGAATTGCAAATAAATAAAGCTATGATTTGTTAATGTATATGGAGATGCTTTTAAATAGGAAGTGAAGGGTGGTCATCTTAACAATGTTGATTCTCCCTGCCAATGTAAGATGGAGGGTAGACCATTTATTCACATCTTGTTTCATTTTTTTTCCATGGAGACAACAAAATTTTGTTGAAAAAGATCTTTATATTTGCTTGTGATATTTATCCCTAGTTATTTAAACTGATCTGCTAAGTCCAGTCTAATATTGTATGCTAGAGAGTTCACTGGAAAAGGCAGAGTTTTATTCAAATTGATTTTGAGTTCAGATATCTTTTGAAAATATGCTAGTGCTTTTAGTACTGCAGGCATTGAATTTTGTGGGTCAGATATACACAGTACTATATCATTTGAATATAGTGATATTTTCTGTTCAAGTCCTTCTCTGAGAATCCCCTTTATCTCTGATACATTTTGAAAGTAAACACCCAATGGTTCAATGGCGATTGCAAAAAGCAAATGTGACAAGGGGCATCCTTGTCAAGTACCACATTCTAGTTTAAAGTTGTCTGAAATAATGTTAACACAGAGGGAGGCTTCTGGACTAGTATAGCATAGTTTGATCCATGCACATATGTTTGGCCTGAACCCAAATTTGTACAATGTGGTGAACAGGTGGTCCCATCCAATCATATATTTTTTTTTTTCTGTATCTAAAGATAGTACGATCTCTGGGGTGTTAGACTTAATGGGTGAATATGTTATATTAAACAAATGCAGAAGGCTAGAAGTTAAATGTCTACCTTTAATAAATCTGGCTTGGTCTTGTGACATTACTGAAGAAAGCACTTTCTCAATCCTTCTGGCTAGACTTTTCAAGAACATTTTTACATCGTTAGTCAGAAGAGAGATTGGTCTGTATGATGCACATTTTGTTTATTGTTTTAATGTTAAGTGTTCTACCAGGAAAAGTGTGGTAGAAAATAATTTAGAATGGGACCAAAAGGCAAGACTTGGACAAGAAAACAGGAAAAGATTCATAACATATGAACAAAAGAAATTTGACAAATTTGAGAGGAGACCATTCAGTCCATCATGCCTGTGTGTTTAGCTAATAGCTAAGCCATCCCAATATCTTATCCCGATTCTTCTTAAAAGTTGTCAAGGTTTCACCTTCAACTACATGTGTTGGTAATTTGCTCCAGAGTCCCACAACTATTTGTGTAAAGAAATGCTTCCTGGCTTCAGTTTTAAATGCACTTCCCCTTAATTTCCACTGATGTCCTCGAATATGTGATTCACCGTTAAGCTGAAAGAACGTTACTGGACCTACTTTATCAATGCCTTTGAGGATTTTAAATGCCTGGATTAGGTCCCCACGCTGTCTCCTGTGCTTGAGACTAAACAGGTTTAATTATCTGAGTCTGTCAGAGTAGCTTAGAACATGTCCTTAAGTTCTAGGATGCACTTGTAGCTTCAGGTGCTGCTTTGTCTGTCTTTTACTGGGGTGAAAAGGAAATCAAAAATACAGTCGTCAAACAAAAAATCCATCCACCCATCCATCCATTATCTAACCCGCTGAATCCAAACACAGGGTCATGGGGGTCTGCTGGAGCCAATCCCAGCCAACACAGGGCACAAGGCAGGAACCAATCCCGGGCAGGGTGCCAACCCACCGCAGGTCAAACCAAAAATAAGAATTCTAAATTATAGTCAGTATTACGTTTGCAAGAATTTGCTTACAAAGAACACATTTAAAAGTACAATGTGCCAGTCTCTTAGTTTTTACTCCATAAACTTGGGTGAACAGGAAGTGTTTGTTGTGATATTTATACCCACAACCTTGTAATGTCACTGTTGCTGTCTTCAAGTTTGTTTACCATGATGCACACTATAGTGACTGCTTTACACAATAGCAATGCCTACAAAAAACATAATGGCATTAAAAAGAAGCAAACATAATTGTGCTGAGTTAAATAAATTCCAAATAGGAAAACTGTTATCAGAATTCAAATCTACATGCTCCAAAACCTAAAATAAATCTTAAAATGTCAACCTGTATACCTTAAGAAACCCTTCAAAAATTAGAAATAAAACCAAATCATAAAACTACATCTTTAAAAAGACTTTCTTTAGTTTTTGTCAAAATTCGAATGCTTTGTTGTGTGCACTGCCATCTTTTATAGCATAGTCATGCAGATGTCACGCACCATGCTAGTGCATGTCACCTTACTCTGCAAAGCACCACATTCATTGCCATAAAATGGTGATGCCTATGATTTTCTTGTGGAAAATGCCAGCCTTCATTGAAAATAAAATGACACAGACACAAAATGAAAATGTGACAATGTCATCAGGGAAATAATACAAAATTACAACAACCGGAAATAAAAATGAACAATATATCAAAACAAAACAAAAATGTCAAAAATTAAGATGTTCCTTCTCAATTAGACTCTTAAACAATTATATTCCCCTTGAAAAGGAAGCTTAACAAAAATAACATTGTGTGCTGATGCATTCATAGCCTCTCCCTCTTTATATGAGGTACACTGAATGTCCTGGGAACACTAAGTTATGAATAAAGCACAAACAAACTAAGAAAACTAAGTAACATACATTAAGAATAATAGTCTTAAGCTTATTTGGATCATTCCCAATGCCTTACTGCCAATCTGTGAAAATATATATCATTTTAATTAAGTAAAGAAAGCATACTTGGGGTACATCTGCTGCTGATTATAGTGTTGATTTTTGGGGTCAGATTGGAAAGGATTGAAAATGTTTTAGACTTGGACAACAGCACTGTACTTGAATCAAAATTGACATGTAGCCTTGAAGAGGCTTCTACTTGGTTACTCCACAATGGTCAAATTAAATCAAGCATAGCATGTACAATCAAAACAACTCTTGACAAATCAAACATTTGTCCTATAATTTATTTAAAAGAAATGACTAAAGCACTATAAAAAAATCTGTTTTTAACTCACTGAAGCATATTGACTCAAAAATATAAATTCAGTTAACTTCATTTCATATATTTGACAAAATATAAGTATTTTTTTAAGTACCTTACTTTTTTAGAGCAATTTGTAAGGTTTTTTTATTTTTGAATGAGGTGTCATATTCACTTTGTGGTAAGTTATTAACTTCAGGCTTGATAAGTGCTTCTCCAATGGGTTACACGGAGTAGAAAAAATAACTAAGTGAATGTTTTTGTATCATAGCAGCATTGCTTTGTTTTAGAAAACAAACACAAAATGAGCCACATAAATTGCATTAAAAGGGGTACAGTGCTGGGAGCTGCTGTTACCTTTCCCCAGAAGATATGCTTCATAGAGAGCTGTGGCAGCTCATCATCTGTTTTGCATTTTCCCTGCTTTGTCTAATGAAACCCAACTATTTTTTTAAGGTTGTGAGTTATGGGCCTATCAATAAATACCAGATTTGCTTTGAAGTTCTCTTTGTAATGGAAAGTGGCAAGATGTCATGTGTTAAAGTTATTACCTGCCCCTATAACACTAATCTGCTGGGGCTGGCATTTTTTACTCTCCTGTTTCATCACAAGTCTTATCATGCTTTGTACTATAGAAGAATTTTAGATGCTTATTATTTTAGGGTTAAATATGAACTGAGGCAGAACTTCCAGATAAGACAAAAGAATATCAAGAACTGAAAATAAGTCATATACTAGTTTTTGTAACTACTGAGGCAGAAAATTTGAAATTCTTTGAATTGCACTCTATACTTATAAGGCCACAAATTTCTTCCATTTATGGCCAACTTTAAAATGAAATCATATATACAATACAATACAATACAATTTATTTTTATATAGCCCAAAATCACACAAGAACTGCCGCAAGAGTCCCTGCCTCTTGACAGACCCCCAGCTTTGACTCTCTAAAAAGGCCAGGAAAAACTCCCCAAAAAAAAACTCTAGTTGGGGAAAAAAATGGAAGAAACCTTGGGAAAGGCAGTTCAAAAAAAGTCCCCTTTCCAGGCAGGTTGGCCGTGCAGTGGGTGTCAAAAAAAGGGGGTCAATACAATACAATACACAGAACAAAACACAAGTAATCCTCAAAAGCGTATAATAGTAAAATAAAAATATTACAAGTACAGAGCAGAATTTAACAGTAGATGATATCACATAATATGATTTGGATATATGTAGGAAATATGTACTATATACTGTATCTATATTGACTTATAAAAAATTTTCAAAGACAATATTCCATCATCAGTTAACACACAAGAAAGAGAAAATTAGTAATTGAAATAGAGTTGGCTCGCCAGCAGCAACTCACAGTACAGACTTACTCCACTCATTGAGTGAGAAGTTAAGAAGATTCTGTGTGCGTAGTCCCCAGAAAATACCATTTAGATAAACTTGTGAACTTTACTCTGTATAACATACTGGGTGATTTTGCATGAACAGCACCTTTAATGCAATTGAGGACTCAAGTTTTTGGTAAAATCAAAAGTTCCAGCCATGCCTTTCACAATGCAGTCAGTCAGTCATCTTCCAACTCGCTATATCCTAACACAGGGTCACAGGGGTCTGCTGAAGCCAATCCCAGCCAACACAGGGCGCAAGGCAGGAACAAACCCTGGGCAGGGCGCACACACACATCAAGCACACACTAGGGCCAATTTAGGATCACCAGTGCACCTAACCTGCATGTCTTTGGACTGTGGGAGGAAACTGGAGTACCCGGAGGAAACCCATGCAGACACGGGGAGAACATGCAAACTCCACGCAGGGAGGACCAGGGAAGCAAACCCAGGTCTCCTTACTGGGAGGCAGCAGCACTACCACTGCACCACTGTGCCTCCCCTTTCACAATACATTCCCATAATTTCCAGACATAATTCCCTGTAAGTTTTCAGACTTCTTTTGGTTAGTGTGTTCAATAACACTTGTTGTCAGGAAAGTAATGCATGCAAATTTTAAGATTGAGTGAAAAGGAGATTAGTGGTAGTGCTTTTTTCTTTTTGCATTGTCAGTATTTTGAGATAGGGAAACCGGAGAGATCAATGCATAGGTAGCCTGATGATTAACCTGATTCTCTCTTAGGCCTCTCATAACAGCTGAGGGGATTATGTGGTCTTTTGTGCTTATATATCCATTGTATACTTCTTTTGTTAATCATACTGCTGAAATGTAGTGCTCTCACATGAATGGCCAAACACCTACCCACTTCTGAAACTTGTTAGTCTGCCTCTACCTTAACCATACTCCAACCAACACATGGACTTTTTGCTTTGTTGTATCCTGATCTTATGGAAACTCACCAGTCGTTTCAATCTTCACTTATTTCTCTCATACTTTAGTACTCTTGCTGTATTTATGTAAGTCTACCTATCATTCACAGTGGTAATATACAATATGCCACCTCCCTTGGAAGTCCCTTCATTTTCCAAAAGAATGTTAAAGTGCTTCACTATAGGTTTTCCTATTTTTCTCAAGCTTGTATCAGGGATTAACGCTTTCCTGTGCCATGCATTTACCACTTTTGCCCTTCAAAATACCAGCACAACAACTCCACAGCAAAGGAAAAGGCAATGAGATCAAGACTACTACCTTCCACAGTCTTAGAAATAAAGTGATTCTTCATAGTGATGCCATAACGGAGTCATGTTTGATTCACAGAAGAACCACCCATGTGAAGGCTTCAGAAACAAACCTTCATTTATTTCGGATCCCACAAATAGCCATGAATAGATGATAACAGATTTATGAAATGCCAGTGGGCTCTTGATTTTTTAAAGGACTCAGGCTAAGCTCAGGTTTTGATCTGTTAGTAGCCTGTAGCATACTAGATGTTAAGTGTTTTGTTTTGTCCACATACTAGAAACCTTTTTAAAGCACAAAGAACCAAATTAATTTGCAAAGAACCCTTCCCAGAATGAAATAGTTCTTTGTCAAGCAATGGATCTACAAGGAATCATACAAAAGTAATAACGTGCCCTTTTGGAACCATTGTTTTTAAAAGTGCATGGAGAAACCACTCTTTTGTTTAATAATCCAGCCATCTCTTAGTAATATAGATGATTCATATTATTATGCCATTTCTCCACTTGGATAAGGAATGACCTGATCTAGGCTAAGCTGCAAATATACAAATGTCAAGGAAGATGCTAGAAATGGGCACAATGCACAGTACAAAACAGTGTCAAGATAAAGACATAACAAATAAAATACAAAAATTAAATAATCGACATAAACAACTGGCACCTTAATTGTCTCCCTTTCAACCACAGAAGCAAGCAGACAGATATCCACCTCTTAGGTTTGATGTAAATACTGAACAAGTAATGCTATCCTTAGAGATATTGCTTGTATTGGAAAAACACATGCATCCACGCTCGCCATGTTTTCTTGTTCCTTGTGCTGGTGAAAAAAGTAGTTCAGTAGTGCGTTGTGCTCAAAACAGCTGAATGAAGTTAAAAATGCCTGTTTTAAAAGTTTCATTAAGGAGGGCTTATTAATCTGAGTATTTTTTGAGTTACAAATCTAATAATCAGCACCTCATCAATGCCTCCCATACTCTGATCATTTTAGGCAGTTGACATAACAACCAAATAAATGTGTAATAGTAAGAAAATAATAATAATCACAAATTGATAAGCTCGCCTTGGTACAACATAGAGTATCCAACCTCCCATGATCCCACTTTAAAAAAGTGTAATTAGAAATTGGAAGGATAGATAATATACTGTATTGAGTTGGAATTTATCAGCAGTTGACTAAATAATGTGACATGCTTTGTTAATGTACCTGATCTGTATTACTACCATATGGTGTCATGAGAAAATGGAGATGAACAATAAATATTTAAAAAGAATCTTTTAACACTAACAAAAATGTGTTACTCATCTTAACAACTTTTTGAAGTTAACATGTAATGATTGCCATATTCATGTTTGGGAAATCTTTGAAGCAATACAGTTTCTATAACATTTTTGTCTATTTTCTTTTATAATACATTTTAATAAACTTATTCAGCTAAACATGTGATACATCCAGCTAGTAAGAAATTTTTGTTTTACTAGTAGTCATAAATATTGCATTATTTAGTTCCATCACAGACACTTCATGCTTTATCAAAGATGTTTTTCCAATCATGGGGATAGGTGGATGTATTGTCTTTTTGTGCAATGAAGTTTATTTTGTGGGTGAATACTTTGATTGTTTCTTTTATTTATTTGCTTTGTTTTTTTTTGGAGATCTTTTTCTGGAGGATCCACAATATACTGAAATACACACACAAGATGCAGAGGACAGAAAGATATGGAAGAAGATGATCCGTTGTGGCAACCCCTAACGGGAACAGCCGAAAGAAGAAGAAGAAGAAGACACACTAATGACACAATGATGGCACATCCATCCATTATCCAACCTGCTATATCCTAACTACAGGGTCACGGGGGTCTGCTGGAGCCAATCCCAGCCAACACAGGGCACAAGGCAGGAAACAAACCCCAGGCAGGGCGCCAGCGCAGGGCGCACACACACACACCAAGCACACACTAGGGACAATCGCCAATACACCTAACCTGCATATCTTTGGACTGTGGGAACAACAACAACAACAACAACAACATTTATTTATATAGCACATTTTCATACAAAAAAGTAGCTCAAAGTGCTTTCACATAATGAAGAAAAGAAAAATTAAAGACAAAATAGAAATTAAAATAAGACAATATTAGTTAACATAGAAAAAAGAGTAAGGTCCGATGGCCAGGGGGGACAAAAAAAAACAAAAACAGGAAACACATGCAGACACGGGAGAACATGCAAAGTCCACGCAGGAAGGACCCGGGTAGTGAACCCGGGTCTCCTAACTGCGAGGCAGCAGTGCTACCCACTGTGCCACTATGCCGCCCACAACGATGGCACAACGCACAAACTGTGTCTTTTAAAACAAACTATATGGGATGTTATAATAAGGATTTACCTTAATATTTCTGCTTATAAAAAATATTAATTACACAACTGAACAACTTCCTTTACAGCTTCTGCAGATGTTTTGCTCTAATGTAGTACTATAAAATCCTATGTTTTTTCATTGATGGATGAAATGTCACCACAGGGGATTCTCGGCTATCTGCGACCACAATCTGTTTTAACATCTAATCAGATTAAATTCATTGTGTGTTTCACATGTCCTGGGCAGACATTCCCAAATGTTTCAGTCTTAAGTGTCAGTTTCTCACCTTTTTGCTTTTATCAGCCAATATCTTAACTCTGATGTTGCTCTTGTCCTGATATCTGATTGTTTTATTAATGACAGTTTGGGCTGCATGGAGTTTCGTAGTACAGTCTAGCTGTGCAATATAATCTGTTAAGTATCTACATAGAAAGGGTAGAAAGAGAGAGAGAGAGAAAGATATGCATGTGTGTGTGTGGGACATTACCACATGCTCAGGTTATATTTTCAGAGCAACAGTAACTACATCCCTCATATAGCCTATTGTTCCAAGGATGGACAGTATCTCCACATGCTGAAATTTAATTGTCTGGCTTTATTATTATACTCTAAAAATATACTTGAACATAAAATAAACAAGCACTGGAAAAAATGAAAAACATGCCTAAGCATCTATTAAGTCTTTAAATATGCTATGAGCCATTGTTTTCCAAGCATACAGTATTACTTGCTCCCAAATCATCTTTGTAAACTTTCTTACATTTTCCAAATATTAAAGAACACTTCCTTTTAATGTAAAACATACAAATCCAACCAAGATTTATGATTTCAACAATAAGAAGCAAACCTCACTCCACAACATTACTTTGTTATTTTCAAGAACTTTTTTTAGCCAAAAATGTCTAATAACTGCTTGTACTGTATAACCTGTTTGAATGACTGGGTCCAAGAAGCAAATTTTTAAAATTTCTTTCATTTTTGTTTATTTGATATACTTTCTTAATCCTGAGAGGAAATGGAAGGATAATTAATTATTCCCACTAAATCTATTTCAGGTTTTTTTTTTGTTTGTTTTTTGGCAGAGCTTACCCTGGCAAACCCTGGACAGAGCACCAGTCTGGCACAGAGCCCATTCAAGCACACCCACACTTACACAGGTCCAGTTTAAAATCACCACTTAACATACAGCAGTGTTTGTCAACCTTTAAGTATTTGCGACCCAAGTTTTCATAACAGTTTTAATCACGCCCCTCTAACATTTTTTTGAAACCCTAATAAAATTTATTCCTTTATTTTTTGCTACCGATACACTGCTGCAAGTTTAAAATTTCCCTACAAATAGTGAAATATACCACATATGGCAACATTCGCTTTGATTCAGTTTGAGAACCACTGACTTACAGCATCCTTGGGATGAGGGAAGAAAAGCAGAGCACCCATAAGAATAACCCACACACACATGAGAAGAACTTGTAATTACTCAGTGCAGGGTTCAAACCCAGAATACTCTAACTGTGAGGCAGAAGCACTGGGCCACTCTGTCCCACTAAATTCATAAAAAGCTTAAAAAATAATAGCCATTTCAGTGTTTAAAAAATAAGTTATTCTTCTTTTAGGTGTTTCTTTAAATATTAACACTGCTTATAATTATACCACCCATTTACTAAACTGTGGCCTTAATAAGATATTGTATTTTTGTTAGATATTTAGAATGAAAGCGCCATGCCTGTTTACTTAGAAGAAGAAGTGAAAAGACTTCACTGTGTTGAGGAAAGTGTCAGAAATGTGCAAGTTCTTAATGGAATGAAGGCTCCCTGCCTCTGCTTCACTGTATGGCCTGAGTGAGCAGGTCACTTTACCTTCCATTGATCCTTTCAGAAAAAATGTTTGTAAACAATTGTAATGAATGTGGATCTTGTAAGATACCTTAGATAAAGGCATCATCCAAATATAAAATCATACATTTCAAATGCACACGTAACTAGCCATATGTTTCGTAAATGCCAAAAGGGACTCTGCTTTGTTGGGCCCTTAAGCAAGGCCCTTAACCTGCAATTGCTAAGTGCTTTGAGTAGTGAGAAAAGCGCTATATAAATGCAAAAAAATTATTATTATTATTATTAAAGAAGGTCTCAGGAAAAGGATATCATAGTTATTGTCATGATTGGTTAAAGAGAATGTTAACAAAAAAAAAACTATAAATATTTAAAATCAAGTGAAATGCTACAACCTATGTGTTACAGATTATATTGAAAAATATTTTTTCGTTATCATTTTGAATTTCCCCTTACTTTTTAGACTTTGTATTTATAGCTGTATCACAAAACAGGTCTGCAACATTTCAATTAGGTTTATTCCTGTTGGAACAGCTTATTTTAAAGTAACAACTACCATTAAATTTTATTAATTTCTTTCATATTTTAGGACAAACACGGCTTAGCAGAGCTGCAAATTCTATGAGTTTGTGTTGAGTCTACACATTTCCTTTTCTCTCTTCTGCATGCATTTTTCACTCGAATTCTGCACTCACATAAAAGATGTGCAGGTTATGTTAACTGGTAACCTGGTCAGCTCTGAGTAACTGTGGGTGTACGTGTCGATATGCCATGCAGTAGCACCAGAGCTGGTCCCTACTTTTCACCCAGTTGTTCTGGGATCGACAGCCCATATGGCCTTATGTGAATTTGATCATGGATAGATATTTCTACTCAAATCCTATTTCTTTTTGGGTTCACCTACCTTGATTTAGCCATCTGTTAATCAAAAGAACATTCAATATTATTGAAGTCTTGCCATTCAACCTTCAATCTAATCAATCAGTGCATCTACCTTTTTTTTCACATTTTCAACTTTTTTCCAGTTTGGAATAGAGGTTAAGTTTTAATTTCAAATAGGCAGTATCCCCAGGCTTTGGTTCCACTGAGTCCTGAATTTAAAAATTGTCTTTCTTTACTTTCTTGATGATCATAAAGAGCTCTAAATGTTTCCACTAAGGCATTGTAATGTTTGCATGTAATCTGTTATCTGAGGATTTCCTTACAAGCTCTGTCGAGGTTTGTAATTGTCTGCCAGGATAAGAATGGCCACTTTCGGTAACATTGTCATCTCTTTCTTCCCCCACAGTGCTGAGAAATCTGCCCAGTGAGGGTAACTGACTCTGTCCCTTCTGGTCTGCCATTCATAAAATCTCGAGTAAGAGCGAACAACCAGACAGAGCTCTCAAGCAGGCTGACCTTGCAGCTAGAAACTGATTACCTCTTTTTTTCAGCCTTTTGTAGCCTGAAATCCCAAGGGCAAATATGCCAAAGAGCATACCTTTTCTTTCTGTTAAATATTAAATGGGACAACAGTTGGCGCTCTAAATTTCTCCTTTTGCACCCAGCAACACTGCAGAGATATATATTGTAGAATAGTTTTAAATACTTTTATACAGTAAGTCAGTCATTTTCCAACCCGCTATAGCCTAACACAGGGTTACGGGGGTCTGCTGGAGCCAATCCCAGTCAGTACCGGGCTCAAGGCAGGAGCAAATCCCCGGGCAGGATGCCAGCCCACCGCAGGGCACACCCACACACTAGGGACAATTTAGGATTGCCAATGCACCTAACCTGCATGTCTTTGGACTGTGGGAGGAAACCGGAGCACCCAGAGGAAACCCACGCAGACACGGGGAGAACATGCAAACCCAGGTCTCCTTACTGCGAGGCAGCAGTGCTATCACTCCGCCACTGTGCCGCTCATACTTTTATACAGTAGCTATAAAAAGATATCATTGGTAGACATGTGCAAAAATATATAAAAAAAAGGTTTATTCTATGTTAAATAGTAAGATTTTTAAAACCATCTAGTCAGACTTGACCTGAATTGTTTTATCTCTGGTTTGATTTTTCAAAGTTGAATTAACATTTGCCCACTTTTTCCTAATATATTTTCGGCTTTATGCATGTTGGCTAGTGGCTGAGAACATCATGTTATTATAAACACCTACATTCTTGTCAGATTTTGATTTTTTGTTGCTCAGTGTTTCAGGTCGTATACTTCTATTTCATCATGTAACATTTATGATAAACACTTCCATTGGGGCAGTCAGTGGTCCTTTGTAATTTCTAAGTCAGCCAGTCAGTCATTGTCCAACCCACTATATCCCAACACAGGGTCACGGGGGTCTGCTGGAGCCAATCCCAGCTAGCACAGGGCGCAAGGCAGGAACAAACCCTGGGCAGGGCGCCAGCCCACTGCAGTAATTTCTAAGTGTTATTACACTTTGAATATGTTTTTAAATTATTGAGCTGGCTCCTTTTTTTTGTTGTGGAGTCATTAGATTATTGCCTGAATGTAGACTTTTAATAATGAAGAGGATTAACTTATTTCTTTGTGGGATTTCATATATGACCTTATTTAGAGTCTATGCTATTTTCTGTTGAATCTGATAGTCTCTCGCAATCAACATAACTATCTGAAATAATAAGATGATAATTAACCAATAAAGATATAATGTGTCAGAAAATATCAGGCCCACTACCTTGTGCGCCAAGTTTTCCAGGATAGGCATCCACTTCTTATAACTCTAAACTGGATAAGCATGAACAGAAATAACAGGAAATGAAACTAATTTATCATTCTTGTAAAGCTCATTTAAATTTTTTGTTTAAATTTAAATGATTTTTTTTATTATACACACAAATTAAAATTCCAGCAGTGTTAAAATAAAAGCTGTGAAATGCTTAGTAGTTAGGTTAAATCATCTGTGCACTAACAAAAATGGAAAATTGTGTCTCACATCTGTAGATGGTCTTATTAATACCCAGAAACAGAAAGAGAGTTTATAATTTAGATGGGAGTGACAAATGAATCAGACTTATAATTTCACAAACTTTTTATTGCATCACAGAAATGAACGCTTTGGGACCAAATGTCATGAACAGACTTGAATTATTATGCTAGTGAAAACCTACCAGATGCATTTTGACGACTTTTAAAATAATGTTCCTTTGAAAAGAACACTTAAAATGACATTTTCTTGTATGATGCTTGAAGTATTATGCTTTAAAAAGATATCTTCTTCAGTGAAATGTGTGCATTCAATATTAAAAATGTAGACTTGATTGGTGTTTATTCAAAAATGGGTCTTACTGAGGGAAGATGTATAAGTTTTAATACAAAGAGATGATTGTTCAGAATGCCCTTGTCCAATTGCTTTTCAGGCATTTAAAATACGCCATCCCTGTCTGCACTCCTTATAATAAATTGTTGATGTCATGTTAGTTGAATAATGCATTCCAAAGGTCTTCCAATTAATTTTAGATGGTCAAATTGGGAAGGAAAATTAATTTCATATAACAGAAAATATTTTTAGGGTGGGGGTGGAGGGTTGTCTTATACTTTATGATGGATGAGACAAGAAAAGCCATAACCTTGCTAATTATAGGGCAGGGAAATTAGTGCAATTGAGGCATGCTGAAACAGCTTATTCCAATTCATTGAATATGACCTGCCTGGGAAACTTTTAACTGAAGAATTAAGCATTTGTTTAGGGTTGGCCGGAAGGGCACTTCTATAATTTCTTCTGAAGATGCTTTGGTCATTTTATCACAAAGCCATTCAGATAGTCCCAAATTACACATGATGTAAAGTTGGTTACAGCCACACTATATAAAACTAAGGATGATTGTACACTGACATAGACTGATGGTTTCATTCATTCAGTACTATTGAAATGAATGAGTGTATTTGGGTGAAAATGCTAACAATCTTGACAAGTTTTAAAAATTAGAAAACAAACCTTTCAAGATTAAATAGTGCACAGTTTATATCCTGGGGTTATATGAAATCATTGGTAAAATGACCCCTGTTTTGGGATAACAGTGGTAAAAATAGAAATCTGTTTCCTGCCACAATATAAGAACAGAGTGAAATGATGAGTTAAACTATTTTATGATTATATTAAGCCATAGGCTTTTACAACCATCAGCTTAAGGCACCCACTCTGTACTGGTCAAGGCTGTGGTGAAATGAAGCTTATCATTTACATATAGATGAAAAACACACACACAGCTGGCTTGCTTGTGGCACCTCCCTGCCTCTTCTAATTAGACCCTTTTGGCCTAAAGATTACACATTCCTTTCTGAGATGTCGTTTATGTCATCTTGTCTTCAGTATTCATCCCCAAATAGGTTCACACCCTCACTAATTCTTATCAGAATGGCCTATAGCAAAGCAAACAACTACTTCTCGTTTTAAGCTAATATTGTAAGCTATTCGGACTGCTTATGTTGCCAGGCACTCCCTGCTCGTACCATTTGGTAACTTGACAAATTAAGATAACCATTAATATAAAATCAGAGTGATAACTTGCAGAAAGAAAAAGAAATCAAATTCTAACTTCAGCT
Source organism: Erpetoichthys calabaricus (assembly GCF_900747795.2). Lineage (NCBI taxonomy): Eukaryota > Metazoa > Chordata > Cladistia > Polypteriformes > Polypteridae > Erpetoichthys > Erpetoichthys calabaricus. The sequence continues at coordinate 148,951,220 of NC_041400.2, read as the reverse complement.
ATTATTATTTTGTAAAAAACACACAACAATGGAGTGAAAAGAACTATTCAGCTTTCCGTAATTTATTACTTTTATGTATCTTCGTTCAAATTATAGTTCTTAGTGATACAGCCTTTCCTATCTATCTATCTATCTATCTATCTATCTATCTATCTATCTATCTATCTATCTATCTATCTATCTATCTATCTATCTATCTATCTATCTATCTATCTATCTATCTATCTATCTATCTATCTTTAATTACAGAATAAAAGTCAGTTCTCTTTTAACAATATATGCAGAAGACCTCACCATTTAATAGGTCTTGCTGTGAGCACCTATTTGTAGCTTTATGAGGAGTGGCACTTCTAGACTTTGCTGCAAATTCTCCCACTTCCAGGAAGAAATATGGGGGTCATGGACAACTGCTAGAGTAGTATAGTGTGTTAGCAGCAGGCTGCTGGTGCCTTGGCTTCTTTTTATAGAAAATATGTGTTTATTTTGACTGTATATCATTTGCATGCCCTTGACTATCATGAAACAGCAGAACAGATTACTGGACTGTAGCATGTTGTATAGTTTATTAGCTCAACCTTATTTAAATACTAGGGGGCCTTGCCCCCTTCTCGCTTCGCTCGCCAACCCTCCAGCCTGCGCTATGCGCAAGTAACTTCACATCACTGCCGCTCATGTATGTGGATTTCATTTTCAACAATATTACAAAATTTAATTCTCGCGGATAGGCCTCTTCATTGGGAGGAAACACTACTTTTTTTTCCCTGATGGCAACACAAATTAGACGATCTACAAGTCCCCAACTTAAAGTTTAAATCTGAACAATATATTCTATCTCTTTTCACTGTTCCGTTATTTCACCGAGTAATAATTTCCGTTTGTTTGCACTAATGTGATCTTTACTATCATTTTTTGGAGACTTTCGAATTTTAATGCTTTTATTATCTCTAACCTACTCTGCATGTGTATTGCACCAGCGTTTTTGAACCTCTTTACGACGTTCTACTTTGTCATCTACTCTTTGTCTTTCATTTCCGGCCCTGGGCGTGGTTAAATCTCTTGGCACAAAGTCTCGTCTCGTGGGACTTAAAAATATCTCTCTGAAAAAGTCACATCTCGTCCCAGGCTAAAAGTCTCATCTCATCCCACGATTTTTTTATATAATAGATAGATGTTGAATCTACTGTATGTATATACAACATGTATAAAAGAATCTGATACACCAGGTGAGGGAGCATGCACTGGTACAGTGCGTTACCGCACCCACCACATGACAAAACAGCTCGAGATCCTGGATGGCAACCTCCCAGGCAGACACGCAGTCCAGTCCCATCCTCCGGAAATGACCCTCTATCTGCCACAGCCAGGTGTTAGATAGATAGATAGATAGATAGATAGATAGATAGATAGATAGATAGATAGATAGATAGATAGATAGATAGATAGATAGATAGATAGATAGATAGATACTTTATTAATCCCCAAGGGGAAATTCACATACTCCAGCAGCAGCATACTGATAAAAACAATATTAATGAAAGAGTGATAAAAACACAGTGCAAGTTAAAAAGTGCAAGGTGGAGAGTGCGAGGCAGGTATAAGAGTCAATAACATTGTATAATGTTACCGTTTACCCCCCCCAGGTGGAACTGAAGAGTCGCATAGTGTGGGGGAGGAACGATCTCCTCAGTCTGTCAGTGGAGCAGGACAGTGACAGCAGTCTGTCGCTGAAGCTGCTCCTCTGTCTGGAGATGATACTGTTCAGTGGATGCTGTGGATTCTCCATGATTGACAGGAGCCTGCTCAGCACCCGTCGCTCCACCACAGATGTCAAACTGTCTAGCTCTGTGCCTACAATACAGCCTGCCTTCCTCACCAGTTTGTTCAGGCGTGAGGCGTCCCACTTCTTTATGCTGCCTCCCCAGCACTCCACCGTGTAGAAGAGTGCGCTCGCCACAACTGTGTGATAGAACATCTGCAGCATCTTATTGCAGATATTGAAAGATGCCAGCCTTCTAAGGAAGTATAATCGGCTCTGTCCTCTCTTGCACAGAGCATCAGTATTGGCAGTCCAGTCCAGTTTATCATTCAGCTGCACTCCCAGGTATTTATAGGTCTATACCCTCTGCACACAGTCACCTCTGATAATCACGGGGTCCGTGAGGGGCCTGGGCCTACCAAAATCCACCATCAGCTCTTTGGTTTTGCTGGTGTTCAGGTGTAGGTGGTTTGAGTCGCACCATTTAACAAAGTCCTTGATTAGGTCCCTATACTCCTCCTCCTGCCCACTCCTGATGCAGCCCACGATAGCAGTGTCATCAGCGAACTTTTGCACGTGGCAGGACTCCGAGTTGTATTGGAAGTCCGATGTATATACGCTGAACAAGACCGGAGAAAGCACAGTCCCCTGCGGTGCTCCTGTGCTGCTGACCACAATGTCAGACCTGCAGTTCCCAAGATGCACATACTGATGTCTGTCTGTAAGATAGTCCACGATCCATGCCACCAGGTATGAATCTGCTCCCATCTCTGTCAGCTTGTCCCTAAGGAGCAGAGGTTGGATGGTATTGAAGGCACTAGAGAAGTCCAGAAACATAATTCTTACTGCACCACTGCCTCTGTTCAAGTAGGAGAGGGATCGGTGTAGCATGTACTGTAGATGATGGCATCTCCGCTCCCACCTTCTCCTGGTATTTGAACTGCAGAGGGTCGAGGGCATGGCGGACATTTGGCCTCAGGTGGTGAAGCAGCAGCCGCTCCATGGTCTTCATCACATGTGACGTCAGGGTGACAGGCCTGGAGTCATTCAGCTCACTAGGGCATGATACATTTTGGAACTGGGGTGATGCAAGATGTTTTCCAAAGCCTCGGGACTTTCCCCTGTTCCAGGCTCAGGTTGAAGATGTGCTGTAGAGGACTCCCCAGCTCCAATGCACAGGCCTTCAACAGTCGTGGTGATACTCCATTTGGAACCCACTGCTTTGCTGGCATGAAGTCTCCTCAGCTCTCTGCTTACCTGGGCTGCTGTAATTGTGGGTGGGGGGAAACTCTCTCCTATGCTGGTATCAGCAAAAGGATGGGTGAAGGATGCAGTACTCTGAGGTGAGAGTGAGAGTGGGTTAGGGTGGTCAGACCTGCTAAAAAAGTTGTTCATCAGGTTTGCTTTCTCCCTGTCTCTCTCGATGGAGGCACCCCGTTTTGAGCTGCAGCCAGTGATGATCTTCATCCCATCCCACACTTCCTTCATACTGTTATTCTGCAACTTTTGCTCTAGTTTTCTCCTGTACTGTTCCTTCGCCGCCCTGAGCTGGACTCGGAGTTCCTTCTGCATGCACTTGAGCTCAAGCTGATCACCGCCTTTAAAAGCCCTCTTCTTCTGGTTCAAAAGGCCCTTGATGTCACTTGTAATGCATGGCTTGTTGTTAGCATAGCAGCGTACTGTTCTTACTGGAACTACAATGTCCATACTGAAGTTGATGTAGTCAGTAGTGCAGTCAACAACCTCCTCAATGTTATCACTATCCTGCAGGATATTCCAGTCCGTAGTTCCAAAGCAGTCTCTCAGAGCCTGCTCTGCCTCAGGGGACCACTTCCTGAATGAGTGTGTGGCTGTAGGTAGCTCTCTCACTTTTGGTTTGTAGTGAGGCTGAAGCAGAACCAGGTTATGATCTGCTTTCCCAAGCGCAGGCAGCGGGATGGCGCTGTATGCGTCCTTAACGTTTGCATACAGTAGGTCAATAATCCTATTTCCCCAGGTGTTACAATCCACATACTGGGAGAAGGCAGGTAATGTTCTGTCCAGCATCACATGGTTAAAATCTCCAGAGATTAGCACAAGCACTTCGGGGTGCTGTGTTTGTAGTTTAGCAACAGCGTAGTGGATGATGTCACACACTATCTCCACGTCTGCACGAGAAGGGATGTAAACAATAACAACAATGACGTGTCCAAACTCTCTGGGCAAGTAATAGGGATGCAGACTTACTGCCAACAGTTTGACGTCCCTGCAGCAAGTGGAGATTTTGACGTTTACATGTCCAGAGTTGCACCACCTTGTGTTCACATAGAGAGCGAGTCCTCCTCCTTTCCGCTTCCTGCAGGTATTTGCGTCTCTGTCCGCTCTAACTGTGCTAAACCCAGGTAGCTCCTTGTTAGCATCTGGGATGTTAGTTGTTAGCCATGTTTCACAAAAACACAACAAACTGCATTCTCTGTAGTTCCTGACATTTTTCACCAGCGCAGCCAGTTTATCCATCTTATTTGGTAGTGAGTTCACATTTCCCAGGATCACAGAAGGCACCGAAGGCTTGTATCGCCACTTCCTCGCTAGCCGCTTAGCCTTTAGCTTAGCGCCGGCTCTGCTGCCACGATATGGCCTTCTTACCTCGTCAGGTAAATAGGGAACCACACCGGCACGGGCCTTTGTTCTCCACGCTAGAAGTTGACTACCTGAATAGACGAGTCTCGGCGTGTAAAAATCCATGTCCAAGTAGTAAAAAATGTCCAGGAAATGAGTCCACATAAAAGAAAGTGGTAGGAGTGATCAGAGGGAAAAAGGTAGAAAGATAAAGAAGATAAAGTTCTACATGGAGCTGCTGGAAAGGCTGCCACTCACGGTGGCGCCTAACTAACTAACTAACCTTGGCCTGGTCCAGCCACTCGGGTCCCCAACATTGAGTATCCTGCAAGCCAGATCCCCCTCAGGGAATCGTACACACATGGCCATAGTGCTGTAACTGATGCTCCCTTACAATTCACGTAATGTGCCTCATTAGCGACTCCATGAGCAACTGCTCATTCGACACAAAGTCAAACAAGCTGTACCTGAGGATTCTCTAAAGAGACACAGAACCAAAGGTGTCCAGTCTTCCTCTCAGGTCACTGAATACCATCCATGTCTCGCAACCATATAGCAAGACAGGAAGCACAAGGACTCTAAAGACTTGGACCTTCGTCCTTTTGCATAGATTTTGGGAGCGCCACATACCCCTTTCCAGCAACCTCATGACCCCCCATGCTCTTCCAATCCGTCTACTGACTTCATAGGAAGAATCACCATTGACATGAATGTCACTGCCAATGTAAGTAAACCTCTCGACAACATTGACACTCTCTCTGCAGACAGACATACTACTGCTGATGGCTGTGCCTAAGAGGTCATTAAATGCCTGGATCTTGGTTTTTATCCAGGACACTTGCAAGCCCAGACACTCACTTAGCTAATATAATTTGAATTTGTAAAATTAAAATAAGCTTCCCTAACCAATTCTTGCATTGTCATCTGTCATTCTAATTATAGTTAGATTTGCAACGTTTTTTTATGAAATTGAAAATGTAACATTTAAAATGTAATATGTTCTAAAGCAATATAATAACAGCGAATAATTTGAAAAATTGTTTTAACTAGTTGGCACAAAAATATTCATGATTAAATTGTTAAACCTTGGCATTTATACTTGTTCCCACCCTAATGAATCATGTTGCAATTTCATTTGCAAGCACACCTGCAAAAAGATCACGACTGTTAAATTTTTTGGTTTGTGCACTCATTTCAAACTTTATACTCCCCTCTGACTCACTGTGTGACCTTAAGCAAGTCAATTAAATTGCCTGTGCTCCAGTTGTTAAAATAAATATTAAGAGTTGTACTAAAGTGGTGTGTCTTGCAGAAGTGGGCAAACAAATTCGATCACATTGCACCTACTAATGGTGAGGAGTATGCTCCCTCATGATTTGTTGAGCAAATGTCCTGAAAAGACCAGAAAGGAAAGACAGATGAACTGTGATGTAGCTTAGGTGAAGGAAGAAAAAGAAAGAGTGGAGCTTTATTTAAGTTTTTCTTGCTTTAGAAGAGTTGGCTGAATAAAAATTAATCAAATGTGGAATGTTTTTCTGTTTTGCAATGATAGTACTGGTGGGAAGTGTCAGCTGCGGACAGCAACGAAGAAAAGGAATAGACAGACTGAAGAAGAGGACGAGACCCTACTGTGTTTGATTAAGTTCCCTCCATTGAAACTCTGGCCCCCTATAGCAGCAGCTTCACCCAGGAAAAGCCTTAGCAACAAGGTGATCCCGCCAGAGAATCCCGGAATCTCAACAGCTAACACCTCCCCATTAGTAGTACCAGAGGCTCTGGCCCCTGGATTAAAGCTGAAATGGGGCTCTGTTCAACTTGTATAAGAAATTACTTGAAAAAAATATAACCATTATAATTAATTTCTTAATTGTTAAATGTCATTAAAAGAGAACAATACAGCAATTCAAGTTTAGGTACAGCAAAATGCAAATATTACTCATATACTTACAAAACATCAGAAAAGTGATTATTGATTTCTGTACAGTGTGGCATATTAAGAGCATCCGATATACTGGTAAAAGAACTTGTGAATATTAAATTTTTCATTGGTCTTATATTGAAGTATGCAATATTAAGGGAAATATTTCTCACTTAAGCTACCTCTGACCACATTGCAGAAATGATTAACCACTTTTGTGATGCTTTTGTAAATGTTATTAGGACCAGAAGAAGGCTTTGTTAAGGTCTTGTTACATAACCATATATGAATAGCAGGTGCATGTTTAGAGTACATAAGTTAAAGTGTTACTAAATTTCAACTTGTGCTTTCCGACTAAGACAAATAGTAGTAGCAGCGGATCTGCCTACTTTGGGTTCTGCTAATGCCTTCTCTGTGACTCCAGTTAGAATAGAAGTAGCAAGTTTTGAAAAAACTTTTGAAATGCTTTTTAGCATAATACAGAGCATTTTTGGAAGAATAAAAAATAATACACAAGACAAAATCTTTAGCTATCTGGGGTCTCATTTTAATATTTATTTCAAATAATTTTACTTTTGATGATTAGAATATTAAATTGGGAAATGTTCACCTTCTGTTAGAATTGTAAATAACATGCAGACTGGGATTTTAAAATATCAACTAATAATTTTTCAAATTATTGATTATTAATAAAGTGCCTCGTAATTATTCTGAAGTATAAAATAAAAATGGATTGTATTAATACTTCAAAATGGTAGCAGTGTACTGAATGGGGTAAATTACACTTTATAAAAGACATCCATTCTTCATGTGCTAAATAGGGATAAGAATCAGGATTGCCCCAGAGAGGAGAGTGATTATCAGTCCCTCAGATTGAAAAATTCAACATAGAACAAACTGAAGTGCTCATTGTTCTCATTTGCAGCTGCCATTACCCCTTATAAGTCAAACACAGCACTTCTGTTTTCTTGTTAAGCGCTGTTAATTCAAATGTTGCTGTTTCCAATTAGTCATTTTGCTCCTATCCTTGTTAATAACGTCTTCAGCCTATGGACATATCTTATTGCCAACTCAGTCAAGAGAGATTAATGATGCCTGGACCATGCTAAATTATGAGAAGTGAACCTGTGAAGCAAACTCCCTGTGACTCTAATCTCTGGAATGCTGACTCCCTCTTAGGTCAGTGATTGTTTTTTTTTTGTTTTTTTTTAAAGATTCTGCCTCAGTAGCATGCCTAAGCCTGTGACTGAACCTTTGAAATGCACACCCTCGGGTCAGTGGAAGAAAGATGCTTTGAAATGAACTGGAGCCCTGGCTTCCAGAAAGGGTACTAATAATAGCTGCTCAGCAGAGCGATTCAAGGGGTCTCTTTCTAGGAACCCAGAGTAAAAGTCACTCTCTCATACTCTGTTAGAAAAACTGCAGCAGAAATAGTGGATTACATAGAATTCATGAACTCAGCTTTTGGCTGAACCCCACAACATCAGCCATGCACCCCACATATAATTTATACTTCTGAGATGAGTTATAATCCTAATTTTAAAATGGCCATCCAAGAAAAAGTTTAGTCAGAAAGGTTGTAGCTCTCTCAAGTAAGAATTTTACTTAAGCCAAAGAAAAAATCACATTACTCATTTAATATTTTTTTTTTCCAGATTTGCTTCCAAATATTATATCTATACTATATAATAAAACACTACTGTCTGTGTGTGTGCTTGTGTGTGTCCAGTACCTCCGAGAAATCTGATTAGTCAGTTTGGCTTTGGTCTGATTGGTCACTTTGGCAGTAATACAGTAGTAGGAATGATGGCACAATACTTTATGGATTTGAAGTTCAGTTTGTGATTGTGATATTTATTTTTTTATTTCACAAAAGAGAGTCAAAATGGAGAATTTCAATGACAACAAATTGAATAAGTTACTAAGTCATGTCAAGTCGCTAAATGCTAACTAAGCACAATCCGAGTCATCTTCAAAGACAGGAAGTATTCACAAGAATACAAATAATATTTTTGCAGTGGGTAATGAGGGCCCATCTACCATTGGTGGTGGTCAAAAAGTAGGCAGGAGGCAAGCAAGGTGTCTTGAAATGATCAAGTCTGAGAAGTAAGCTTTAAGGGAATGTGCTATTACCAAGGAAAGGCAAAGGATGAATGGTGAGGGTACATGTAGAGCAACAATGATTGAGAAGATTGAGAGGATGCCCAAGAAAATGCACAGAAAGAATGTTGAGGGTACCCGTATGACAAGAGGGGTTGAGGCATGTGAAGACATCAAGGAGAGGTGCAGTAGGAACACTGTTTTAAAACGTATTCAATTATCTGTCTATTACAGGTAAGTGTAGCTAGGTATATATTGTTTTTTCATCTTCCTCTTCATCTTTCCCTACTTCTGTGTGGGATTGATGTGCTTGATCAACCTTCTCCATACAACTTGATCCTGCACCTACTCCTCAGTGAAACCTTTGTCCTTCAGATCTTCTTTTACTTTATTGATTCTCCTCCACTTTGGTGTCCCTTGCTTTCTCTTCCCATGTACTTCCATTCCCATCACTCTGTTACCCACATCTTCATTGTATCCCCTCATCATATGTCCATACCACTTCAACCTACTTTCCTTTAAATTCTTAGATATCTCTCCCACTTTGTTAACTCTGAGTGTCTCATTTCTTATTCTGTCCTTTTTTATAACTCCACACATCCACCACAACATTCTCATTTCTGCCACATCCAGCTTCTTCTCCTGTGCTCCCTTTACTGCCCATGTCTCAGTTCCATACATCATTGCTGGACTTAACCCTGTCTTAAAAACCTTAATGTTAATCTTTGTCTTAATTCTTCGATCACACAGTACTGATACCTTCTTCCAATTTTCTATTCAAACTGCACTCTATGGGTTATCTCTGCATCTAAGTTTCCATCTAAGTAGCTACTTCTAGTATAATTTATTATATTACATATTATACTTGATTAGGATATAGTGCTTTAACATTGAAACTGCATTCTTGGCATGTAGAATGAACCTGGAGCAAATTATGAGGAAAATGTTAAAATTTCAGTAAGGAAGCACTGTAAATTTTAATCATTTTAGGTTTTATGAAAACAATGTCAGGACTTTATTGAGATTTTCTAGACATCAAAATTCATAGTCAATAATGGTGCAATGTGCAATTCCCTGAAAGGAGTGGGATGAACAGAAAGTCAGGAACCGATGAATTCTGTGTAGACTGCAATTTTGTTTTTCTTGTCTATGTTGCCTGCTGACCTTAGCTTAATATGTGTATACATTTCCATTTAATTACTCATTTTTAGGAACATGTGAAGAAACTATATACATGCGTGTCTGGGGATCACCTTCCTGGCTCTGGTGTGGTAAATACTTCCACCCCAAAACGAAACGGAATACGGATGCTAACATTATCTTCTCCTTCCTCTTCCATAGTCAAGAAAAAATGTTCAAGAAGGACAACTGAAGAGAAAACTCTGCCCCTTCGGTCTCAGTCTAGAAAGCTGTCTCATTTCCAGACATTCAGACACCGAACTGACCCCATTGTGAAGGACAGAGCTCCTGAATGCTTACCCGAGTAATACAAAGCCTTAAAATTGTTTTTGATTGAGCTCTATGTCAGCTGTCTTTTTTGTTGTATTATAAATGGCATACATCCTCAATCCCAGTTAATGCAATTCAGACTTGTGGGGGCCAAATCCAGCAGCATTGGGTGCAGGGTAGGAATTAACTCTAGATAAAGCACTAAGTGGCCCCCTCATACACAGGGGGACATTTTAGAACTGGAAATTAACTTAATTCATACATTTTTGGGGTGCAGGAGGAAGTCTAATGTAACTAGAGAGTAGACAGGCCCCAAACAGAACATGACCAGATGTCAGATTTATACTCATTATATTGGAGCCTTGAGGCAGCAGCTCTGACCACTGTGCCCTGCTTTGTTTTATTTTAACTATATTTTGAATCTACAATATACAGAACTCAGTGCTTCACTATAAAGGAATAAATCAAATTGATCAGTTTATCTGAATACTTTTTTTCTGAACACTTTCATCTGAATTGCCTATATGTAATATATTGCAACATTAATATTTCATAATAAAAAATGCAAGCTTTCGAGGCAACTCAAGCTCCCCTCGAAACCTTGCTTATTGTAAGCTTTTTAGTTAGCCAATAAAAGGTGTCATTTTGCTTAACTTCTCACTACATCCATGATGGCTAACATGGTAGATCACTCTAGTACTATAATAAAGTATAAAATGAAATGTATTTTCAAGAAGCCATTCAAACAAAAAGCTTACACCTGCACTTAGATGAATCATTAGTTTAATAGTCCATATAGGGCAGTATTGGATCACTTTTTAATTCTCAGACCTATCACTACCTATATGAAGTTTGTAAAATATTCCTGTGAAAAATTTCACGATCTCTAAATTGATCAGAGATAGTTACAGGTCACAGCATTAGACCTCCGTGAGACTCCACCTCAGTCATGGACAATAACCTGCACTATAAATCATTGTAGAACATCCATGGAGAGACTGGTGGCTAGTAAGTCTTAGTCAGAACGAAGTGGGCTTGGCAGAAAATGGAGGGATAAATAAATAAGTAGGGGAATAAAAAGAAAAATAGGAATAAAAAAAAAAAACCCACCGACACTCTGGGTCTTATGCTCAGATTTCATCTCAAATTAACATGTAGGGTGTCATACCTGCTTGCCTAAATCCCAAGTACTACACAAACAACTTTCCTTTCTAACTCTGTATTTCTGTTGTTTTCTTTCTTATCCACTTAGAAATCTGGCCTCTCATACACTTACCAGTGATCCCTTTCAAACACTCCTCCTCCCCACTCCAGACTCAGTTTGCTCTTCTAAATAAAGCAGCTTTAAACCCCCTTTCAAAAATCACTTCAGATCAAGTCCCAGGATCATTTCTTGCTTTAGCTAAAGGCGCATCAGTCTTGTATCTTAGGCTTTGTTGTCCCTATTAGTCCTGAATAATTATAAAAAATGGCATGCTTGAACTGCAGTTCATCTGTTGCCTGTCCTCCTAAAGGAACAATATGTTGTTCATTCTTCTAGCTTGAACTGTGTGCTGCCACCTAATGTGCTGGGGGGTAATGACTGGCCTTCTTCCTTGACCTCAACTAAATATCCTGAATTTAGACCATGTTTTGCTCTCTATCACCATCAGCTCCTAAGACGTAAATAGATTTGAAGACACCTGCTACGTGTTCAGAGCATGCAATCTTCTGCCAGCAATCTAGTTTCCCGCACTGATAAATACTTTTTGGGGGGCCTGTGTTGAGTAATTACAGTATAATGGAAAGTCCCACTACCAGCATCATTTTTAGTAACCCCTTATATATTGGGAAAGTCCTCCACAAAGTATTTGTTAAATTTTATATCTGCTCAAGTTAATTTATTTTGGTGGCTTGACCTTCAGGTGTGTACTCTACAAAGCAGGATGACATATCCAGGCAGTAGACTCAGAAAACTGATAAATGGACAAACTCTACGAATCAGGAACAGTATAAAAGAGACCTAAAAAAGTAACAGTTGTGGCAACCACCAGTTTTGACAATCCAGAGCTACTTCAGCTAAGCAGAAATCTGTTTTGTGGATGAATGGCCTGTCAACATGTTTTCTGCACACATGTAATGGGTGGGTTTGAAAAAGTGATCTATGGGAAAGCAGAAACAGCAGCTTTAGTGTAATTCAGAATAATACCTGTAGTAGTGTCAACAGGTTCATAAAATGAATGATTTAATACAAGGACAAAAGAATTTACTATTTATAAACCAAAGCAAGGTCAAGGAGAGACAAGAGGACAAATCAGAAAACATTAAGCAAAGCATAAAGTCACAAAAAAGAGTAAAATACCTGCAAAATGTTAAAAATCATAATAAATATAAGTAAAAACAAAAAAACTAAAAAACACAATGTTACAGCACTAAGGAAAACACATACTCCTCTTTTATTCAGGTTCCATCTAATTTTGCTCAGATAACATGCATTTTCTTCATTTTGGGTAGTGCTCAAAATTTAACTGGTCTCTCAAGCTTGTTTCAGCCATGAAGCTGCATGAACATCTTCTTTTTTTGTTTTGGCTACTATCAATAGATTCTATTACTGGACATTGAACTTCAAATGGATATATTTGAATATTCCATAATTTCTGCTATGTTTGTCTTCATGTGTATCTTCTTGGCATCCTTGGGATTCAAAAGACATTAAAGAGACATAAAAGGGGAAGGTGACTGAGGATCATGTCGCTACATGGGCTAACGTCAATAAACAACAGTATGTTAATATAAACTGCTATGAGCAAATCAAGTTTAGATAAATATAATGTTGTGAGCTGGTTTGTACTTTAAGACCTACGTTAATTTTGTATGAATCTGCAAAAAAATAGTTAAAAAATTAATCCCACATTAATCCCTCTGTTCACATTATATTTTATAGTTTTCAGCATGGATTAACTCTCATATCATCTCAGGTTATTCATTGCAGGTCATCTCTCTCTATTGCTCTATAGCTATTATAGATAGATAGATAGATAGATAGATAGATAGATAGATAGATAGATAGATAGATAGATAGATAGATAGATAGATAGATAGATAGATAGATAGATAGATAGAACTTTATATATGTTTCGGCAGAAAAGTGTTCAAATCAAACAGTGGATGGATTCATAATCTGGATTTTCACATTCATTTAATTTTTCAGTTTGCTTTGAAAATGTCCAGAGCCGTTGCATTCCTGATATTAAATATTCAAACTCAAAAACATTAAGAAGGTATGTATGCTCTTTCTCACTGCCTGCCATGTTTCCTTGAGTTAATGTGACATGTTGTCCACTTCTTGTTATGAATGTTTCATTTTATTTTTCATTCATTATTCCCTGTTCATGTTTTAAAATATCTTTTGCAATGGCCAACCTCTCCATAAGACCTGCTTTTTCTGATTCAGATGGTGTTGCATATGAATGTGCTGCTCCACCTCAAATGAAATGCATACACTTTGAGAGAAATTTGTTGATATGACATTTCTCTTGGATTGTAACTTTTGTTCCTTTTATATCTTCCATCCATTTATTTTCATGCTTGTTCCATCACAGGCTTACATGTCACCAAACTGAGTTCAAGGCAGAATCCAATTCTGGAAGTTTCTATGCTTTTTAGTTAATTTTTTTTTAAACTGCTGTAATGTTGGGAAAAATGATTGATAGACAGGTATTTTTGCCTAATAATCTAAACACTGTAGTAAATATTTTCTATAAAAATAAAGTGAGGAATGATATGGGTCATATGAAGGAAAAGTAAAACACTAAAGGTCTTGTATATTTCTGACCTTAGAATGAAACATATAGTGATTAGTTAGTTAGTCGGTTAAATAAATTATTCACTCAAAAGAACATTTATACTCATAAATGTGTTGCGTTTTGGATTTACGTTGATTCATTATGGTCAAAGTCAGTTATTCTCTCTTAATCCCATTCAAAAGAGTCAGTGTCTCACTAGCAAATTGAAAAAACAAATTCATTAGGTCTGTGGCACTGTGATAATAACAACAGACAGCTTGAGATTTTTGCTGTATTTATTGAAGTTCATTAATTTGTAACACTCAAAAACAAGAATGCAAATGCCATGACATGATTTAACAAGTGAGACAAGTAGTCTGTTCTGGGGAATGTAAATTTGCTATAGGGCATGAAGAACAGAATTTTCACAGCATCAAGCATTTTAAAAAATCCAGCAGCACTGTGTGTCTCTTTGTTCGTAAAAATGTGCCTGGTGTGTTGAATGTGCACTGCCTGCAGAACACACTAAATTAACTTGAATTGCTACAGATATATCTCTGCATAAAGATTTGAGACATTTAACTTGAGGTCAGTGTGTGTGTAACATACATAGTGCACGCACTGTACCTTATTTTTTTATTAATGTCTATTGATCCATTCATTCGCTATAATCACCTTTTCAGAGCTAAGTGGAAGACAGAACAATTAACATAGCAGGGGTGCCAGTTCGTTACAGGCATCACAGTATCGTGTACTGACTAGAACTTAGAGCTCAAATCCCAACATTGTCTGTTCAATACCTGTTCCCTTGAGATAGTAACTGAGAGCCAAGAGTCAAACCCATGTTCTTAGCCCACATGAAACAGTATGGCCAACCACAGAGCCACTATGACATCCCAATTTATGATAATTTTACTGGTTCATTAATTTAATTGCATACTATAGAGGTGGCATAGTGGAAAACTGCTGCCTCACAACTCTAAAAAAATATGATTAAATCCCAGCCCAGTCAGAATCTGTGTGGAGTTTATACATTCACTCAATGTCATTTATTTCACATATCCCATAAACATGCACATTAGGCCAGTTGGCCATTCTGAATTAGTTGAATGTCTGAGTGCTGGTGTATGTTGCCCTATCCTACCATTTTGAAAGAAAATCAATTTACAGCTTTAACAAGTGGTATTTTCTGCAAAATGGCTTTTTTATTATGTGTCATGAGCATCACGTACCATTATAGAGCAATGAAAATGATTTTATTAGAAATTCAGATAACAACTGGTTGTTTTTGTATTTATTTTTTAAACAACTGGCTGTCAATTCTTCCAAAGCTGAATTAAGCAGAACAGAGTAATGTGCTGTAAAGAGGAGAGTTTGAGTCACTACACCATTTAATCAGCATCAGGTAAGCATGAGGGCACTCTATTAACCTATCATTTGATGTAACACAGCTATTCTGTTCTATTCATATTGTATGTTAATTTGTTTCTAGAAATTATTCCTCATTGTGAATGTAAGCGCTATATAAATGTAATGAATTATTATTATTATTATACGGAACAAACTATACACTAAACAGACAAATATTACGAGAATGGGCTAAACGTTAACATTATTCAAAATGATTGTCTCTTTTTACCTACATTTTTATTACTCTTTAATTTAATATTGTTTTTCTGTATCAGTATGCTGCTGCTGGAGTATGTGAATTTCCCCTTGGGATTAATAATCTATCTATCTATCTATCTATCTATCTATCTATCTATCTATCTATCTATCTATCTATCTATCTATCTATCTATCTATCTATCTATCTATCTATCTATCTATCTATCTATCTATCTATCTATCTATCTATCTATCTATCTATCTATCTATCTATCTATCTAAGCTAGCAGCCCAGAGGTCTCATCTCTAGCACATCAACCCTGAGGATTTCAAGTGTCCTGTACAGTAAATTACTCAGTTTATTAACTCAGTGTGAACAAGTCCTCTTTTTCTCTTCGTGGAAATATTAATCACAAAAGTGAAGATTATCATGTGTATTTGCTTACTTTCACTACAAAACATCTGTAAACTCAAACATAATAGAAAAATCCAGCAGTACCTGAAGTCAAAATATACAAACCTACTATTCTTATCAATGGGTTTTAACAAGTCTACCCCAGTAGTATCCATTCTGACATCTCAAATAAAGAGTGACGGAAATAAAAAAGAAAGAAAATTCTTATTACGATAAAATTTTGCTCAGTATTACGAGGGACGTTCAAAATGTTTCCGCACTTTTATATTATCGTTGGAAATGGTGAAGGCGGAAGGAGTAGTAATTGGGTATTAAAAAGTTGGTACGACGCTGGGAAAATTGCATCACAAATGAAGGTGGCTATGCAGAAAAGTGATGTAATTTGTTTTTGCAATTCTTAATAAATAGAATTAAAAGAAAATGCGGGAACTTTTTTGAACGTCCCTCGTATATGCAGTTCATTCTCCATGTTCTATGGTAAGGAGATACATAACATTCTTTAAATGAATTTGATATTTTTTACTATCACTCTAATCCCTGTTGCCTTCCCTCCATTAATTATAGTTTCTCTTCCCGTCTCCTTTGAATAAAGGTGAGGAATGCCTTGCAGTCGTGGAACAACTCCTGCAACTTATGTAATTAAGCTGTTGAAATCACTGCCAGAGCAGCTGTGTGTTCAATTAAGTGTGAGTGTTCTGTAATAATCTGTATTACTTCAGGAATTATGTCATGGAAGGCAACCATAAAAATGGGAAAAACAAGTTCCTAGCCCTTTTCTTTATAATGTACAATAAAAGAAAACATGTACAGTATGCACATATTCAGTTTCTACTCAGTGATTACAGCAATTTAAAGGTTGTAATTTATCCTGGTAAAGTTTCCCTACATGAAGACAGACAGACAGACAGACAGACAGACAGACAGACAGACAGACAGACAGATAGATAGATAGATAGATAGATAGATAGATAGATAGATAGATAGATAGATAGATAGATAGATAGATAGATAGATAGATAGATAGATACTTTATTAATCCCAGGGGGAAATTCACAATGAATGAATGAATACAGGTAAGCAGGACAGCCCAGATCATATCTTCAGTAGACCTGGTTTATAGCAATAAGAAGTGCTTTTAAATTATGAAATAATAAGAATGAATCCTTTAAAGTGTGATCTGTATGCCACAGATACAATTTGTGAAACAACTATAACTGATTCAAAATTTTACAACACTAAAATAATTTTTTTTATTACTTTTAGTGCTTTAGTCTGCTTGTATTACTTTTTAGGTTTGATTGAATTTTAATAATTTATTGATTACTGGACTTTTTTGAAGGATGATGACAATGTGGAATAATTAGAAACAGAGACATATCCAGCAATTTTCAGAACACTGTCACACATGTGTGATTAGGAAGAAGCTGAGTGGACCAAGGGGAGGTAATTACCTGCCAGGCCAGGGGGTGGCAGGGTGCACTAATCCTACTTCTGTTATCTCTGCAGGCCAGATACGGGAAAACCTACCTGACATACCATCAACAACGTCACTTCCAGCTCCAGCACCACAAACAACGTCACCTCCGGTTCTGGTGCCATGAACGACATCATTTCCGGTTCTGGCCACAGATGACGTCACTTCTGGTTTTGGCCTTTAAAGCTGCCATCATTTCACTATTCAGTCAGTTCAATCTGGGAACTCAATGAAGCAACATTGCTTAGTTTAAATACCAAGTTGCAGCCAGGGACAATATATGGGTGGCTGCCCCAATCCTTTTTTCGTGTGCTGAGACTGATTCTTTTACAACACACATTGTTTGAAATATACAAACATCAAACCTGATCATCTAGTTCTACACCCATATACTGTATGTACACTAAGACATTACTAAAAGCCAATTAACATGTCACGACAACGTTCACAGTCCCTCAAATACTTTTAGCAATAGAGATATCAAGCATTTATAACAAGTATTCAGATGTGGTCAGAGACTTGGTTAGCTGGTTTCAGAGATTTGAAATTTTAACTTTTCTAGGCACTTGGTCAAACAGTTTGTTAGCACAATTAAGCAGAATTTTGTTTTTATTATTTCTAACTCTTGCAACAGTGAGTCGTATGCAAAATAACAGTGTAACAATGATAATACAGTGCATTAATAGTGTGCATAAAATGTTTTTTAATACCATTTTACAAAATCATGACTCAGAAATTGCTTTCATAGACAGAAGAGTCCAACTCAAGTGATGAAAACATGTGCTATGCTTAATTGATGGATGTGAAGGGTCTGTGGTTAACATACTTCTAATTTCTTAAAGGTAATATTTTTCAAAGAAGTAGCCAATACAAATTTAAAATCTGTGATGAGCTCTCACACTAAAATTTTTGGCAGCACCTGAATGTGATACATAGTGGATCATTGTGATGTTTTGCTGATAAATTATAGTGTCAGAGAAATATTGATTAATCTTTAGATCATGCAACCATAAAATTGTTTTTAGTGTAATTGAAATTCTGAATATATTTTTAGTGTCTATAGAATCAAGTGTCACCAATCCATCTGTCACAAATTGCTATATAAGTTACTTGCTTGTTAGCATATTACGAGACATACCCCAGCATTTTAGTTAAGAGAAAGTACTCACCTTGTACAAAGATAAATAAATTGCTCAAGGGGTGCTGTACAATGGCTGAAACAATTTCGACTTGTGGTTAATAACATATAAACATAAATAAATAAATAATATCAATGCTACCAGAATGAATAAATAAGGAATATCATTATTAGTAAATTGAAATACATACAGTATCTATTGTCGTAGCTTTCTTACACTCAGTTATCCAACCCCCACTTACATCTAACCCCACTCCATCCCGTGAAATGCCCAATTGTACTTGCTTCAGTGTACATGACTGCATGTGTTTCACTGTTTTGGCATCAGAAGCAGCTGTTGCATCAGTAAAAGAAAAAAAATATAAAACCTGAAGTAACTGCTCTCAAGGCAAAAACTGAAACAGTAATGTAAGTTGTAGTTGAAATTACACAGAATGTTCTCTGTTATAAGATTGATGGGTTTACAAAATTCACAATGCTTTTCAATGAAAGAATTTGAAATTTCAAAAATGTGTACCGCATACTGTATTCAAGATATCCGAACAACAATCAAACTGTTATAACAAATTTACTTGAAAAACAAGTGTGGCAAATTTCAACAAAATTGATCCACTGGGAGCTGAAAAGTGGACAAATAGACATGGCTCTTACAATGAGTGCTTTTCAGATTATATGAGAATGTACCTAAAAAAATTAAATATATGTGTATTTTGCTTTCCTCGATAATTTTAAAGAAAAAGACACTTAAAAAAGCTTAATTCATTTAAGAGTCCTGATGGAAAAATACAAAAGATATTTTTTATTTATATCCATCCATCCATCCATCCATTTTCCAACCCGCTGAATCCGAACACAGGGTCACGGGAGTCTGCTGGAGCCAATCCCAGACAACACAGGGCACAAGGCAGGAACCAATCCCGGGCAGGGTGCCAACCCACCGCAGTTCTTATTTATATATCGGACTTTATTTTAAAGCTGTGCCAAGGCAAACAAACATCTGATCATTTTCTGAAATGCAGTTCGAGTCTTCTGGAACATGGGTTGCCAACTCCAGTCCTGGAGGACCACCGTGGCTGCAGATTTTCATTCTAACCCTTATCTTAATTTAATACACAGTTTTTGCTGCTAATAATTTCTTTTGAATTAATTTTAATTGACTTGTGTTTTTTTTAAGATTTGTTCCCCTGAGTTTCTTCACTGTTCCTCTGAATTGCTTTATTTCTTTCCTTAAATTGCACCCAAACAGAAAAGAAATGAGAAGTGAGGGAGCCAACAGAAGACCAACTAAGTCAGGGCCTCAAACTCCAACCAATTTCACTCTAACTAGTTGCTTAATGAGGTGTCCATTCCTATCATTAATTAAACCTGTTCTTTAATTCCATGACCTGTTTCTGCTCCAACAGACATTTCTGAAATTGTTGATTTTCTCTTTCTAAGAACACTGGTAAAATGTTTTGGGAACCTGAGCAGGTCAGCATTCCTGAGACCTTCATCCTTCCTTATTTTCAGATATTGTATGATGGACACCAGTTGTTTTGGCTCATTTTGTATCTCATTATTGTTTGGCTGCTTATTAAGGAAAAAGAAGCAATTGAGGGGTCTGAGTCTTCAAGAGCAGGTCAACTAAATTGAATTCAAAAGAAGTTAATTAGCAGCAAAATCAGGTCACTCATTAAGAAAAGGGTGAGAATGAAAACCTCTACCCATGGTGGTCCTCCAAAAGCAGAGATGGCGACCCCTGTTCTGGAACATTCTATAACCCATCAGGAACTTGGAAAAAATGGGCACCAGCCTCAGTCTACATATCACTTTATACCAGATCAGCAGTGCTGCCAGCTGAGTTGATCACATATTCAGTGGGAGGAAGAGGAGGTGGTCAATGTGCCTGGGGGAATCAGAATACTATAAATGTTTAAAGATTATGTAGACTTTGCACAGAAGACACTTTCATGCAGAACTGAAATTAGAGCCCAAATGAATCAAGGAATAAGTTCACCCATAACAAAGAAACACTCTTGAATTAAATGTGTTATTGATATAAATGAGTACACATCTAAAGCTGGAAGGAATTTTCTCTGAATTACGTATAGTAATGTGTACCCGTGCTTTTGTTGCATGTCTGTATGTAGTTTGCATGTTTTCCCCATGTTTGTTTGGATTTTCTTCTCACATTCTAAAGACATGTGCATTGAGTTAACTGGTGATTCCAAATTAGCTCTGTAGGAGTGGGAACGAGAAGGCCCTGAAATGTATTGGCAGTCCATGTAGGATGCTGGACGTTGTTGTAATTCTCTTGATTTAGCTAATATTACAGTATGAAGCCCTTGTAAACCAGAATTGGATTAAGCAGGTTTCAAAATGTTTTGTTATATTTTAAAATGCAAGTAATGTGGTAGTAATAGATTACTGATTAATGCATAAAATTATTACAAGTTTCTTTAAACTTGTATACATCTTGTTATAAGCACCAAGTTGCATTGCATTAATGATTTTTCAAGTCTATTGATGTAGTATTTAGATTACAGTATATAAAGCATTAATAGACCTGTGTGTGTAATAGCTGGATCCTTTTTAAAATCTAAAATGCTGATTTCCTGATGTTTCTGCAGAGTGTTAAAGCTACTGTAGATAATTATGTTCAGTGAATTATGATATGTAGACTGATGAATTTAATTAAGAATAATTCAGAAGATTAGAATTTTAATATTCACTACATAAGAAGAACGAAACTGACAAAAAGAAATCTTGATTAACAGTTCATTGAGCTTGTTGCCAACATGTCCTGAGACAGATTTGATTCAAGAAATGTTTGCACTCTAATCTGGCAACGTATATGGATATTAAAACATTAGTCGATGCTGTCAAATGACGAGAAGTCTTGCTGAACACAGCTGGAGACGGCATCAGCTTTCAGAAATTCACACGTCAAATACACAGCTTCCTCTCAGGATTCAAAAAACAACATTTACATACCAGTCTGCAAACACTCTGCTGCTAAACATTCTTAAAGAAATAAAATGTCACTCAGTGCTCTTGTAGCGTCTTATTTGGGTTCCTTGTTGCAGCTGCTAAATACTTTGTGGTAATGTAATGGCTTGTCTGCAAAGTGTGGTGTAAATACAGCACAGAAAAAAATTGCAAGAAACAGTGTGCTGTTTTACAGCAGTTAGATTTCGTTGATACTTGGGCAACACCTCCTCTGTAAAGGATTAGGAAAAGTGTGTTGTGCAATTCTCAATGTCCACAGATGCTAAAATTTGTGTTTTCACACTTGCAATGTTTAGTTCAGAAATGTAATGTAGATTATTAAGATTATTGTTTTCTCAGATTAAAATTTCACTGTGGTTAACTCTGATTATTTTATTTATATGTGGGATAATAATAGATGAATGTGTTTTTTATATTGTTAATGGTAGTCATTGATTTATTGAATCCAATTTTGTATTCACTGATTTTTTTCATTACATATTTTATGAACGCTCTCAAGATGATGCATCATATAAATTAAACACTGATTATATGCCAAAATTGAAATGTAATTAGTTCTCTTTTTTCATATTATAAATGCGTTTTCAATGTATGGTGTTTGTCTTGCACATATGCTGTATATACAGTATATCTCTATTCATCGAATTATTTTCTCAACCCACTTAACCCAGTCTCTTGTTCGTAAAGGCAGCAGTAGGTGCAAAACAGGTGTGTTCTTTTTGCCTATAAAAATATTCACTGGTTTGGAAGTTTTCACATTATTGTACAAAATTGAATCACAGTGGATTTAATTTGGCTTTTTAACACTGATCAGCAGAAAAAAGACACTTTAATGTTATTTAATTTAAAATATAAAACACGAAGTTATTGAACATATAAGTATTCAGTATGGCACACCTATATCATCACTGGCACAGGTAATTAGTTTTAGAAGTCACAGTATTAGGTCAGTGAAGGTCACCTGTCTATAGTCAAGTAGCCTGTAGTCTAAAAGCACCTGATCTGGAAGGTCCAACGTGTGGGAAGTCCACATCATGATTTAACCAACACAATGAAGACAAAAGAATAACACAGGCAATTCCGTGAAAATATGATTGAAAAGTTCAAGTCATGGGATGAATACAAGGAAATATCCAAGTCACTGAATGTACAGAGGGTCAGATAGTTGTAGCACCTGCTGGATCTCCTCTGTTTTGTCTCCCTTAGCAAACACAGCAATCTCTCCACATCCCAAAACTCACTTTCTCCTAAAGCAGTCCCCATGCCTAATGGTTTTCTGCCCTTTTGCAATACACACAACTTTAGTCTTTCCTGTACAAACCTGGAGATGCTCTTGATCCTGAAAGCCTCTTTCCATCTGTGCATTATTTCCCTCCAGCAAAACCAACCCCAGGAGTCAACAAGTTGTTTTAATTTTCTGGTTCTGAGGTTAAGAAGAAGGGCTGTAAAGGTGCTTCATGACTCAATATGCCTGGAGATATCTTGAAGACATAATGTGCACAGTTTGAGGTCAGTCCTGAAGATATGTCAGTTCCATTCAACTTCTTTCCCAAGCTTGCTTTGTTTTTTCTTGTTCCATCCTCTATGCAAAGCTGGTTACTGCACTGTATGATATTTTGTGTAGACAGCCTATAAGCCTTTACCTCTATATTCAAATTATCAATGTGACCTCCCATTTTTCACCACTCTATCCTGATGAAACCCTATTTTTTAATTCCTTTTCCATAAAACAAATCATCAGCATACTCAGCTCATATTTGTTCAGTCTCTCAATCTTAACAGCCCAGGAACATTTTGCTATGTGACTAACCAATGACCTATACTTCATTCATTGTTCATTAAATGCACCTGGTACATTTCTCCATATGTTTTGGTACTTGTTCTCGGTCTCCTCTTTTTTGTCCTTCAATTCTAAAGTTCTCAATCTCATCTGCTGACATTTCTTTCTTATACCATATATTGATGAAGACCATGGAGAGGCTGCTGCTTCACCACCTGAGGCCACAGGTTCTACATGCCCTCGACCCTCTGCAGTTTGCATATCAGGAGAAGGTGGGAGCGGAGAATGCCATCATCTATATGCTACACCGATCCCTCTCCCACTTGGACAGAGGCAGTGGTGCTGTAAGAATTATGTTTCTAGACTTCTCTAGTGCCTTCAACACAATCCAATCTCTGCTCCTTAGGGACAAGCTGACAGAGATGGGAGTAGATTCATATCTGGTGGCATGGATCGTGGACTATCTTAAAGACAGACCTCAGTATGTGCGTCTCGGGAACTGCACATCTGACATTGTGGTCAGCAACACAGGAGCACCACAGGGGACTGTACTTTCTCCGGTTCTGTTCAGCCAATATACATCAGACTTCCAATACAACTCGGAGTCCTGCCACATGCAAAAGTTCGCTGACGACACTGCTATCGTGGGCTGCATCAGGAGTGGGCAGGAGGAGGAGTATAGGGACCTAATCAAGGACTTTGTTAAATGGTCCGACTCAAACCACCTACACCTGAACACCAGCAAAACTAAGGAGCTGGTGGTGGATTTTAGGAGGCCCAGACCCCTCATGGACCCCGTGATCATCAGAGGTGACTGTGTGCAGATGGTGCAGACCTATAAATATCTGGGAGTGCAGCTGGATGATAAATTGGACTGGACTGCCAATACTGATGCTCTGTGTAAGAAAGGACAGAGCCGACTATACTTCCTTAGAAGGCTGGCGTCTTTCAACATCTGCAATAAGATGCTGCAGATGTTCTATCAAACGGTTGTGGTGAGCATCCTCTTCTACGCAGTTCTACCACGGGGAGGCAGCATTAAGAAGAAGGACGCCTCACGCCTGGACAAACTGGACAGCTTGACATCTGTGGCAGAGCGATGGGCGCTCAGCAGGCTCCTATCAATTATGGAGAATCCACTGCATCCACTAAACAGTGTCATCTCCAGACAGAAGAGCAGCTTCAGCGACAGACTGCTGTCACTGTCCTGCTCAACTGACAGACTGAGAAGATCGTTCCTCCCCCAAACTATGCAACTCTTCAATTCCACCTGGGGGGGTAAACGTTAACATTATACAAAGTTATTGTCTGTTTTTACCTGCATTTTTTATTACTCTTTAATTTAATATATTTTTTTTTTTGTATCAGTATGCTGCTGCTGGAGTATGTGAATTTCCCCTTGGGATTAATAAAGTATCTATCTATCTATCTATCTATCTATCTATCTATCTATCTATCTATCTATCTATCTATCTATCTATCTATCTATCTATCTATCTATCTATCTATCTATCTATCTATCTATCTAATTGGTAATTCAGCTCAAATCATTAACAAATAGTTATCTCCTGCTGAGTGGCCAGTGACCGATAATGTGGAAAAGTTGACCGACTAGCCTTTTATTTTAGGCACGAAAGGTGGATTGTAGTTCTTTTTCATGACTGCTCCTAGAAGTTTCTTTATTTATTGCTATTCTTAACCATCAAATACCAAGTACAGTTTTGGTAGACTGTTAGTAAGAGGATCAACATGGTAAAAATATGAATGGTATATGTTTTGCCCAAGATCAGAATAAAGCAGATTTTTAAGGATAATAAGAAGAAAGAACTAATGGCAGAATTTGGCACTGATTGTGCTAGCGAGAGAAAGTTAAATTGTAAAGCGAATAGCACAATTAATGGGTGGGAGCAGTCTGGGCTTCGTCACTAAATTGGGACAGCTCTATGACCTTTGTTAGTGCAACTTTGAATAAATTCAATGCTATCTAATTGAGAGGTTAAAAACTGATTTTTTAGTGATAGAGTTTTCAAATTATTACCTGTTAATTTTGGTTTTATACCGTATTTATCATTTTGGGGATAGTCTGAAGCCTGTCTAAGATCAAGTTGTTACACAGAAGGTTTTCTATTTGTAAGCAAGTCTGATCAACAAAACAGTAATACACAGCTTTTAAGTAGCTCACATAAACAATTTTACTCAAATGTGCTTAGATGAGGTTTAATTAAAAACGTACTAAAAAGCATACAAATGAAAGCCACTCATACTTGTTTACAAGCTTCTCCATTATGTTGCCCAATAAAACTTGTTTTCTAGCCTCCATCTTGCCAATGAGGATTTTGGTCTTGGATTTGATGAAATTTGTTTATTTATATATACTGTATTTTTTATTTTATTCTCTTTAAACCTCATTGTTTTTGTGGTGAACTATTTGAACGGAGGGCTGCTTTGAAAGCAAGCTATTGCCTCATACATTGCCTGCTGGGCATGGTTTTATGTTAATTCCACAAATATGTGCAGGCGCATGTTGTCTGTGATTTGCGAGATTTATTGCTCCATATCCAGGTGTACAATCAAATTCAATACTGAACATTTGGTTAATAAAACAGGCTTAAATTTCTATGTGGTATTGTTTAATTCACTGATTTATCTCCATGCTAAAGTAAATGGGGGTCAGTGAGCAGTTATTGAACATAGTTTAAATGAAAATACATTACAGTGGTGCCACCTTAAGCAGAACTGTACATCAGCAATCAAGACAAGTAATTTCAAGTGCCATCAAATGAATACAGAGCAGCCCAATCTACCAAATTAAGAAAGCCGCTCTTTGACTTTAATGCCGAGAGGGCATTAAGGCCAAATCAATCAGAGGGCATTAGTATCAACAGGAGCAAGACAATCAGCTTATACTTACTTAGAACTCCGCTTGTGCTAATGAAAGTGAAGGCCCCACATCAGAAAAGTCTGTATTGCTAAAAATAAGTTGAAGCGAGCTCACATCAAATGACTACCATCTCTAAAATAAGGCTGAAAATGTCCCTTAAATAAAATTTTAAAATACATTTTAGCAATATGTGGTGCACATGTTTAGGGGAGAATGGAAGTAGATGGCTTCATAATAATCAACACCAAATGGTATATACCATAATTAGTGCTCTTCTGCCTCTTCTTCTTTTTTATGCTACTCCTTATTATACATTTTAATAGAAAGACCAGTAAAGAGCAAGTAAAACAGTGCCAGTTACAGCTTAGTTAGAAGTACTGGTATAAAAATTGCTTAAACTAAAAAGTGCATTGATAACATTTATGCACTGTGTATCTCAATTCTGTGAGCCACAATGTATCCCACACAACACATGAGTGTACAACTGAACGGGAGGCAATGGCAAATTGAGACTCACTCAGTTAGGATCATCAAACCACCTAAAAATCTGCAAGTTTTCAGACTCTAGAAGGAAACCCATACTGGGAAGAATGTGTAAACTCCAAATAGTCAGTGGGACACAATTCAAACCCAGGATTCTGGAGTTGAGAGGCAACAACACCAACTACAATGGGGCTGTGAGGTAAATTAAATACATTTTACAATATTTTGGTTACCTTCAATAGGGAAGAAGGGTTAAGACAGGATCCAACAGTCCCTAAATAAATGTATAAATCACTATGTACATTTTGTTTTTAAAAGAAATACTCTGTTGGTTTGTTAGGATAATAATGATTTAGTACCAATTCCAATCTAGTCCTCTACAGGTCTAATTTGGTTTTGTATTTGTCTGGCTCTTTCTATTGTACATTGCTTCAAACTCAAAATGTTTATTAAACCAATGCAAATTTTCTGAGATTTTGCTGGATATCAGTACGCAAGACAGAACTTTGCCAGGAGTTCACAAGCAATCACTTTGACATTAAGCTCGCAATAAGCTTCAACAAGGCATTGTGACCAGCTTGGCACTTGGATCAAATGGCACAAGACCAACTGCTGTTAAAAATTCTTTCTGTCATCCAGCTTTAATTCTCAGACCTGGACAAAGAACTACTTTGCCATGCATGCATTGCCTCTTAACCAACTGGATTACTGCAATTCTCTTTTCATTGATCTTCCTACAAAGATGAAAGGTTGTGATGAAGTCATGCCACTTGCTAAATGCCATGCCCACATATATGGTGAAATTTACTGCCCCTCTCATTTTCAAGACTGCTGCCCTATTATTTTAGTCTTAAAAACAATAACTTGTGATAATTGTTTTTGTCTACTAATAGCTACAAGGCAATATTTCTTTTTGTAATTGGCATTCTTTCTGTTCAAAAACTCTTGAATATTTTGTATTCATGAACTTTGCATTTAACACTAACCTTCCATTTTTCTTTGGAATTGTTTTTTCTTCAGGGGTGTTTAAACAAATCTGTCTCTTTTTGTGTATTCATTATATAGTTAATATTTGAACTGCATTTACCTTTAAACATGTTACAGTACTCTAAGCCTTCATTCAGTGAAGAGCTCTATACAAAAAAAATACAACTGAAACTGGAAAAAATTCAAATGCAGACAGAAACCCCATCTCTTCTCTGTAAAATTTGTATAGTTGAACATTTTCATTGTCTTTTTTTGCCTTTACTGTACCTCTGCAGATGTATTGCATATTTGTAAAATTATTTGTAATTTTTGCAGTGTCGTACTATTGATATTTTTTTAAGTTATGTTTGCTGCGGCCTTTCTCATGATCCTAAATTTAAATTGCAGCCCTTCTATTGTTGTTGTGAAGTTTGCACAGCTTTGCAGGTTAGCTGTTTGAGAAGGTGTGTGCATATTTGTGAGTGTGCAAGTAGGCCATGATGGACTGGCACACTATTCACAGTTGTATCCTACTTTTCACTCAGTGCTACCAGGATATTCTGCCACCAATAACCCTGTAAGAAAGTAAATGAATGGTTATGTTTCTTTATTATAAAGCTTCTGATTCACGTCAGGTCAATGCAAATTGCTAATGTTAAATGCCATTGTAAACTTGACTTAACCCTCACAATGTCTTTTTGTCAAATTTGTAATTGAAATCAAAAAAGCACCCTAAATGTCATCTATTTCTTGTGAAGACTTATTCTATAGTCCTCCAAATTAATGAAAAGTAAAAAAAGTAAACATTCCATAATTTTATTAAAAAAAGTTTTACCTTGCCAAGTCCTTCAGGTCAGTTTTGACCCGACATTGACTTTAATTGATTTTCTGCTGCGTTTAAGGTAGTTTGGCTGTTCACTATGCATAAAACAAGTCCTAAAAGTCATGTTAACAGCTCAGAAATGTAAAAGCTTTTAGTAAAGTGAACTAATTTTACAAAAAGCAAAACATTTCCCAAATATCATATTTTTGCACAGCTGCTGCACATTTTGAACACTGGCAGGTGTCTTCAGGTCAATTTTAACACATTATTGAATTTAACAGATTCTCAATTGCATTTAATGTGCTTTTTTTGTTCACAATCCATAAAACATCCTAAATGTCATTTGTTCTCAACATTAGGATCATTGGTATGAAAGGTTAAGATGGTCATTCAATATTAAATAAGTTTGGGGTGAAAGATTTTTTATCCTGGGCACCTAAAAGAGGTGTCAGAATCTGGACAAGAAAAGTCTCTGGAGGCTCAGCATTGGGTCACCATTTAATGACATTCAGAGAATTAAATATTAAAATACATGTCTTCAGAAAACATTTTCAGTTAAAGTATCATAATGGTAATGTAAAGCCGATGTTACATTATGTGGCTTCTAATTGTGGAACTGGCTGATTGCATTTGCTGATGCGGTCACTGTAGCATGTCAGTTTACATTACTGAAATTTGCTGGGCATGTCAAATTTAATGACTACGTACTGACTTTCCAGCACAATTGTACTCACCCTCTAACTGACAGCCAATAGTGCCCTACTTGACAGAGCCAGCGCTATCTTGGTCTCTGAGCTTGCAAGTGTTCTGGATAAAAACCAAGATCCAGGTCTTTAGTGCCATCGGCCCAGCCAACGGCACCGTGTCTGTCTGCAGAGAGAGTGTCAACCCTGTTGAGAGGTTTATTTACCTCAGCAGCGCCATTCATGTGTCTGGTGTCTCTTCCTATGAAGTCAGCAGATTAATTGAGAGAGCATGGGGGTCATGAGGTTGCTGGAAAGGGGTGTATGGCCCTCCCAATATTTTTGCAAAAGGACAAAGGTCCAAGTTTTTAGAATCCTGATGTTTCCTGTTTTGCTACATGGTTGCAAGATATGGACGCTATCCAGTGACCTGAGACGAAGACTGGACACCTTCAGTACTGTTTCTTTTCAGAGAATCTTTGGGTACTACTGGTTTGACTTTGTTTTGAAAGAGTGGTTGCTTACAGAGTCCTGAATTAGGCGTATTACCTGCATTGTGAGGGAGCGTCAGTTATGGCACTACTGCCATGTGGCGTGTTTCTCCAAGGGTGATCCAGCTCACGGGATCCTCACTCATTGTTGAGGACCCGAACCAGCTGGACCAGGCCAAGGAGATGCCCATGTAACACCTATCTGCAACAGATAGTCATTTCCAGGTTGGGACTGGACTGCATGTCTGCCTGGGGATTGACAACCAGATGGTATCATGCTTTTGTTTACACCCTGTGTTACACTCCTGCAGCATGTTAAGTCTGTAGAAAGGGAAAAACCACTTTGTCCCTCAGTTTTCCAGTCCTAATCTGTCTGGCAGTATACAATACCAGGTCCTTGACTAGAAAGAGTGTAATTTACTGACAAATTTTAACAGCTGAGAAAAAAAGAAACAGATAATGATTTGTGGATATGGCAGTAATTGTAAATGATAGTTTTGATGTTAATTACTTTAAATTGCTTTTAAACTATATACAGATTTTTGTAGCAACCTAATTTGCCTTCATTGGTCTTGGAAAGATTTCAAATAAAGATGAATCAAGTATTATATAGTATTGCTTTGCTTTGCTGTTTAAGCATGAAATACAATCAAAAAGCATATTGCTTCCTTTTTATATGCATATCGTTTTAATCAAATTAACATAAATTGAAACTGTATATTTCTAAGACAAAAAACGGTACATTGCAGCATCGTGGTTTTGTAATGTTAAGATTTGTGGCTTCTCCATCCTGTTTTTTTTTTTTTTGTGTGGAGATTTCTACTGTTATTCTGTTTTTCCTCCCATCTTACAAAGATATACATGCTACGTTTACTGTAAACTCTAAAATGGCCTCTTGTGAGTATGTATTTGAGTACACAAGGGCCCTATGGTGAATTGGATCCTTGTCCAGATATTGTTCCTGTTATGTATCCAACACCACCAGGATATCTTCCAACCAACTGTGATCCTGAATAACATTAAGCAGGTTTGGGGATGTTTTGCATCTTGTCCAAGGCTGATTCCTGCCTTGTGCCAGAGCTGACAGTACAGTCTCTGAATCCCAAATTGGATTAAGCAGGTTTGAGAATGTTATGTATAATATAGGTTGTGTTATATTATGTTATGAAATCTGTTATTTGGGTATATTCTGATTATTGAATGAGCTTACTTAAAGGAAAACTTCCTTTTAAATTTCAGAGCTAATAAAAAGTATGTTACATACTGTAAACTCTTTTTGCACAGAAGAATGGAAAAAATAGGAAGATTAATTTTGCCTAATTACAAAAGACATTGCAACCCTGGGGATAATGCTGCCCACATGTCCACAATGCTTCTTCTCAGACTGATAAAAAAGTCCTGGGGTCTCATGTATAAAACCTTGCTTAGATTCCATACTAAAATTTTGCTTATGTTCAAAAAGCAAAAAAGCCATATGCACAAAAAAAAAATCAGATTTATAAAACCATATGTGCGCTATGTGCAATGTTTTTTAATAAATCTCAAATCAGCTTAAAACTATGCGCTTGCGAGTGCACTTCTAGCTGCTCCCCATCACTGCCTGTCAGTAACCACATATGAGGTAAAAAGGCCTTTTTTGAATATTCACAATATAATCACCATATCAATTTGCCCATGTTCTTGAGTGACTTCTTTACTACAAACCATTTAAGAATTGAGGAAAAAAGGCCAAAAATAAAACATAAGGGAATATGAACTTGATGTATTACTGTCAGAAGTGGAGAACTGCAATAAAACATTCTTTGTTCTGGTCTCTCATCAGAAGTTACAAATAATACAAAAAAATAATAATAAGATTGGGAGTAACTAAGTGGGGAAAGCAATAGCAATGTGCCATTATACAGTGCCGGACTGCCGCGTGAATTGAGGCAGCCTGTATGTGCAGTAATGCAAGATATTAAGAACATTCTTATATTCGTATACATTCTTATAACTTGTAAACCAATAAAATAATTTTTGCCAAGTAAATGTCAATGTTGCAATACTAATCTCTTTACATTAAACGTGCAACCTTCAAATGTCTTTAAATTACTGTTGCGTTGATGTGCTAAGGTCGTTCACATTTCTGTGCTATACAGTACTGCACATGCCATCAAGATACAGTATGACAGCCCTTTGTGGAGCTGTACAGCAGCACACTGCCCAATGAGTCCTGACACCACCATCTAATTTTTAATGAGCCAATGGCTCGTTCTATCACTGATCACGTGCATGAGAGCCTTTCATTATATCATCTACCTTGTGGTGTGTTCACTATCACCTTAAAGAAATATTATTCAAGTTGTCTGTAATGTACTAAACTTAGTTCCAATCCTACTGATTAGGCTTACTTACCAAGAAGACAGCCATCACACTCAGCATAACCCTGAAGTCTGCTTCCTACACTACTATTTGATAAAATAAAGGAATTATGGGTCAGCCGCGCAACAACACTAGCCAGACACATTTGAGCATCACATGTTAGTTGTTTGTTAATTGAATTAAAGTGCTTTCTGTCTACAAAAGCAAATCCATTCTGTGATGGTGCCTTTAGCACGACACGTGTGTAGTCAATTGCACCAATTACATTAGGAAAATCAGCAATTGTTGGAAATTGCATTTTGAGCTTGGCTTGTTCAACCCAATGTATCTGAGTAGTATCCTAATTATACCACTAAATACAGATAGCCTGACATGACTCAGGGATGACTGAGATTCCAGCCGGATGATGCTGAAAAGTGCCCGTCGCAAAAGACCCTATGGTTGTTAAAACCTGTAATAGAACAGGGATTGCACGATTTCTGCATGATGATCTCTGGAATGTAGGCTGCAATTCACCACTCACCTCTAAAAGGATGGCTCTAAGATGTCTAAATCGACTTAAAAGGCAGTCATCATCCTGAGCCAAAAAATCTAAAAACTTTCTTTAGCCTGTCATTGCTGATTTCCTCCAAAACATCAAACATTGCCATTACCAGTTATGTTATACAACAAACAGCACACCCTTTTTATAGGCAAAATAAATACGCTAAACACTAAAAGCAGTTGGCATTAAGTGTATGCAGTAGGCATTATTACCAAAAACTGAAGACAGCTGCATTGAGAGAGAATGTGAATAAATTGTGATATAATTAGTTGAAGAATTTCGGAATGTGACTGGCACATCATTGAAATGTGCAATGAAATTAGATTTTCTGTTCCCTTTATTGTCCTGGTACCTAGAGTCGATAAAATGGCAGCACCTAAAAAGTCTGCACAAGACTTACTGATGGTCGAAACTTGACGTAACTTTCAGCCAGTTTCGATGCCAGGTTTGTGTTTTATAAACTCTGACTTTTGCCTAAGAAATGGTTTATAATGTAGGTTATGTTATGAAAATTGTTATTTGGGGATATTCTATAGTAGAGCTTCAAGTTGTTGAGCATTAATGAGCTTACTTAAAGGAAAACTTCCTTTTAAATTTGAGCGCTAATAAAAAGTATGTTACATAATGTAAATTGATTCCCTTTATTGTCCTGGTACCTACAGTCGATAAAATGGCAGCACCTAAAAAGTCTGCATAAGACTTACTGATGGTCGAAACTTGACGTAACGTTCAGCCAGTTTCCATGCCAGGTTTGTGTTTTACAAAAAAATTCTGACTTTTGTAATAAAAATGGTTTATTCACGTTTTTGAGTATAAGCAAGTTTTAAATACATGAAGCCCCAGAAATGGTTCCATGACTGTAATTCATCATATTGGAATTGGCCTCCTCCTGAATATAAAGTGTCTTAGTATTGGCAAGATGAGATAGAATAAACTATTAAACAATCATATCAATTTAATCTGTAAAAAGCTATGGGACAATTTAGAAATGAGATGACCCAGCATTCCTGTGGGCTGTCCTGAGAACAAATGGAACACCAACTTGCTGTTAAGTAGAAGCAGTAGTGTCTCTGCAATGGACAATCAATGGTGCAGAAACTAAATAAAGTAGTAAATTTACCTTAATTATTTCAATATATTATTAAAATGATTAGACTGTGATAATCATTTTTTCCAGTTTTCTACGATATGCTCCATTTTCGTGCCTAAAATTATTTAGTTTTCGTGAATATGCGTCACTCAGCATACATTTGCTCATGTGTGAGCCTGAAGTTATCACCTCCATCTTAGGGTTTGAAGGCTATACTGAATATCTTTTTTTAAGCAACTCATTAGTTGATTTTTTCATGTTGACATTTAAATGGTTTATGAACTTGTTATTTTGGAGTACTGATCATTCATTAGCACAAATCATGTCAATTTCTTTTGTACAATATGATTCAGCAATTGAGTGGATATTGGAAATGAATATTCGTTTGTATACCAGCTTTTGGTGTTGTGTTTCATATTGATATCTGTGGTGGTTGCATTGTATGAAACTTAATCTTTGTTTTATGTGATTTTTATGGCATTATTTGGCTGAAATTTTACTACCAATGGTGCAGAAAGCCCAAGAATTTGTGAAATGCAGTTTCTCTACCTCAAGCCCTAAAGTCTGATTTACTAGAAGTTCCCATCCTTTCCTTCATTCAATCTTTCTTGTACTTTCCATGCAGCTCCATTGGTGTTTGTTTTTGCTGCACATTCACATTCATGCCTACAGATTTATTCTGGTAGCTCTGCCTCACACCACTCAGTTAAGGTCAGGTACAACACAATCGTTGCTCATTCTCCTATCTCCTTGAGCTGAACCAATCCAGGATTTTTCCCAAGGTTTCCAGCGGCCTCATATCAAGGCCAAAAGATTTAAGCAGATCTTGTAAGTTCTGTTCCTTAAGTGCTCAATCATCTTTTCCCATGTCTCTGTCTCTCTCTGTCTCAATCATTCACTCATTCTTACTCACACACATCCACACCCTCCCCCTCTGCATGGCTCCTGCCAGAATATCGCTCTCTTTCATTCCAAAAATGCCACTGAGTAGAGGTACCTAACAGAGTGGCCTTAACAGGCGATTCAAGCGCTCAGCATCTGCGAAAGTGTAAGGCAACTTTTGGAGAGCTGCCCTGGAAATCGGCTTCTGATTAAAACATTACTTTAAGAAGTGAAATGGAAAAGTGAAGTAAGGAAAACAGGCCTTGTAAAATTTATTACCAGTTATTATATGACATACTTGAAAATTACATTTGTGGCCAAGGTAAGACGATTAAAAATAGCACAGTGAACAATAGGCCTCTTTTATATGCTTTTTACATCTGTTGAAGTACTACTCTATAAACGGAAGAAGGTATTTTTTTTCTCAAAATTGGTATCATAAATATTCTTGTGTCGAAATATTCAAATTGTTGGAACTCTTCTAAATCTTTGAAAAGTCCAAATTCAAAAACAAAGAACTTTTAGTTGTAACAATATTAAATCTGCAAATGAAGAATAAAGTTTGCTGGTAAAAAATATTAATATAAAAATAAAGTTATAGGCATTTTGTAATGTGGGCCTTGATTAAATTTTTATTTAAAACTTGTGCTGTTTAAAAAACAGAAAAGAATCGGGCTAATATTGTAATGACTGTCACTTTATTGGGGCAGCAGTGGGTAGCGCTGCTGCCTCGCAGTCAGGAGACCCGGGTTCGCTTCCCGGGTCCTCCCTGCGTGCAGTTTGCATGTTAGGTGCATTGGCGATCCTAAATTGTGCTTGTTGTGTGTGTGTGTGTGTCCTGCGGTGGGCTGGCACCCTACCCAGGGATTTGTTCCTGCTTTGCACCCTGTGTCGGCTGGGATTGGCACCAGCCGACCCCTGTGACCCTGTGGTAGGATATAGTGGGTTGGTAAATGACTGACTGACTTTACTGCCACAGAGCCCAATTCTTAGCTATACTTAAACGCACAGCCCCTCCTTTGTAGCAATCATTCGCAGGCCGTCAAGAGGACTTGAGCTGAGCGTTGAAGCTGCAGGACACAGGGAGATTATCGGTTTATCTTAATTGTTTATTTTGTTATAGTTTGTGGAATGCTAGTCAATCCTTAAACTGTATAAAATACATTGTGGGAAAATGTTCAAGGTGTACATCTCTCATTACAGAGATCTTAGAAGTAATAAGCAAACATGAGGGTATACACACAGTTAAAATTTTCTAAAGGCTAAATAAACTGAACTGACAGTACAGAGAGCTACACAAACAAAGGATTAAGAAAAAACCTGAAAAGAAAAGGAAACTTCTGAAGTCACTCAGCATATGCACCATTAACATGAGATCAGGTGTAATACATGAGAATTTGTTCTGGGTTAAACAATATAAACAGTAATCTGAAATCCGAGAGGTCTTATGGTTAATTATCACTAGACCTTGTCAGGGTTTCAGCTCATGATTGCATAATTCACTTTAGGAATTTACTGTACACACATTAATCAGAAATATTTTCTAATTTGTCTCACTGTAAAACCAAATGTGCCATTCAATAAACAGTCCTTTAACTTTTTACTGACTGAATTTTAACTACACTGCTAAGAGTATATTATTTGTTCATCCACCCTTTTTCTAACTGTATCCAGTAAAGGGTCATGGAGGATCACAGCCCATGCCTCACAGGGCACACACACACACACACACGCACACACACACACACACACACACACGCACTCTCTCTAATTATTACAGGGCCAATCTAGAGTCAGAAATTAATTTTTTATGCAAAAACTCAAAAAGGAATGCCACATGGAGGATGAATAAATCTCAGGATTAGAGTAAAGTGAACTGACTTTGAATTAAATCAGATTTATAAGATGGCTTTGTGTCACCATGCTGGACAAAATTCTCATTTCTATGTACAACTCAAGGATGACACTTTAGATTTGACAACTTTGAATCTCACGCACATATTCTCAAGCAAAGTATAGATAAAATATGCAACATGTGGAACCTTATGCAGTGAACATGTATAGTAATAAGCACCCACCAGAAACTCCTATTTCAACAACCTGTGTACAGAATACAGATTTTAAGGCTGACGTAGATGTGTGTTTATAACCTGCATTCATTTCATAACTGCATTCATTTTCATACAACAGTTTGGTGTGTATGCATATGTTCCATTTCCTCCATTTCCTTCACTCCGCAAACTTTAGATATTTGTCTCCAGTTTTTACACAAGGCCAAGTATACAGTATGTTACTTGGTCTTATAGCAACCTTGAAAGCAAAAGTTAAAGTTCTTGATACAGAAAATCGAGGAAAATTAATTCCAAATTAGGACAGTGTTCACTCAAAATATTGTGTATAAGGAAGTATTTTCTGCTTAAATAATGTTATTCATTTCAGTTAATTCAATAAGGAGTTAAGTAAGCAGTATATATATAATAAGCATTTAAGTATACAATTTATATGTATATATAAAAGCATATAAGTGTACAAAGTTCTTATCTGTTTTGTCACCTTCCTTTTGTAGTTCTAGTCTAATCTATTCTATTCTGTTGTCTCAAACCCACTTAATTCAGTTCTGGGTTACAAGAGGCAATAGCTAATCACAGTAGTACTGCATGAAAAGTAGCAAACCAACTTGAGCAGGACACTACTACATTGCAGAACACGCAAAAAGTTCAACAAAAATCACTGACACTGTCTTTGAGATGTAGGTGGAAAACCAGTGTGCTCAAATTAAAACCGCTATGAACACAGGGAGAACTGGTAAACCACCATGAACACAGTTAGAACTTATAAAATTCACACAGGCAACAACTGGACATACAGTAGGACTCCAACCCAAGATGCTGAATTAATCATGATATTATTTTATTTTTTCTTATGACCCAGAATTGTATTTAGTGGGTTTGGAAACAAATTAATATAATATAATATAATATAATATAATATAATATAATATAATATAATATAATATAATATAATATAATATAATATAATATTAAACAAGACAGATAATAAATGGACGAATATTTATAAATGTAATGAATTATTATTATTATTATTATTATACAGTGTAACCATAAGGGGGTGCCATTGAGCCCTAAATCCAAGACAAAGCAATACACCACATTTTGTTCGAATAAAATTAAGGATTTTTACTCTTCCCAGCACCTCTTCACAATCCTCTCCAGAAATCAGCCACAATAACAAGACAAATTTAATAATAATAAAAAATTCTTCCTCCTTTCTACCTCCACTGACTGTCGCCCGCTGCCAGATGAAGTGAGGCATTGGACTTCTTTTAAGTTTCCAGTGTCATGCTGTGTCCTCGCAGAAGCACTTCTGGGTCATGGAAAAAGTAGGTAGATCCTCCCCCAACAGCGCCCTCTATTGATTCCCAGGGCCCTTGACTCGACTTACCATATGAAGTCCACTGCCACCTAGTGTATGTATGGGGGATGGAACCAATCCCAATCCTCAGCTATTCTCAGTTTGTTCTTTAGAACTTGGGTGTAAATTTATGTCCTTGCCCTGCTGGCCAGTCTGCTTGCATCATCGTGCTGGCCTCCTATTCAGCTAACGAACTATCCACCGATCCGGCCTTGATGCCCATTCTCCTTCTACAACAGAGAATCACAGGTAGACAGTGCTAATCCTGGTAACATTGGCAGTAAGGTAATAACCAGTCTTGGAGTGGACACCAACTAGTCACCAGACATACACACTCTAAAATACTTTCATATTTCACATTGAGGCAATTTAGAGTTACAATTCAACCTAGCCCATGCATCTTTTGGTGGGGGGTATGAAAGTACACAAGGAAAATTCACATGGATGTGAGATTTGAACTAAATAATCTGAAGCTGTAAGGGAGAAGTCCTTACTGCTGCCCACAATTGCACAAACTAAATTTTTTTACAGCTGAAGTGCAGTTGGGTAAAGTAACTTGGTCAGGGTTACAAATGCTGTGGCTGAATAGTTATGTGCTTTATTCTGTAGGTCACACTACTTGCCTATAGCTTAAGTGCTAGATTTAGACTTGAACCGTAAACAAATGAGCCACCAGAGCACTTACAAATCTGCTAATTCTAAATTTCATTACAAATATGCAAAAATGTATCGTCATGTCATTTTTTAACCTGCTTAATCCAGACTGGGGCTCGGCATTGGGGTGTATCCCAGCTAGCACAGGCAACAATGGCAGGAACAGACCCTAGACAGGGCACCAGTCCATTGAAGACTGAATACATGCACATACACACACCAAGGCCAATTTAGCATCACCAATTCACCTAACCTGCATGTCTTTGGACAGTGTGAGGAAACCGGAGCTCCCGGAAGAAAACATGCAAACTCCACAAAGGGAGGATCCTTGTCCCATTATTGTGAGGCAGTAGTGCTACCACTGTGCCACTCTCAAAAATGTGCTGTTTATAATTGAAATAGGAAAGTAAAATGCAAGCTTGGCGCGAACATTGCTTTAGTTTATCCAGCTCAAAATATGCCTTTCCCTTTAACTGCAGCCTGATGGCTCACTACG
This sequence comes from Erpetoichthys calabaricus, assembly GCF_900747795.2. Taxonomy (NCBI): domain Eukaryota; kingdom Metazoa; phylum Chordata; class Cladistia; order Polypteriformes; family Polypteridae; genus Erpetoichthys; species Erpetoichthys calabaricus. The sequence goes on along the minus strand of NC_041400.2, from coordinate 148,912,446 downwards.
TTTTTTTCCAAGACAAATGAAATAACACTTTAAGTATGCTGGATGAAAGGGAGAAATCTTGAATCTGGATTATTACTCAGTGAAATAATGGCAGCTGTTTTCATGCTGAAACAGTATCAGACCTTTTCTAACTGTGTAATTACATTCCCGTACCCAGCACAATCATCTCCCCGCCATTCTACAGAACTAAGGGGAGATAAATGCATAAGCTGTTAAATTATTTTTTAAAAAGAAGGGAAGTTCATTAAGAATGGCATTTTCATGGGTTACTTTCCTTGTAAAAGTTACATGCCTCTTCAATTCTGAATTTTCTTCAAATATAAGCATTTTTGGAGCCTTTCACCTTTTGCATTTGGCATGGTAGTATGGTAGTTAGCATTTCTGCCAAGGAGATGAAAGAACTGTATTCAGGGTTATGATTCTGTGTGGAATTTGCCTCGGGTGACTTTTCTTTACCACAATTCGATTACTTCGGTTAATTGACCATTTTGTATTCTCCAGGTGTAGCTGAGAGTCCATCAACAGCAGGTGCAAGATGAAGTGATACCAATCTACTACAAAACTCACTACTGCAGGCTTATATGTAAGTTAGTAGAGCCAAACAACCTGGAAGTCAATTTTTTAAGACTGTGCCAGAACTAGGGAATCCTAAAGCAAAACCATGCACAACATATGAAAGGATTGGGGGACATACTGTCTTAGGGTTTAGAACAGAGAAGGGGCAAAAGTTGGCCAAAACCATCATCACCTAAGCATGTCCTGTTTTGTCCATTTAATTCACTGAGCTTCTTGTATTCATTTTTGATTGTTAACATATCTTTGGTATTTTATTCTGAATACAATGTGCTTTACCTTCCAGATACATAGCTGAAATGTGGTGAAATTTTTTTTTCTGAAGCTATGCAAACTCAAGAAGAGCACAAAGAATTTCCAAATACAGGGAACAAGGCAAACGAGGCAGTAACAGAGCCCCGATGAAAATATAGAACATTTCTTTATTTACACTGAGTTATGCACAAATGTCTCAGTCCATGGAATGAGCCATCAATTCATCTGCTTTTATACTTTTTTCTAATTACCATTACCTCATCATGTCACCTGATTCTTAATATGTGGAACTTTATTACATCCTCCAATCAAGTAATGTCACCTGTAATTTCTGACTCTTGTCAATTCTCCCATTATTCCGACTACCACTTCTTTAAGAAAGGTGTTTTGTGGATTGTCCTATTGATCTTAGTTTGTTTGTTACTTATTTACCTTATACTACTCTTGGAAAATTACACTGGTTGTTTCTCAAAGATAAGGCAGAGACCTCTTGCTCTTTCAGCTTTAAGTTGTACTTGAGTTACACTCAATCCTTTTCAACGTGTTTAATAATTCATTCTGTTATGGCTTCATATACATATACTTGTCAAACCTTTTTTTTTGTATTTGTTTATTACACATAAACAACAGACAGAAAGAACTTGACAACAGAAAAAAACCCAAATGTACCATTCCTATTGAGATTCTGTGATACCACAGTGTAATTGTGAAAGCTGATAACAACTTACAGACAAAGTCTTCTCTGGTTTTCAATGCTTCTGACATGATCAGTGATTTAATGTACACATAATTATTTGTAACTTTTATGTTTTCTTATTATGTAATTTATTGAATGTATTTATTTAAAATTTGTAATATTCTATCTATCTAGTTATATTTCCACAGTCCCATTTCCCAGGATCAGCTGTGAGAAGCTGGAGGCTATTCTGACATTATTGGACACAAGCCTAACAATAACCCTGAATGGTAAATATCAACACCCATTAAATTAAGTTAAAAATTTTCAGTTAAACAAACTGGCAAATATATGTCAAGAAATGGAGTACCCGGAGAAAACCCACATGAATACAGTGACAATGTGTGAACTCTAAAAAGACTAGGCAAGAACATGAACCCAGGATTTTGGAGCTGAGAGACAGCAGCTGCTACCACTGCACCACCATAACACAAAAACCCATTGCCTAAATCTGTTACCTTCACTCCCCTTCAGTGAATTTACTCTAGGGATATAGAGCACTCTACAGCCAAGAGTGTTCACTCTCTGTAATGCAAAGCAGTATGGCTGATGGAAATGTGTACCCATTCATCATTATTAACATGACGAGAAGCAGATCAGACAGAGTTCAGGAAAGAGACGAACAGCAATGACGTCATTACCAAGTTCCCCAGGCTCTGATTGCTCCATGGGAGATTTGAAAACTCTACACTGAAAAATGTTTGTGTTTTCCACTTATTTCAGTTTAGCCACAGAAGCATTTCTGGTAATTTTATACATTTAATGTGGATTCAACTAAAGAAACTAAGGCTTTATTTTTTATTTTAACAGTACAATCCTAGGGCAGATGGTATCCTATTATCAATATATTGTATTCATCTCTAGAATATTGGGTAACAATATGTCACTGATCACATTCCTTGATAACTGGTACATTTGGATTGATTTGTTTTAATGTTTTAGATCTGCTGGATTTGTCAAGTGAGAAGAATAGCTTATAAACAATTTGCTAGTACTATGAAGTAATACCCTATTATTACAGTTTGACTTCACTATAATTACATATCTAACTATGATTAAATAATTGGCTGACATCTTTACTCACATAAGTGTACAAGATCAGGACAAAGTTTAATTGATTATAATTGGAGCACAGATGACTTCAATGACATTAGGGACATACATGGAACTACACGTAGGGAACTGAACCTGCAACCTTTGCCACGGCACTACACTGCCTACCAACATGATGTAATGTAACTGGGAATTGTTACTGTGTACTTAATATGTAGCAAGAGAAATAGTGCAGGTAGGCACACAATCAGGTTACATACAGTATAGTACTAATCGAAACAGGCAAGTCTCAATTTGAATGTAGTGCAAAACTGACACTAAAATTAATTTCACATTTACAAAATGTTAACCTCACGTTTAAAGGTTCCTAGGGGTAGAAACAAAGAATATTGCTCCCTAAAGCCTCATTCACACTTTCATGTTTACCTCTGTTGTTTCTGCAACTACATACAATCTGTCATACACCTCTAATGACTTTGGCAATAGTAAAAGGACAATAACAATAAAACATTATTTTATAATTATCAGAAATCTTTAATAGAATTATAAATACGTGATAAATAACACAGTAAATATTTTTTTTTAATTTTATTGATTTTATTGTAATCATTCCATACAAATAGATCAATTTTTACAAAAAATAGGATTGAAAACAAATCAACCCCCACCCCTGAGAAAGAGAGCATGGCCAACGGAGTAAAACTTAAAACTAGTAAAAATAAATAAATTGATGAGTTTAATAGGCGGATAAAGATAAATGGAGAATAAAAAGAAATGGGAAGAGAATCTGCTTCCTCAGTGCTTTAAGAGCTTATTCCATAATATTATTGATTAGATCCTGCCAGGTTTTGAAAAAGTTCTGCACAGATCCTCTAAGTGAGAATTTGATTTTTTTCAATTTCAAATTTATATAAAACATCAGTTACCCACTGACTTAAAAGAGGAGATTTAGGATTCTTCCAGTTTAGCAAAATAAGTCTGCATGCCAATAGTGTAGTAAAGGCAATCACAGTTTGTTTGTCCTTCTCCACTTTAAGCCAGTCTGGAAGTACACTAAACACAGCTGTTAATGGGTTAGGAGGGATTGTGACACCAGGGCTGTCTGAAAGGCACTTAAAGATTTTGGTCCAGAATGATATTAATTTGGTGCAGGCCCAAAACATGTGACCCAGTGAGGCTGGAACTTGATTGCAGCGTTCGCAGGTTCGATCTTGCCCTGGAAACATTTTGGACAATTTTAAGCGAGACAGATGTGCTCGATATATAATTTTGAGTTGAATAATTGTATGCTTTGCGCATATGGAGCTCAAGTGAATTCTCTGCATTGCTACCTTCCACTCCTTTTCTGATATGTTGAGTGAGAGATCCTTTTCCCACTGTCCTCTTGGTTCTTTGAAAGAGAGGGACTGTAAAATAATTTTAAATATAGCAGAAATGCTGTCTGAGTCCTCGAAACTGAGCAATATTTTTTCCAGCATAGCGGAAGGTGGGAGATGAGGAAAATCGGGCAGGTTCTATTGCTGGAAAGTTAAATTTGGAATGTAATTGTTCATAGGATGCAAAGATGTTGTCTATATAAAGATCTCTAAGTAATTTAATCCCAAATGTTTTCCAGATATTAAAAACTGAATATGTTTGCGAGGGTTGAAAAAGATGGTTCTCATGCAGAGGTGCCACAGATAAAAGATGCTCCATCTTAAAATGCTTTCTACATTGGTTCCATATTCTGAGTGAGTGAAGCACAATTGGGTTGATAGTATATCGGCGATAACTTGCATTTATAGGGGCACAAAGCAGGGAATATAAAGAAGTACTGCAGGATTTTATTTCTTTTGCGCACCAAGCTTGTGTATGTTCATCTATTTGTGTTCAGGTTTTTGTAGCTTGTATGTTTTCTGCCTAGTAATAAAACTGAAAGTTAGGTAGAGCCATGCCGCCTTCTGCCTTAGGTCTTTGTAGGGTCGCTCTTTGAATACGTGGATGTTTTAAGCTCTAAATAAATGAGGTTATGGTTGAATCTAATTGCTTAAAAAATTATTTATTGATGTATATTGGAATGGTTTGAAATAAAAAGAGAAGCTTAGGAAGGCTATTCATCTTAACAACGTTAATTGTTCCAGCTAGAGTGAGATGAAGGGTTGACTATCTATGCAAGTCTTGCTTAACTTTTTTCATATAGATGGCGAAATTTTGTTGATAAAGAGCTTTATGTTTACTTGTGATATTTACCCCTAGGTATTTAAACTGAACTGCAATGATAAAAGGGAAGGTGTCCAATCTAATATTGTATGCTTGAGAATTCACTGGAAAGAGCACACTTTTATTCAAATTAATTCTGAGACCAGAGATCCTTTGAAATTCTGTTAGTGCTGTTAGGACTGCAGGCACAGTATTTTGTTTGTCTGATATATACAGTACCATATCATCTGCATATAGAGAAATATTCTGTTCAAGTCCTTCTCTGATAATCCCCTTTATCTGATAAGCATTTCGACAGTGAACTTCCAGAGGTTCAATGACGATTGTAAATAGCAGTGGTGACAAGGGGCATCCTTGTCTGGTACCACATTCTAGTTTAAAGTAGTCTGAACAAATGTTGTTAATGTGAACCGAAGCTTCTGGATTAGTATACAGTACTTTGATCCATGCACAAATGTTTGGGCCAAACCCAAATTTCTCTAATGTAGTGAAAAGGTAGTTCCATTCAATCATATCAAATTCTTTATCTGCATCCAGCGATAATAATATCTCTGGGGTGTTTGAATTTGCTGGTGAATATATTACATTACACAGGCATCGAAGATTGGAAGCTAAGTGTTGGCCTTTAATAAATCCAGTTTGATCTTGTGATATTACTGAAGGCATCACTTTCTCTATCCTTCTAGCTAAGACTTTGGAGAGTATCTTAACATCATTATTCAGAAGCGAAATTGGTCTGTATGATGTACATTGTAATAACTCCTTATTTTAATTAGGAAAAACGGTGATTAATGCTTGGCGAAAAGTTTGAGGTAGAATTTGATTGTCTCTAGCTTCTGTAAATGTTGTTAATAAGAGGAGAGCTAGCTGAGTGGAGAATTTCTTATAAAATTCAACAGGGTGGCCATCAGGGCCTGCTGCTTTCCCACTCTGAAGTGACTTTATAGCATCTAGTAATTCTGATAGCAAATTCTGAAATGCATCCAAAGTGTGTTGTCTTCTTTAAACTCAGTAGAATATCAGGATTTATAGTAGTCTCTAAATGTGCCTTATATTTTTATGGTCAATGATTTTATTTCCGTTCATGTTGGTGATTCCTGGGATTGCATTGCGAACTTCTTGTTTGTGGATTTGTTGAGCTAAGAGCTTATTACCTTTCTCTCCGTGTAATGATAGTAATGATGTCTTGATTTAAAAATTAGTTGTTTAGTTTCTTTAGTTGTTAAAAGGTTGAGCTCTGCCTTTTCCTATGAAGAGCCTCACTTGGACACCTGGCATGTTCTTGATCTATTCTAGTAATTTTGCTAGTTAGCTTTGGTACCTTCTTGGTTTCTAATTTATTTCTGTGGGAAAGATATGAAATAATCTGTCCTCTTAAGAAGGCCTTTAGAGTTTCCCAGAGTATCCCTGCAGAGACCTCTGAGGATGTATTTGTCTCTAGAAAGAAACTGATTTGTTTTGATTTAAATTCTGTACAGTTCTCGTCTGCTAATAGAAGTGGGTTAAGACGCCATCTGCGAGATGAATATGTGGAACATAATGATTTTAGCTCCAAGATCAGAGGGGCATGGTCGGAAATAACAATAGCGTTGTACTTGTAAGATTTAATCGTAGGCAAGAAATTATTATCTATAAAGAATTAAGCAATTCTCGAGTAGCAATGATGCACTGGTGAGTAGAAGGAATATTTTCTTGAGTTTGTGTTTAGAACCCTGCAGGGGTCTGATAAGTTGTGGTCAGTTAAAAACTGTGTAATTGTCTTTGCAGTGTTAGATGTCATTCCCCCTGTGACGGGAGACCTATCTAAGAGTGGATTTAAAACACAATTAGTCCCCAGCCATTATAATTTTATGAGTGTTCACATTGGGAATGAATGTAAATACATTTGCATGAATTCCCTATCATCGACATTGGGTGCATAAACATTTATCAAAATCACTTTACAGTTAATTAAATTTCCCATGACAAACACATATCTCCCTTCAGGATCAGATACTACATCTGATGCTACAAATGAGACTGTTCTATGTATGAGAATTCCCACACTTCTAGTTTTCTTTTTAAAACTGGAATGGAACATTTGGCCAGTCCAGTCTTTTTGCAGCCAGAACTAATCCTTGTTTAGTAAGTGGGTCACCTGTAAAAATACTATTTTAGCGTTTAAACACGTTAGGTGAGAGAATACTTTCTTACTCTTTAATTTGTGATTCAGGCTTTTAACATTCCAGCTCACAAAGTTAACTGCCCCATCATGAAGACATTGATTCTGAATTTTTATGTCATTTTGTGGTCTTAACTGGAAGTGAGACAGCTTTAACCTTAATTTCCAATTTTCCCACGAGTTATTGCCATGCCGCCTATTGTTATGTTGGTAGTTCTAATTATAAGGATTAAAAGGATAGATTAGATATAGCTTGCTCTCTTTCTCTCTCCCCCTTATCTCCCCACAACACCCCCCCCGCCCCCCCATCTTGCCTCCCCACGTGAGGTTGGACCCCACTTCACAAAGTCCCAGTCCTCTGCCATACCTAGAGACAGAGCACGTCCAAAACAAAACAAGCCCCCCAGCAGCGGCGTTTGAGGATTAAAAATAGAGATATCTATTGCCGATAAAGTCTAAATACTACATGCATAAAATATAATCTTCAACATTCTTGAAATATTAAGATAATAAACCCAGGGAATGGTGTTAAAAAGTGGCCCTGGATAAGCATAGTCAACACTAATGCAATAATAACAATAACAATAAACCAAGGGTATGATGTTAAACAGTCTCCTTTAGAATAGTAAAAAAATAAAAAAACAAAAATAAAACTACTTTAATTTCTTCCACACATACACGTATGATTGTAATTAAAACAAACAGAAAGTGGCCGAGATGAAAAAGGATATATAATTATGGTACCGGTATCATTGCAAGCAGATCAGACAGCAGGTAATATCTTCTTGCCATGCCACGACAGGATGCGACTCACTATCGTATTACAAAACAGTGTTGGAATCAGTTTTCTTAACTCCTTTTCTGCTTCCTCCATGGTGGAGAATATGTAACATTTGTCTTGAATATCCACTTTCAGTTTGGCAGGATACAAGAGGCTGTATCTGATATCAGCTTTCCGTAACCGCTGTTTAACACTAGAATTACCAGAGCCTACGAAAAAACTCGTATATCCGGCCCACCTTAAATCGCTTCTTAAATCCGTTCACACCTCTCCGCCAGCATCCTTTGTCCTCTAAATGTGCTGATAAAAGACAAGCTGCCAGCAGCCGGCTATTCCATCCCCCCACCGACTTAGAACGTGAGCGAAGTTTTCCCAGCTCACGCCTTGATTGATTATGTGGGAGTGAAGTGGAGTTTTACAGTGGAAATAAGAGGTCATTATTCTAAAGTAATCTGTGTAAACACATTGTTAAAACAGAAACTTTTTCATATTTTAGTAATAAATGTTACAAAATGTAGTAGGCATAAACTATAGAATACATAAAGCCCGAGTTCCAAAGATCAAATAAACACTTTCACAAAAGCTTCAAGAATTATTCAATAGCTTCTGTGGTGTAGCGCGTTAAGATTTGCCTCTTAGTGCAGAGCAGCTTTTCCTTGCCTCACAGACCTGAGTTCGATTCCCCGCTGGGGATGAAGTGTTGCTTTTTTTTTCTTTTCTTTTAAACCTCAAACGGACATAAAATTTATACATTGGTATGCACTGTCAGTTACTGAGATCATTATATTTTCATGTGGGAGGCTCCTTTTCAAATATTTTTTTAACAATTGAGACTGCAATTAACAGGAACAACTGTCCTTATAACTTATTTTTAAGATCCATAACACACAGACAGACAGAGCACTGCGTAATAGAGAGACAGACAGGCAGAGAAGTCACTAGATATAGAAATAAACAGGGAAGCCACGTGTACTGAAAGAAAAAAAAGAACAACTTGTGCGTTGTCCCAGCTGCACTGAATAAGCGCAGGCGCTCTAACATCACCCCTCCCCCGATCTTACTTAGAGAGTCAGGGACAACGCACATGTTGTTCTTTTTTTCTTTCAGTACACGTGGCTTCCCTGTTTATTTCTATATCTAGTGACTTCTCTGCCTGTCTGTCTCTCTATTACGCAGTGCTCTGTCTGTCTGTGTGTTATGGATCTTAAAAATAAGTTATAAGGACAGTTGTTCCTGTTAATTGCAGTCTCAATTGTTAAAAAAATATTTGAAAAGGAGCCTCCCACATGAAAATATAACGATCTCAGTAACTGACAGTGCATACCAATGTATAAATTTTATGTCCGTTTGAGGTTTAAAAGAAAAGAAAAAAAAAGCAACACTTCATCCCCAGCGGGAATCGAACTCAGGTCTGTGAGGCAAGGAAAAGCTGCTCTGTGCTAAGAGGCAAATCTTAACATACTACACCACAGAAGCTGTTGAATCATTCTTGAAGCTTTTGTGAAAGTGTTTATTTGATCTTTGGAACTCGGGCTTTATATATTCTATAGTTTATGCCTACTACATTTTGTAACATTTATTACTAAAATGTGAAAAAGTTTCTGTTTTAACAATGTGTTTACACAGATTACTTTAGAATAATGACCTCTTATTTCCACTGTAAAACTCCACTTCACTCCCACATAATCAATCAAGGCGTGAGCTGGGAAAACTTCGCTCACGTTCTAAGTCGGTGGGGGGATGGAATAGCCGGCTGCTGGCAGCTTGTCTTTTATCAGCACATTTAGAGGACAAAGGATGCTGGCGGAGAGGTGTGAACGGATTTAAGAAGCGATTTAAGGTGGGCCGGATATACGAGTTTTTTCGTAGGCTCTGGTAATTCTAGTGTTAATGATGTAAAAAGCAGCACGTTTAGCAGCTGTTGAGGGTGAGAAATCAGGGAAAATACGAATGTGGTTATTTTCAAATATAATCTCTTGTTTCTGTCTGAGAAGTGACATTACTTTAAGCTTAAATTATAATCTCTCAAAGCAAACAATTAGAGTCCTACATTTAGAGGTATTTGATCCACGTATTTGATAAACTGCCGCTATCTCAGTATCTGATTCAAAGTCCTTTCCAATTGTTTTTGAGAATAGTTCAGCTACGAGTTTCACTGGGTTTGGACTTTCACGATTCTCAGGTAGACCTTTGAGTCTAATATTATTCCTTCTGCATCCATCTTCCAGAGCCGCAAATCTGTCTCCGAGTTTTTTGCATTCGGAATTAGCAGCTGTAGCTTTTCCATAGGCAGTAGATGCCAAATGTTCAGCTGTTTCAATTCGAGTTGTGAATGTCTGCTTAACGTCTTCCAGCTAATCGGCAAGTGCTGTCAGTTTGGATGCATTTTCCTGAATGTGTTCCTCAATTTTCCCATCATACCTTTAAAGGCTGCATCAAAGCGATTATATATACGTTTTTCCAGGTCTTTATTATCCTGCCACAGCTCTTGCAGCTCCAGCCGCAGCTTCTCGCTTTCTTTCTTTCTATTTTTCTGAATGTCTTACTTGAGCTGATTTACGGCCGTGGCAATCATTACCTTCAGTTTGGACAGATTGTTTTGGCTTTTGTGCTCCATGGGTGAAATGGCAGTCCCCGTTACAGCCGATGCTTCCGGCTCACGAGGAGTAGATGAAAGTGCGGACTGCAAGGCTATCTCCAGTTTCAAGTGATCTTCTGGAATCTGCGAGCTATCGTGACCTGCATCACTTGCACCTTCACTCCCATTTTTGCTCTCAACTGGAGATGACACAGTGGAGTGGGGTCCTGGGAAGTCTGTGCTTTCGCCTGCCTGTTCCAGGTCAGTCTCTGAAAGGCCGTACCTTGCACTTGGACTTGATGCCTGTCTAGACTTGGATGTAGCTTTAGGTTTCTTTTCCGTTTCTTTCTGCTCTCCTTTCCTGTTACTCATGTTTATATACTGTAGTAGATACCTCGGGATAATAAGAAATAAGAGAAAAAATAAAGCCGCTGCTAACGGAGCCCTGCTTCAGACATCCATCTCCCGTAACGGACGAGACCAACCCATAAATAATCTTCTTATATAATGGTTTGCGAGCTACAGGTGATTTAAAATCCTGGACAGACAAACGGACAGCCACAGTAGCGTATTATATAAATAATTTTAAATCACCTGTAGCTTGCAAACCATTTGACCTATTGACCTGAAATTTGGTACACATATACTATGTGACGTCTACTATCCACATTCGGGATGATGATTGACCTCCAAGATTATTCCTCTTTTTATTTTTATTTTATTATATTGTAGAATCAACTCTCGGCAGCAGCCAGCAGTGTGGCTGTGCGGCGCATGCGTACGGGCACCGTTCTCATCTCTACCACCTTCACCGTCACTTCTCCTACCTCTTCATATCTTAAAGCATTCTTGAGGCAGATTGAAGACTTAAGTGCAAGCTTAAGTGAAAAATCAAGGAAAACGTATTAAGTAATTGCAACACAAACATTGATTTAATCAGTTTTAACGCGAAAAGATGCTGACTAAAGAAGAGAAGAAGCAGGCCAGTAGGGTGGAGAAAAGAAGAGCTGCTCAGGAAGCAGCAAGCGCATCAACCTCTGAGCAAACAAATGCTAAACGTACAGAGAAACAGTATGAAAACTATGAATGCTCAAGTCAAGTGTATTCCATGCAGTGTGCCGTTACTGGTAACTAAATAAATAACTTAATAACTTAAATAACTTAATGTAAGAGAGCATCAAATATTTCTACACACTTTCTTTTTTTAAGATGTAGATGAACTATAGGAAAAAGCTGCATGCATTAAGTTCCCAAACCAGGCAGTAACAGTTCCTGTCCAGGTTATTTCAATGGTAGATTTATAGATGCTTTTTAGTAATTTGGATGGGCAGCTTGAAATCCCCAAAGAGGATTCTAGGGGCAGGGCCACACGGTGGCGCAGTGGTAGCGCTGCTGCCTTGCAGTAAGGAGACCTGAGTTCACTTCCCGGGTCCTCCCTGCGCAGAGTTTGGATGTTCTCCCCGTGTCTGTGTGGGTTTCCTCCGGGTGCTCCGGTTTCCTCCCACAGTCCAAAGACATGCAGGTTAGGTGCATTGGCGATCCTAAGTTGTCCCGAGTGTGTGTGCCCTGCGTGGGGGTTTGTTTCCTGCCTTGCACTGTGTGTTGCCTGGGATTGGCTCCAGCAGACTCCTGTGACCCTGTAGTTAGGATATAGTGGGTTGGAAAATGGATGGATGGAAGATTCTAGGGACTCTGGGCGCCCCCGGCAAATAACTCCAATGAGCCCTCCAAATTACCCTCCCCCGAGACCTGACATGGTAAAACTTATTAATATTATTTTAGTAAAATATCTAAATTAATAAGATCAACATGGATAACTTAATTAACACAAATCCTTAATTTTAATTCTTTTAACAATCATAGCAGGGTTTCCGGCTGTTGTTATTTTGTGTCAGTGCTCTCCATCAAAGGGGGTTCCTGCAGATTTGTCATTGCAATGAGTACCTATGTAAACAAATGTCCTCAGGGGGTCTCCTCCAGGTTTAGGGCCCCAGGCAATTACCTGCCTTGCCTGTCCTGTCGCTGTGTCTTTGCCCTGAAACATCTGAGGTGGTAAAGATGTTGTGCCTTTTTTTACCAAGGCATCGGTGTGTTTGGACCAGGTTAGGTCCTGTATGAAGTGGACACCAAGGTATCTGAAACCCTCCACCCTCTTTACTTGAGTGCTGCTAATACTAAGGGGACAGTAGTGCTTCTGCTGTTTTCTCCTAAAGTCCATAATCAGCTCCTTTGTCTTGCTAACATTCAGGAGTAGACTATTGTCCTGATACCAATGTGACAAACTGTGCACTTCATCCAGCTAAGTCTGCTCATTGTTAGAGATCAGGCAAAAACAGTTGTGTCATCAGCAAACTTGACAATGATGTTAGAGTCTTTAGCAGCCATTCAGGCATATGTGTAGAGGAAGTACAACAGAGAGCTCAGAACACAGCCCTGTGAAGCTCCTGTGTTTTCAAATGAGGGATGATGTAGTGTGGTCACCCACTCAAACCATCTGGAATCTGCCTGTCAGGAAGTTAAAAATCCAGTTACACAATGAAGTGCTCAGACTCAGGTCCCTGAAGAGGTTTGATGAGTTTAGAGGGAATTATTCTGTTAAATGCAGAACTATAGTTTATAAACATTCGCACATAATTCCCCCTCTTGTTATCCAGTACTGTATAAAGGATCATGGTGATGGCATCTTCTTTGGATCTACTTGAACAATAAGCAGACTGTGGATTGATCCGGTTCTTTTCTCTCCTCCATTTTTAAGTTTGCATCTACCTTGTTTGCCATCATAGTTAGCAATGTTTTTCACTAGAGACCTTTATTTAATACTAAATGACAGGCAGATGCATGCAGAATTAATTAATGCAAATGCTTTCAGGCATTAACTAAACCAATATTTTCTTGATGCAGTAACACAAATTTCACTAGAAGCAAAATGTAATTTGTTTCATGATTTTTTTTAACAAAACAAAACAGTTTTCTGTGAATTTAATTTTGCACAAATTGTTTTGCTCATACTTAACTATGTTGTTAGTCTTAAACAGTAGGCACACAGTATAAATGCCTAGGCACACTGTAAAAAGGCAGGTACCTATTGAGTAACAGTAACATTTACAGTGTTCCCAAAATGTTTAATTGAAATTATAAACACATATTTACATAGAGCTAGTGAAATTTGTATCTGATAGTACCTAACATTAACAATGAAAGTAAACGATAACTCATCCATTTGTTGATATACTTGAACCTGCCTTTTCCATTACAGCAAGCCAAACTTAACTAGCATCAGAAGTAAGGCAGGGACCAGTAATGGACTGCATGTCATTTTATGGCATGAACACTTTTGAATGCTTGTTCACTTTGGGATAATTTAGAGTGGCCAATTAATCCAAAATACACATCTTTGGAATGTGGGAGGATATAGCAAAGTAGAAGAAAAATCCCAGAAGAACTCATGAAGAATTTATAAATCCCACCAGGCTGAAAACTGACCAAAGTTTTCAGGAGCTGTGCTTAAAATATTGTACGTTCCTGTGGCTGTGTAACTAGTAATGTATTAGTAGTTTAAGCTAAGCCTGATGTCTGTGTGAGTTTTTCTCCAGGCACTCTAATTTTTCTACAGCATCACAAAGACGTGCTAAATTGGCTCCATATAGGTGTGTGTATATCTGTGCAAACTGTGAGGGGCTGGTGTTTACCTTGTGCCAGTAGCTCACTGGGTTAAGCTTTGGCCCCTTAGGACAATTAAATGTATTAATTGGGTTTGATAATGGATTCATAGATACTGTATTAGGCTAAGGTTAGCTGACAATGGTGGAGAGGAAAGCAATACTGCACTCTGCAGAGATCCATCTGGAATCAACGGTCACTAGCAAAAGCCAAGACCCTCTGTATCTGACCTAAGCCAACTGGTCTTGTCTTGGGCAAACTAAATTTGTACAACAGCGCAAGGCACTAGTCTATTTTTAACAGTGGAATTTATAAAATAGGTGTGCCAGAGGTAATGCTGATGCCATCCATCTACTCTGAGTTGCGAATCCAAAGCCAGGAACTTGTTGAAAATAGCAGTTGGATAGTAGGACACTAAAAAAGACAACGTGAAAGACTTACCAAACAACTATCACAACTTTTCAGTCTATCCCTAAAAATCAATAATAACAGTCTTATTAGTGTAAATTAACAATAGTATATGGAGGAATGAGGAGAAGAATGGGTGTTTGGCAAAGAGTTTTACAAGCTATGATGGGCTAAGTTGAATCCCTTCCTCATATGGTAAAAGAAGGCTCTTTGAATGAAAGGAGACACTTTGGACCAACACTAAGGAGCAGACAAACTTGAATTAAGTGATTAAGTTCGACATAAATGAGCACTTCTGTTCCACTGAGGGAGACAGTTCAAGATGGAGCTCCACTGCCTACTCAGCAAGGAAGTCTCCTAGTAAAAATCTGGGAGGTCTTTGCTGTGTTAAATTTACAAAAGAACAAAAATTCATACCTCACAAACAGCATCCTTCAACAAGCACACGAGGGTTTATTTGGTAAAGGGAGCAAAAGGAAAATCTAACAAGTGAGTGAATTAAAATGGGAAAGCAAAACGAATTGGGAAAATAAAGCGGCTGTTTGGAAAAGGCAAGGACAACAGTTGTTATCATTCTGAATTTTGTAGACATTTATAACACACACAAGGTACTTCTGACTCTATTGAGGGAAAACAAAAACAAGTCAGCTGGATATTAGTAAGCCGCAAGTTCAGTTAACAGCAGGATCTTGACTTAAGACAATAGTAAGAATGAGAAGCTGGCAGTTACTAGGATACCGTAAGACCACTTTTTAGAAGTGGATGGCACCATACAAAACTGGCCTTCTTGAGTTGTAGGGAAAAAATAAATACATCTTCAGTCGCTTTCAATAACGTTATTGAAATGTAGAGTCTCAATAACTGCTTTAAGAGACTGGAGTGTAATGACTTCAGAGAATCAGATTGTAAGAGTAAAACAGGTGAATGAGTGTAGGGAGGCTTTTAAAGCCTTTATCTGCAGGGAGTTTAATGACGTAAGGCAGTAAAGGCACTCAGAAGAATAGATAAATAGAAAGTCAGGCATTGAGGAGTGAAGCTCTTTAAGTTTCCCCAGCCTAGATCTGTTATAAATGCATACAGCAGATAAATTATATTTTAATACACATAAACTATACATATATTATACTGATAAATACATATATATACTCATTAAGTAAATTATTAGAAGCTGTATACTTGTACGAGGTAGGACATTTCTTTGCTCTTAAAACAGAATTAGTTCTTTGTGGAATAAATTCCACAAGATGTTGGAAACATTCCTTTCAGATTCTGGTCCATGTTGACATGATAGCAATAGGCAATTTCTTCAGATTTGTCAGATGCAACTCCCAAAGGTGTTCAGATCTGGTGAGTTGAAAGGCCACTGAAGAGCACTGAACCTATTGCCATGTTCATGAAACCAGTCTGAGATGACTATTGCTTTGTGACATGATGCATTATCATACTGGATATAGCCATTAGAAGATGGGTAAATTGTGACAGTGAAGTGAAGCAAATGGTCAGCAACAATACTCAAACAGGCCATGGCATTCAAATGATGAAGAAGTGTGCCAAAAACATGTTCCACACCATTATACCACCACCACCAGTCTAGACTATTGACAGAAGGCAGGTCGGGTGTATGGATTCATGCTGTCAGCACAAAATTCTGACTCTACCATGTGTGTGCCTCAGCAGAAAGCAGGATCCATTAGACCAGGTTACATTTTTCCAGTCTTCATGTGTTCAGTTTTGGTGAGTCTTTTACACACTGCAGCCTCAAATGTCTGTTCTTGGCTGACAAGAGTAGAAACTGTTGTGGTCTTAAGCTGTTGTACCCCATCCACCTCAGGATTCATTGTGTTGTGCATTCTGAGGTGCTTTTCTGCTTACCACAATTGTAGAGTGGTTATCTGAGTTACCGTAGCCTTTATGTCAGCTCAATCCACCCTTGTCATTCTCCACTGAACCCTCCCATCAACTAGGTGTTTCCAATCACAGAACTGAAACTCACTGGATGTTTTTTTTGTTTTTCCCAGTATTCTGAGTAAACCTTAGAGGTGGTTGTGTGTGAAAATCCCAGGAGATCAGCAGTTACAAAAATGCTCAGATTTGCCTGCTGCCACATGATTGGCTGATTAGGTAACAGCATTGGATAAGCGGGTGTGCAGGTGTTCCTAATGATATGCACACCTACCTTCCACCACCACAGGTCTTGTAAACTACCCACAGATAGCATTTGGAACATGTTCCCTGTGTGTTTGTACGGGTTTTTTCTTGAGTAGTCTAGTTCTACAAAATCACAAAAATATGGAGGTGAAATCAATTGGATATTCTATGTTGGCCTCAGCATGAGTGACTGCCAATGTATTTTTGTGTGTAGATCAACCTTGACTTTGCGATCAACTGGTGCCGTATTCTACTTTTACAGTCATGCACAGATTTTGCATTTTCCATATACCACAGCCCAGTATATATTGACTGTACAGATCTTGTGGATATCTCTATGTATATAAAATCCAACGTCTGTCTGTCCACTTTTCACGAGAGAACTACTTAACATATTTGGATTTTTTTCTATAATTTGCTTGACCATTCTGGTTGATTTTATGACTTCTCTCATCGTGCTATTTAGCATAGTTCACTTGCAGGAGCAATATATTCATGCTAATTCAAGGCAGAGGCTGTAGGCCGAGGAGTGGGAGGTCAGGAGTGGGAAGCCAGGTGGGGCCCTCCTTGCTCACGCGCCAGCCTCCATTAGAATCAATCTACCTCTGCCCACATTTTGGAGTGTACCTTGCCTCCGCTTAGCTAATGATACTTGTTTGTTTATTGATTTTTTAATTTTCCCACTTTTTTTACTACTACACAGACAGAGCCGGGGGGGGGGGGGGGGGGGGGGGGGGGGGTTGGCAGCTACTATTAAATAAACAAAAGATTTCCAAACTCCTCCAGAATAACAAGGATGATGGACTACCTGACCAACAGACAGCAGTTTGGGAGGCTGTGTGTCAGAAATGGTGGTGTGTAATGCTGGAGCACTGCAGGGAACTGTCCTGTCTCCTTTCCTGTTCACCCTCTAAACAACAGACTTGCAGCACAATACCAGCACTTGCCATCTACAGATATTTTCAGATGAGTCGTCCATCATAGGCTTCATTAATAATGGAGATGCGTCAAAGTACAGGAAAGTATTGGAGGACTTTGTCTTGTGGTGCAGAGACAACAACCTGCAACTCAAAATCAGCAAGACAAAAGAACTGGTGGTGGACTTCCGACGTGCCAAGAAGCATGTGAGATCAGTCACCATTCAGGGCAAGGACATGGAAGTGGTGCAGAACTATAAGTATCTCGCAATTCACATAGACAACAAACTGGACTGATCTGACAACACAGTGGTGCTGTACCAGTAGGGCCAGAGCAGACTGTACTTGCTAAGGAGACTCAGGTCTTTTGATGTATATCATAGTTCGCTTGCAGTACCGATTTATTTGCATGTATCCAAGATAGATGAGGGGGGCAGGGCCCTTCTCACTCACGCACCAGCCTCGGAGCATACCTTTCATCAGCTTAGCTAGCGAACGAGAGAACCAGTTAACAGACTTACAGTAAATCAGTTTTTTTTGTATTATTTGCTTGAACATTCCGGTAGATTTTGCAACTTCTCTCATCACACTAAGTATCATAATTCGCTTACAGGAGCAATATATTTGCGCTAATCCGAGACAGAGGCTGTGGGTCGAGGGGAGGGGGAAGTATGACGTCGGGAGTAGGGAGCCGGGCCCTCCTCACTCTCCTGTTTCACTACTACGTGGGTGTAAACACAACAACAAATCATTAAAGGTTGGGTTCCCAAGGGATGTCCCATTTAATGTCCAGTTTGAATAAAAATTCAGCATACCTGCTGGAAACAGCTTTTCAGACACACTTTTAACTGCCTTGTAGATGTCTGACCTTGTTGGTAGCTGGTCTCAAAATGAATGCTGATTTCTGGTCACCAGTTCTTTAAACAGTGATGCAGGCACAGGAGTAGGGCCATATTTGACTTCCTGGAATTAATGTCAGAGCTCTTTCTGTGGGTATTCCTCCATTCTAAGATATAAAACGGAATAGAAGTTAGTGCTGGTGTCACCTTAATTATCTTCCCTGTTTGTTTCCCTTGACACAGACCCTTGAGACACTCCTGTGCTTATGTGTCTGACAATATAATGTATATTCGTACTCAGTACATATGACAATAATGACCCTATACAGTGATCCCTCGCTATATCGCGCTTCGCCTTTCGCGGCTTCACTCCATCGCGGATTTTATATGTAAGCATATTTAAATATATATCGCGGATTTTTCGCTGCTTCGCGGGTTTTCTGCGGACAATAGGTCTTTTAATTTCTGGTGCATGCTTCCTCAGTTGGTTTGCCCAGTTGATTTCATACAAGGGACGCTATTGGCAGATGGCTGAGAAGCTATCCAGCTTACTTTCCTCTCTCTCTCTCTCTCTTGCGCTGACGTAGGGGGGTGTGAGCAGGGGGGCTGTGTGCAGCTGCTTCCTGAAAGGACATGCTGCACGGAGCTTCGCATACTTAAAAGCTCAAAGGGCACGTATTGATTTTTTTTATCTGTCTCTCTATCTCTCTCTCTCTCTCTCTCTTCCTCTCTCTTCCTGCTCCTGACAGAGGGGGTGCGAGCTGCCGCCTTCAACAGCTTTGTACCGGCGGTGCTTCGCATACTTAAAAGCCAAAAAGCCCTATTGATTTTTTTTTTGACTGCTTGCTTTGCACTCCTTTGAAAAGGAAGATATGTTTGCATTCTTTTAATTGTGAGACAGAACTGTCATCTCTGTCTTGTCATGGAGCACAGTTTAAACTTTTGAAAAAGAGACAAATGTTTGTTTGCAGTGTTTGAATAACGTTCCTGTCTCTCTACAACCTCCTGTGTTTCTGCGCAAATCTGTGACCCAAGCATGACATTCTAAAAATAACCATATAAACATATGGTTTCTACTTCGCGGATTTTCCTATTTCGCGGGTGGCTCTGGAACGCAACCCCCGCGATGGAGGAGGGATTACTGTAAACACATATTTATAATGTGTAATTTTATACTTTATTTCTTATCCTTGATGAACAACACATGCTTACAATGCAGAGAAACTGAAAAGTCTGTTCTTCTCTCCTCTCATGAAGACACAAGATGTGCATCACAAGTAATATGCTCCAGAAGGGACAAACGTGAAGCAATTCAAGCCAGAATGAATAAAGAAGTGCCCACAGGACAACCCCTTCAAGTGACATATTCACCAGTGAGTATAAGAGGCCTCCAGATCATAGAGAAATCAAATAGCGAGCAAGTCAGTAATGTAATTGTAAAACACAGGTTTATTAGTAGAATAATGATAATTCTCTTTACTCAGAATTCCGCTAGTGTTGTTAAACTTTATATGTATAACATGAGGAAAAGATGTATTCATTGATTAACTTCCCTGATAAAGCACAATAGATGCACAACGTTAAGCTTTGTTTCTTACTTTGTCAACATGTAACTATAACTTCCCCTTGGCATGCATAAGTCACTTTATATGATTTGAAAGGAGTCTTTTGTATCATAGATATAAAGGAGCCTTAAGTCAAAGTAATTGTTGCTCCATCAAGTTTGCTATTTTTCTTATCTATTGTGATAAGGCAAAGGGTCTTACCTGCTGTGTGATAACAGATTGCATTGAAAGATCTGAGTGCCCTCTGGCAGGACACGCTGTAACAGGGGAACAAAAACAACCTGCTGGTGTGCCGGCCATCAAGACAATGTGGCTCCAGAAAGGAGGGGGATTAAGAAGGCTTGCATTACAAAGCACTAGTAAACAAAAGCTCATGTCCATTTAGGCTTTAAAATCAACAGCAGGACGTAGTCATCATCTTGACCATTGCTTAAAGTGAAGAATAATTCTAATATGACACTTTAAAAGTATAATGAATGTAATTTGCTGCCTGTTCTTTATCTCTCCATTGCATAGTGTGAAGTTTAAAATATATATTTAAATGAATCTGTTTGAAAATGATTACTTTAGCCAAATCATACATCATGGAAAAGTTTTTTAAAATGGAGCAGCACTTTTGTTTCTGAAGAATTAAAAATGTTTTTTGTAGAAATGATTGAATATCTAACATAATGACTCCGTACAGGGCATCAAAATGACTGTAGTAGCTTTTTCATTAACAATGTCAGAATTTTTCAAAGTATTAATTGACAACTACCAGATTTACTGTAATTATTACCAAAGCAAATAATCTGGGTTTTATTGGAGACGCACACTTCATGTACCACTCAGAATGATTGTTGAATTGTGAAATGTTGAGTAGAGAAGGCAGCAGATGGGATTTTAATAAGACTGTCATATGGGTTTAGGTGACCAAGATTTCAGGGATTTAAATATTACTACATTTTTCTCATGCAACAATAATTGTTATACTAGAGTATGTAAAAACTCTCAAAGTTTTTATTCACACTTCATGCAACTAGTGTTATAGTGATTGTTGAGTAGCATCTTTAGTTGTACTGTGGTATTGACATTCTACTTACTATTTACTAGCATTGTTGTCTTTTGGCACACTTTGTTACCCAAGATGATTTTAAACATGATCCATGATAAAATGTTAAAGATATTGGAGCACAGGAACATTAAGTGACTTGCTAAGGGATGCTTGGAGAGTTAGAGTTTAAAACCAAACTGGCCAACATTTAGAGTCAGTCTCTCTAGCTTTCACACCACATAGTACTGTTGCTGGTCTCAGACAATGAGGCAGCAGTACTGAAGCCTGCATGCAAAAAATGATTTTTATAAATATGTTCCAAATCTGCCCTTGTTTGGTCCTTTAGTATGCTGTAGTAGAATTTGAAGAAAACAGAAATAGACGTATTAGCTTTAACAAACTACAAATGAACATAAGCCCTTATTAACCATTTTATCTAATGAACCGAAATGGTCAATATTTTACATGTCAATTTTAGAGAAAAAATGAAACCTTACATTGTCAGGTGATTTATTTTTTCAGTTTACTTAGATCAATATTGCTGTAACTGATTCTATGGCTTGAGGGAAAATGCAACACAAGAAGGATGGACTTGATATAGTAGAGAAAAGGAATGAAATTGTTACTGTATCAATTGTCCAAAAATGCTGACTGCAGTGCCACCTGCAGTCTTAAATATTTTAAATTGCATTATGCTCATCAAGGGTTCAGACTAAGATTTTTAAGAATAATAATAACAATAATAATAATAATAATAATGTTTCATTACCTGATTATCCACTCATGAGTTTTATTTAAATATACAACCTGTTTTTCTTTTCCATCTCGGTATTTTAAAGTGCATCAAATAAATATTAGTCACCTTTACAATTTTCATTTTTTCATACTGCTAAACTTGTAATTTTAGTTATTTCTCTTAGTGAAAATAAAATGTTAACAAATCAGTCCGTCAGTCATTTTCTAACCCACTTAGTCCTGAACAGGTGGGTGGGGGTCTTCTGGAGCCTATCCCAGCTAGCATATGGCGCAAGGACAGGACACCAGGCCATTGTTGATCTTAGCAAATTCATTTTAAAATACTGTATACTAAAAAGTGCATTCACAGGACTGGTGTTCATGTACTGGGTACTTAACATGCACTTACAGTACTTAAGTTCAATGAAGCACTTTTTAATGCAGAATGTGGAACAAATATAGTCATGAAACTGACTATGAATCCCTGAAAAATTTTCTAAAAAATCTGAATGAGATACTGGTTCAACTTATCCATTAGTTAACCTTAAGGATAACATTAAGGTATGTAATAGAAGGTTAAGAATGGGTGTATGTATGGTGTTTAGAGAATGAGTATCTTGAAATAACTGACATATAACTTTATGTTCAAGCTTTAGACAGAAAGATGGTTTGCCCTGGTTATAATAACACAGGAAGCAAAATGTCTAAACTCCTCCTTTAGTCTCAACAGATGTTTGAATACATTGAAAGATTTTCCCTGTTTTGTATTACAGGAAATTTTTAAAAAATGACGGTAATGGAGTTAATCAAGTCAATCTACAAATTTTTGCATCCATATTAATAAATTTCTTAATGGTAGCTTGCTGTAATTTTGGATTAACTTACATTTTTGTTTTTATTTTAAATTTGCAAATTGCATTGTATTTATTATGATACCAACTAATCAAGGATACAATCAGAACTACATCCCATGGAATTATTTTTTATCTCAGTCTCAACACCTGGGGTCTAATGTATAAATGGTGCATACACACATAAATGTTATATATGCACGCCCCTTTCCCTACTCACATCCAGATGTATAAAAATGAAAGTTGGTGTAAAGCCAATCACATTTTCACAGTAGCCTCAGACCATGCATACGCACATTTCTGCTCAGTTTTGTAAACGAGTGGCTCCTAGCATCAAAGCAGTTCTACTGTTTCTGTGTGGTGTTCCTTTCTTTTTTAGATAGATAGATAGATAGATAGATAGATAGATAGATAGATAGATAGATAGATAGATAGATAGATAGATAGATAGATAGATAGATAGATAGATACTTTATTGATGCACATCCATGACGTGGGCTTTATCAAATGCACCAAAATTAATTGCATATCTTTTAAAAATGTATTTCACTCAATTATAATCATTCTGTAACAATATAATAGTGCATGGAATGGACAAAGTATTCCAACTATCATGGCTGTGTTAGCGTAGTTAGAAGACATCTGAAATGGTAGAGAAAAAAGCGCACATCTACAGATCATACCGATTTCCTTTCCCATGATGATGAATGGCTCTGAAGTCGATTTAGACTTCCAAGAGCTATCCTCTTAAAGCTGTGTGCTATTAGAATACTAGGATGTATAGTTGATGTCATTTTTATGATGAAATGCATTAAAGTATGTATATTACATTTTACAGATAAATTGTTAAGTTAATTTAAATAATGTATACTGCTAATAATTAAACACGTGGGCACGGTGGAAGCTCTACTGCCTCGCAGTAAGGTGGCCATGTCCTGGGTGTACCTTGCCTGGAGTTTGTATGTTTTCCTGATGGGTTTTCTCTGCATGCTTCAGTTTCCTTCAAAAGGAATGCTGGTTAGGGGAGTTGGTGATGCTAAAATGATGCTACTAGCGTGTGCTCATATTCACCCTGCCATGAGCTGCCACCCCATCCAGGGATTGATCCTGCTTCATGCTCGATACTTGCTGGGACTGGCACAACTCTGAATGGGTAGATGGATGGAATAATTAAACATGTATAATGAAGATTTTTCAATATACCTAAACGTTTTGGAGAATCGGCATTCTAAGCTTACAGCTGGTTTTACATTTATTACAGAACCTTATTGTGTGGCAATTGGTTACGTGGAGAAAAGAAAATGGAAGGACAGGAATTGGGGGTTAGTATGTTTGACAGAGACATTGCTGCTGCAATAAATTATTACAGCTAGGGTCACGCGCATCTCAGCAAGCATCGTGCATGAGGTAGGAACAATCCCTGGACGGGCTACCACTGAGCCACCATGCCCGCATGTCTTTAATACATGTTTTAATGCATTTCATCATGAAAATTATATCAAGTATACATCTTAGCATTCTAAAATGTTCAGAGAGCTTGTAATATCATGAATGGAATGTATTCTGTGTGGCAATCACGGCCTGCATGCTCCTGTCGGTGTAAGAGAAAGATGCACATAGCAATTAATGAAGCATTTAACGTTCTACTTTAGTTAAAATTGGACTTGAGAAACTCTAACAAATTAAACATCGATTTTAAGATGAAGTTAATGACAAAATAAACTACACGATTAAAGTGGAAATTTCGACTTTAATCTCAATATATACCTTTCTTTCAGATGGTGGGCTGTGACTTGCCTTTAAATGCCGACTTTGATATATGACCACTTCTTTTTTATTTTGGGCACCGTGAACTTGAACATTTGAGTGCCTCCGCCACACTGTACCAGTCCTTCAATTTCCTTTTGTTGCTTATACCACTGCTTAAGCCACCACATAGTATGTTTTTCCTTGCTTCCACTTCACTGAGCAGGATCTCCATTTTGCATTCAAATGGAAAGGGCTTTTTATATTGATTTGCATATTAAAATAAGCATAATTATGGGAGAAGCCAGGGTGGGGCTGTAGGTGTGTGCTTGTACGTTAAAATTCATAAAGTGAAAGTGCGTAGAACTTTGCTTACACTCAGTTTTATGCATCTGAATTTTTTTGTACGTACACACATTTCTATTTTTGTCTGTATGCTATGTTTTAGTATTAATTCTACACAAGGCATTATACATGATGCCCCTTGTCTCTACCCAGTTTAGAAAGCTATGTGATCAGTGGACCAATATGATGTAGTCCCTTACAGGTATTAAAACATTAGTAAGGTTAACACAAGATCCACTTATTTTAAAACAGTATCAATAAATTCAATACATTCTGAAAAAGATTTGGACAGTTTCTTATAAAGAAAGTTTGATTTATTTTCTAATGTTAGGTAAAATAAGACATCTTTTTGTAGCTGAGTTATGCAAGGTAGGTTAGGGTTCTATGGAGTTAAATTACTGTCAAAATTCTGTGTCCGAGTACCATGCATTTTGTAAGTGTAAGTTACATTTTAAGCAAACACCTGCAGGAAGCCGGCGAAAATAGCCATACATGGAGTAAACTATGCGCATTCTCATTTGGAGGTGGAAAAAGGAGGTGTGTCTCATGAGTGGGTGGATAGCTTTGACTACTCCCATTGGCTAGAAGAACAAAGTCTCACCCTTGCCTTGCTACTTTTGCTCTCAAATAATTTTGGCAGTGATATCGCACAAGAACGCTGCAAAACCCTTGCCAAATGCATCACTCACACTCAAAATGCACCTCACTCTTACAAAATGCGCTCAAAATATAACTTGCACTTACAAAATGTGTGGTACTCGGACATAAACTTTTGGCAGTAATCTAACTCCACAGGATTCTTTCAATTTAATTTGATAATGTAAACTGAAATGATGTCTGCTGATGATAACTTCAAATTGCTTTTGCTTTTGACTGGTTTGACTAAGTACACAAAACAAAAAGAGTGTTCAGAATAATCATACTCGACTTAGTTTCTTAGCATCACTATGAATTCAATACTTTGTTCAGTTACCACAGACTAATTCCTTTCTAGTTGGCCTCCAAAAATGTGAATGAACCTAAAACTCAGTTTGTAAGGTATAATTACAGAACATAGTGCAATATGTTTATGAGCTGCTAAAGAAAGCAAAGCCCTTTTTGTTAAATATTGTAACAGGAATGAGTTAGCAGATATCTGTGGTATCCTTTGTTTACAGAATGACTTTTCAATTTTTCTTTTCTGAAGTAATTTGGCTTGGGGTTAACAACATAATGTTAATGTTGGAACAAAAATCATTATACCCTGCTGTTTTTTTTTTATTGCAGATGGAATTAATTTTATACTTTATGTGTTGAGGCTGTTTAAATGTAAAATAATGTTAAATAAACTAAATGCATAATTGAGTTTAAGATTAACATTGAACTCTACACATTAAACTCAATCTGGCTGAAGGATATTAGAAGAATCTCTGAGATGGCTGAATGAAACAGTTTCACAATCCTGGTTTAAAAGTTCACTTACTGCAAAACATCCAATATTTTTAATTCTAAAAAATGCTGTAGCGGTGCTTAGTATGATATATGTAGTTGACAGGGAGGATTGTGAGTAAAAAATTTCAAATACTGAATTTACTTCTATTAAAACCTAATAGTAACTATAAGCAGTTATGAATCTTGAATCAAGGATTGCAGTTTGATTGGCCCCATCAGTCATTTTTGAAGGAGTGGATGCCATCGTAATGTGTCATGGAAGTATAAACATATGATAAATGACTCATTCGGAACAGAGAAACACCTCTAGTCAGAGGCAGCAAGATACATTTTTAAAGCACTTGGACGGTTGAACAGTATCAGCAGATTGTTAAGGAATATCTGCAGTACATATTAAGCTTCCCTTACTTATATTTTAAAATGTTATGTTTTTGTTAATCAATATATCCCTGTGAAATAACCAGTTGCTATGCAGAGAATGTACAGTACCTTTAAGAAAACTGAATTAAACTAATTCCCATGAAATATTCTTATAAACCCATTCATCACTCTATTCAAGTTAAATAATTCTAATTGTTGTTGTTATGCTTGTACTTTAAAGGTCATGTACTGAATAATACCATAATACAGTACTAATGTAATAAAGCCAGTCCAAATGAGACATTTTGAACTGTGAAATAGTTTGTATTATTTTTATTAAGGAGATTCTAAATGACGTACTGGGTTTAATCTTAGAGGTGGTCATTGATAAAATATAAATGATAATTAAGCAATTTCATGACAGAGTCTCTAAAATATCTTTACCTCTATTTGGGAGTTAAGATTATTATTTAATTGATCTTAAAGTAATACTTTTGCTATACTTTTATTTGTCAGAAAATGAAATGAATTTCATATTATTAATATGAGTGCAACAATGTGATGAGTTCAATGATTAAGTATGTTATTTGAGACCATATAATTATTTAATATCCAGTTACTGGTTGTGTGGACAATTGTGAAACAATTCCAGCTACTCCACTTTTTCTTCAGATCCCAAAAATATTTTCTGTTAGGCTAGTTGACAGTTTTTATTTAGACTTGCATGATCAAATGAGGGTGTATGCGTATGTTTGCCCTGTGATGGATTTGCACCCCATCTTAGCTTTATTACGGCCCTGAATTGAATTATACGGGTTATGATGATGAAAGAATGATGATTGAAACACAGTGCAAGCTATGCTGGTTTATCATTCTTCTTGTAGTCCTGTGATCATAATGGCAACTGCAAATTTAGTAAATCATTTTAATTGTGGCAAACAGGACACAATGTTTTTATAAATAACAAACATTTTCTTTATTTATGAATATATGAATTTCCATCTGTAAACCAATTAATGTAATTGATTATAACTGGCAAATCCAATTGAGTTAAATAAACACCTGAACACTGACAGTTAAAAGAATTGTGTAAAATGTTAACAGCAGATAGTATACTTTGTAATTAGACCTGTTAAAAAAGCTAGTAAAATTGGTGGAGTCTAATTACTGCTGATTTATGTGATTTTATTTCAGTTTGAAGAAATGCAGCCTTATGTGAATAACTTGATTATTTATACATTTGTTATTCTGTGCATATGTTAATGTATACAGTATGTTGATATAGTAGAAATGTACTTATATTAAAACCTTATTTAAAAGACACCAAAAGCTTTGAGAGATTAACAAGGCAAAGGAGATTAACCTTAATTACTTAACACAACAAAGTGAATGGAATATACCACTATATTTGTATTGTATTCTGTAGATAGATAGATAGATAGATAGATAGATAGATAGATAGATAGATAGATAGATGGTATTTTTTAATTTTATTGAATTTATTAAAATCAAATAATATTCCATACAAGCAAGTCAAATTTTGCAAAACTAGGTTAGAAACAATTCAACCCCAATAGATAGATAGTATTGAGTACATGGCAAAAAAACAAAACAAAAAACAAGCACACATGATTATTCACAGTGGATCAGCTTGGAATTAAAAATCAACCTAATTACACCACATAACCAAGAAACAACTCACAAATTCTACAGATATGGTGTATCCAAATGTTTGTCAGAGGAAATATAAGGCAGTGCTGCCCCATAGCAGAACCCACAGTTCACAAACCGTATGTTGAAGGCCCAGAAGAACAAGCGAAAAAAAAATCGATGCTTTAGGCTTAGTAAAACTGAGAAGAAATGACCTAAGAGCAGAAATCCTTCTGAGAAGATCATTATTCAAAACAAAATGTCATGGTAATGTATACTGTATATAAAACTTACATTCTTATTTACAGGTTTGATATTTTTTGTGAAATATTATCAAGCATTCAAAGGTCCTTAGAAAAGGATTTTCACGTCTTGCCCTCTTAAAATGTTTACAAGAAGAAAAAAACCTTCCAAAATATATTTCTTAAATCTAAAGAAAATGTCCGTTTATAAAAGAATAAGATAGATTGGTAATTGGGTAAATTGCATTAGAAAAATTCTCCAAAACTCCAAGTCACATTTATATTCATAATTTTATAGTTAATAATTACATTAATAATTATTTTACAAAACTGAAAGCGAATAATATTGTAATTGAGCAGATATGTTATGCACTCCCTTAAATTTTTCTCTCCAAAATACACAGTGACATCTTGTGGAAGTAAAAGTAAAAGCAATCCTAAAGTTTTGTTGTATACTGTCAGTACAAAATAAGAAGTGTAAAACTGTAAAAGTGTGTTCAGTTATGCCACAGACATATGTTCATTTTCATTTTCGCACAACACAGCTGCATCGTAGATGCTTAAAGAAAAAAAAAAGCATGTTTTTGAATTAAGCCAGTGCTTATGTTTCCATACCCTTATGAAACACATCTGCCACAAGCACTTCCAACATCCTTTAAGTGTTGATATATTTTCTTTTCTGTTGTGATTCCTTTGTTCTCTTGCGTGGCTGTTGCACTTAGAGAACTATTTTAATACAGAAAGCATGCTGAAGCAGAGAAGCCTTCTTGGCTGATACTTTTAGAAATACAAAATGTGTTTGATTAATGATCATGCACCATCTTCTGTTAGATAAATTAGTTAATGAAGAACATGACAGATAAAAGGGGTGTAGGAGAAAAATCCACACATTACCTCCTTACTTTACTCCTTAAAGTAAAAGGCAACTGTATGACATTTAATAAAACATTTAGATTCTTGAGGTATCAGTATACTGTATAGTGTAGAAAAAGGGATTCATTTATTCATTACCGAATCCTCTTAATCCAGTTTGGGGTTTGCTTAAATACCATATTCTTTCTTTCTTTCTTTCTTTCTTTCTTTCTTTCTTTCTTTCTTTCTTTCTTTCTTTCTTTCTTTCTTTCTTTCTTTCTTCAAATTTGATTATTTTTGAAACAATATTTTCTGTAATACATTTAGTTGCCTTTAAAACTGCTCTGTTTATACTTACAATTATGTTAATGTTTTAGTAAAATTCAATTTCTTTCTTTAATAATATAAAACAGTAGTGCTTAAAACACAGTTCAGTGGTGCAGTTCTTCCCAGTTTTTCTACTGCTCATGTGTCTCATATCCCATTCTCTTTCTCTCGTCCAAAGCCTAGCAGTTGAAAAAAGACCAAGGAATTTTTTTGTGTTCTTAAACATTAAACGATTGCACTTCTAAAAGTCCCCCGCAACAGGCAAACTCCAGCCATCTTTTTTTCAGCAGGTTCCCAGTGGAACTTTCATGTCCTTGGACTGGACTAATAATTATTTTAGAAAGCTGTTGCACAATCAAAGTAAAAACCATTACCCCATGTACATAATAAATGAGGCTCTTTATTTCCAGTAAGGCTTATCCGTTTTCTCATGAGCTATTTAAACATGTGATTCTGATAAAACTCAAAATGCATTTACGTTCTTTTGATAACAGTCTATTTCACTGCTTCAGAAGACAAATCTTTTTATATCTTGTCTCTAGAATGTATTCCAAACCATTTATCTTTTTAAAAAGCACTTATGACAGACTCTTTTATTCAAGATTAAAAGCTTTTAAAGTCATTATCAGTCTTAAGCTGTCCATACATTATTTTAGCTTGTTTTCATCAATTGTAAGTGTGTCAATAAAAGTTACAGTAAACTATGACTAGAATAATGAAATCAATAGAGTATAAATGATGAAAAAAAACAGTTTATTCCTTAATGTTACAGTCTGTACCATATTGTTACAGGAGGTTAAGCTAGCCTTTTTAAAATAATATTTTGCTCTGTGATCTTTTTTGTCAGTTTGAAATGCTCCAGAGGTACGGCCACCTCAGTGGCAGCATGGAGTGGAGAAGAGCTTTCCATTGCTGCAGTCTGAATTTTATGCAGTGTGTAGACATCTAGTAAATGTCACATTTAACAAGCATTAAAGGCTTGAAGTGCTAATAATAGACATGATTTAAGGAAACCAGTTCTATTTTAGCTGTCCCAAAGTTTTCCCCCAAGCAAGAGTGATTACATTTTTACAGCCTGAGACAAAAGCCTGCAATTTGCGGCTGTTTACAATGCTGAAAATCTTAAAACTGAGCATAAAAAAGAAAAAAAATGCTATATGCTAGATGTCTAACGACATAGAACAGACAGATGAACGAGCAAAGGTTTGACAGACCGCCACCTGAATTGCTGGTTAAAGTGTAGTGTATCAACTGAGGGGCATTCAGCAGTAACTCATATTTATGTAACAAAGTCCAATGAGATATCATATAAAATAAAAAATGCTAATGGGGAGCACAGTGTTCTTCTCTTCTGTAAACCGTTCTACATTTTGTATAAATGAAAGTAACATTTACAGTATATGACACTGAAATTAGAGAAAGAAAGAAAGAAAGAAAGAAAGAAAGAAAGAAAGAAAGAAAGAAAAAGAAAGAAAGAAAATTATTCATTAAACTCAATCTTTTTGTTGATTTAGAGTCAGCTAGCTACAAAGAGCAGCAGATATAAGTAAGGGAGGGACGCAGAAAAGACATCTTGGGGGTTGTGGTACTGGGAACTGAAACCAAATTTTGCTTAGGGCCCCAGGGCCACGAGGACCAGCACTGAGAATATATAATTAACCAAAAGAATTCATTTTTACTTAATAATTTGGCTGGATCAAACACATACAGCCACTGTGGTCCTCTAAGACCACGACTGTCCATCACAAGTTCAGAACCACCACAACTAGTTTCACTTTATGATAGTTCAAGATGCAATTCTGCCATCCCATTTACTAATTTGTGTAGTTCAATTCAAGGTGGCATGAAACTGAAGCCTGACCAGATAGCATTGGGTACAAAGTTGGAGCCAACCCCAGGAGAGCAGCCACACAAATTATAAGGCACATTCATTCACATGTAAACTCAGTCACCTACTCAAGATCAAGCTTCAGTTGCCAATTATTATAACCTGTCCACCTTTTGGATTCTGAAGGAAAGCCAGAGTTTCTGGACAAAAACCTCTGTTTAGCTGATAGGAATGTGCAAACTCTCCACCGTACTCATCTAGGAAGAAATGATGGCATAATGTATGACTCTTTGTTTTTTTAACATTGATATTTATTTTAAAGGCACATAAATAGATATTTTCATTCATAGATTATAATTCCTTCTGACATATATGTAATGTTGTTCTGGATTGGCCTAGCTCCATTTATCATCTAATGTAAATAAAGTGCTTACTTCATTTTGAACTATAATATTGCAATCTTTATGCTAAGAATGTGAAATTGTTCCCTATGAAAGACAGGCAACATACTAAACTAATTTTCTTTGCAATATAATAACACATTTTCTTGTAATACCACTCAAACTGTTCCATAATATTCTAGCTATATTTCTATAGATAGAGCAACAGCACATTTAATGACTTATTAAGAATACTGACATAAACCTTCATTGTCATATTTTACAATCCTAGCAGCCAACTGATCTGAGTTCTATTCAAGAGAAACATTGTTTGTGTGACATGCTTACTAATAGTATGACCAGTGAGTAGCAACTTTATTAAGTACACTTAACAAAACGTTGGTTGGTCCCTGGTTTGTTCTCAGGACAGCCTGATTTCTTGGGAGAATAGGCTCATGCTGACCCTAATGTGTATGACACTTGCTTCAAAATAGCAGATGGTGATTCTCAACTTCAAATTTCTCACTGAACGTTATGTGCATTGAGAGGTAAATTATTGTTATGTTCCTATAAACCTTACATGAATGCCTTGGGCTTGTGGCATACAGCACTATCTCACTAAGGAAACCCATTCACAGATAGGAACACTGCTACCATGAAAGGAAGTACCAGATTTGAAATGATGTTCAGATATGCCACAACATTCAAAAGCTGCTTTGCTGATATCAGAAAATCAATGTATGTCACAATAAGACATCTCAAACCATTAAACCAGCTCCACAAACTGTCATTGTCGATGAATGCCAGATTAGCTCCATGAATTTATGGGGTTTACATCATATCCTTATTACATCAGTGTGAATAAATAGGAATATACAGAACGTGGTGTTCCTCAGACCAGTTGAGGTGTCCAGTGTTTGTATTTTTTCACCCACTGTATCCTCATTTGCTTCTTTTCCCAAGGAACCAAAGTAAGAAGTAATGAATATTTGAATATGGAAAGTTTTTATAGTGACCAGATCCTGAAACATACAGTAGATTTGTATATTCCCATGCTCAGACTCTTCACTATGTAGACCACAAACAATTCCTTGACTCTTGTCCTCATCCTTGCTCTCACCTCTTTGAAAAGGAGACACAGCCCACAGCTGTAATGCACTTGCATCTATGACTATGGTACAGCGTCACCCAGGCTTGACTTCACCCAAGTTGCGACTCTGCTTCCAGTTGGACGTGCTCCCATTAGTTTTTAGGCCCCTGGTAGAAAGACAGAGCAACAAGGCAAGCAGAGGAGCAGGCTTAAACTTTTTATTCACTCATTATAGGTTTAAAATTCTTAAATATGCCTCAGGTAGAACCAAATCAAATAATTCTGACAATCACACACCATACAAGCTGGATGGTCCAGCTGATACACCCAATGTGTGTTGGTGTTCAGGTGGCTCTCAGTTCTTGCTTATCTGCTGCGTGTGGCTCATGGCCTGGGTCTTCTGGTCTTCTTTATACCCTCTGGTTGAAGATTGCTAACTTTTTAAAGTATGTTGTGACACAAGGTTAACATGCCTAGCCTTACTCTCTATTTGGTGTCATTTTGGCAGATCATATCAGTACATGTTCACACAATGTGCATGCACAAAAGTATCCAGTCGGTCAACAATTATGTTACTTGCATGCACGCCAGTGCCCAAAGAATTGAGAGCCTCAGTTTTAACATGTGTATTATTATGCTCCAAGCCATTAAAGTCCAGGAATACCCATGTTGCCATATTTGGTGCTTGACCAAGGAGACAAAATCCTTTTGCTTGCCTGCCTTACGCATCAAAAAGCCCCTACAAACTGGTTTAGACTAGTTGGTACTACCTAGATAAAAAGTTAAAAAAAAATTACAGACTTATAATTCTTAATATAAAATATCATCTGTAATGCTTTTAATAGTTTAACATATGCATTATTATTGTTCATGATATAGTACTATGCATTACTGATGCTAAAATGCTTATATTTTCTGTTTATATTTCTGCTTATATTTCACTCTGAAATACTGATGATGCACTGAATTGTGGCCTATTTGCTATACAGCACAAGTCTCATCACCATTTACCAACTACTTTCAACAACTGTCTGTCAGTATTCACGGGGCTATTTATTTATTTATAAAGAACTTTAAAAACAACATCAAGGCTGACCAAAGTGCTGTACAATAAAAACCCAACATATGAGACAAACAATAACCAAAGGGAAAAAGAAACAGAAACACATAAATACATAAGAGCTGAAGAAATTCATAATAAAAAGTACACAGATGGTCAACATATCATATTTGGTTAAAGGCCAGGGAGTAAAAGTGCATTTTTAAATAAGATTTAAAGACAGCAAGTGAAGGAGCCTGCCTAACGTGCAACGCCAAATCGTTCCAAAGTTTTGGAGCTGCAACTGAAAAAGCCTGATCACCTCTGAGTTTGCATCGTGCCTTAGGAACACATAAAAGCATCTGGTCTACTGACCTGAGAGGGCAAGACAGTACATAAAGGTGCAGCAGTTCTGACAAATAAAATGGGGCACAACCATTAAAGGATTTAAAAACAAATACAAGGATCTTAAAATGGATGTAACCTTGAGGTTTTCTGAATGGTGTCCTGTTCTTAAACCACTCCTAAACTCCTCAGCCTGAAGTATTACTCCACACAGAGAATGCTAGATGTATAGTTTAAATCAGTACCTCAGAGACCTTTAAAATCTCATCTGAACTATATTTTCAAAGTAAGGGATGAATTAGAATGGACATGCTTTGTTGTAAGTTTAGGCTTATTCTTGTTTTAGGCATTAGATACTTTCAGGTATTCTTTTTTTTTGTGTATGACCAAGATTTAAAAAAAACATTGTCGGTCTGCAGATTAAATGTCACAATACCTTAAAGGTATCGGCATACTCATTGTATACTTGTTACTCCCAGAAGGATAAGGTGCCACGTCACAAAGCAAGGGTTGTCTGGGAAAGGTTCCCAGAAAATGCAGCTTTATTACAGAGTCTGTCTCAGTCACCAGATCCTGAAAAAAAATGAGAGATGAGGTGGAACAAACTATTTTCATGGAATGACCAGCCACTATCCAGTCTGTATAAAATTACAAGCTTGCTATTCCACTATAATCCATACCCAGAGACATTCAGGAGGTTGTACTTTCAGAAGAGTTAGTCATTTTTCATGCAACAAGCACCCATATGTGCAGCACTGATGTATTATCAAGGGGGATCGCACAGCTCTTCTCCTTAAACCAAACAGAGACAAAGACAGACGTACTAGTTACTGCTGAATAAATGTATTTATTCTTTAAATATCAAAATACAGGAGGTCAAAAAGAGAAATAAAAGCACATAATCCACACAAACACACAGTAATAAAATAAACAAACACCTTAAAGTCCTGTCCAGGACAAAATAATACTTGCTAAGTAGCCTTTCTGGCAGACAGATACTGTAGCTTTATTTTCCCTCATCCCTTATTTCCTCTTATCTCCCAGGTAATCTATTCTTTCTCTGATCTTTTCTCACACCTGAAGTTCCTGACCTCCTTTCTCAATGTCAGAACGCTGTCATTCTCATTCTCATTCTCCAGACTCTAATAGGGGGCCATGTTTTAAACATCACCAGGGTTCACTTCCAGAGTCAAAACAGCACACTAAAGTAATGAAGCCACCAGGAAACAGTGCCCTGCAGAGGTCCCTGAAGGAACTGAATACAGTATGTGTGAGGAAATAGCTGTCAAAGCTAGACTGACAGACTAAACAGATTTATAACTCTGATAGTCCTACAGTAGGCATAGAAACAGTTGTGCACCATTTCTTGTAAATACATTTGAAAAGCTACATGTTTGCCTATACCTAAATGATTTATTCACTCAATCAATATTTAATTTATATCCCACTTTTCACAAATGAATGCAATCAGAAAATAGTATTTTAATATACAACCCCAAATCAGAAAAAGTTGGGATGGCATGGAAGATGCAAGTAAAAAAAAAACTCAGTGATTCTTAAATTTACTTTACATTTATTTCATTACAGACAGCATGAACCCAAGATATTTCATGTTTTGTCTGGTCAACTTAATTTCATTTGCTAATATACATCCATTCCTGCATTTCAGGCCTGCAACAAATTCCAAAAAAAGTTGCAACTGGGGAGCATTAGGGCCAGTAATGAAGTAAAAAAATAAATAATAATGTGATTTCAAACATTTGATGTCAACAGGTGATTTTAATCCTGATTTGGTACAAGAGCAGTATCCACGAAAGGCTGAGTCTTTCGGGAGCAAAGCTGGGCAGATGATTGAAATTTGTCTAAAAATGCATGAGAAAGTTATTGAAATGTTTTAAAACAATGTTTCTCAAAGAAAGACTGGAAGACATTTGCATACTTCTCCCTCTACAGTGCATAATATCACTAGAAAATTCAAGGAATCTGGAGGATTTTCAGTGCGTAAAGAGCAAGGGTGCAAACATAACCTGAACACCTTTGATCTGCGATCCTGCAAAAGGCACTGCATCAAGAATCGTTACTCATGAATAGGTGATAAAACCACATGGGCAAAGAATTACTGTACTTTGGCAAAGCTTCTGTGGGCTTGGTGGCATCTAGGATGGACCATTACACAGTGGAAATGTGCATTGTAGTTAGATGAATCAGTACGCCAGATCTTTTTTGGAAGAAATGGACATTGTGTGCTCCCGACCAAAGACGGAAAGGACAATCCAGACTGTTATCAGCAACACACCCAAAAGCCAGGGTCTTTCATGGTATGGGATTGTGTCAGTGCCCTTGGCAAAGGTAATTTGTACTTCTGTGATGGAAGCATTAATGCAGGAAAGTACTTTCAGATTTTAGAGCAACATATGCTGCCTTCAAGATGACATCTTATCCAGGGATGTCCATGCATTTTTTAAGACAAAGCAATAACACATTCTGCACACATTACAAAGTCATAGCTGCAGAAGAAGAGGGTACCAGTACTGGGAAGACCTGCCTGCAGTCCTGAGCTATCCTCAGTAGAGAATGGGTGGAGAGTTTTGAAACGAGAAATGCAACATTGACAGCCTCGTAGTTTAAGAGGTGTTTGCTGGAAGAATGGAACAAAATAACACCTGAAATGCTTCAAAGTGGTAAAGCATTTACTGTCCCAACTTTTTTTGGAATGTGTTGCAAGCCTGAAATGCAGGAATGGATGTATATTAACAAATGAAATGAAGTTGACCAGACTTATTTCTGTAATGAAATAAAAGTCAAAGCAAATTTAAGTTTACTTAGTGCACTTTTTCTGATTTGGGTTTGTACGTTAATACATTATCAATGACATATTAATGGATTTTTAAATTTTATCACCAGTATTATTGCTAAAAACATTTAACAGTTAAAGTAAACCAATCATTATCACCAGCTTAAGTTCCACTGCTCAACATAAATGTTCACGTTGGTCCTAATGAAGCTGCTGTGTTGTTTCTGTATAGAAAACCTACAATCAGTGTCAGAGGACATCATTTATAAAGATTTGTTGGTCAAGAGCATTGGATTGCTTTTTAAATAAGGAGTGACACATTTTGGCATCATTCAGTCTTTCTTTTATAAAGTGCTATTTATAGCAAGGTGCATAAAAATATCAGAAATGTTCTGCATTAACATAACAGGAAGAGTTAACCTAAAACTGCAAGAATTCAGTATTGACAGGCACAAAGAAGAATTTGAAAAATACCTGAAAACAAACTGTGGAAACACAAAGACAGCAGCTGGAATTGTAAAACCTGTTGCCCAGTAAAGCACACTTGAATCTATTTCAGATGAGTAAATGATTGAACATGAAACACTTTCTTTTAGCAGGCTGAACTTTTAATATTGTCTATTAAAACAGAAAGGTTATAATTTTATTTGTTTGACTGCTTGTGTCTTAAGTAAAGTCCTGTTTGAATTAATTAGGCAGCCTTATGAAAAAGGTAAGCTTTTCTGTGTATACTTGGGCTTGATTGGTCTAGACCGTCAGTATCATCCAGCCATCTCTGTGAAGGAGGCATCTCAGGAATATGCAGGTGGAAGAGCCTGTGTTGCCCTGGATAATGGACTGTCTGTCCAGCAGACCACAGTTTGTGAGGCTGAAGGACTGTGTCTCTGATATGAATGTAAGCAACCAGACCAGAAGAACCACAAGAAACAGTCCTGTCACCGCTTCTGTTCATATTACACACCCTGGACTATAAATATAACACCAGGGCATGTCACCTGCAGAAATACTCTGATGATTCTGCACTAAAGGGGTGTATTGACAAGGGGAATTAGATTACAGTATAGGAGTCAGGTGGAGAACTCTGTTTCTTGGTGGAAAGAGAATTATTTGCATTTTAACATCAGCAAAAACAAGGAACTGGTTATTACCACAACAAAGAGCCTCTACACTCGGTCACTATTCAGAGAGTTGATGTGGAGGTGGTACACTGCTATAAGTACTTGCGGGGTCTTTATTAATGATAAGCATAACTGGTCTAGTAGCAGAAAAAATAGATAAACAGAGCATACTGCCTTCCTTTAAGGTGGGTAGTGACTGTCTTTACATATTCTGTAACTCCGCGATGGCCATTGTCTATGCTGCAGTGTGAAGAGCTGATAACTTCACCTCAAGAGATTCACACTGAACCAACAAGCTAATTAGGAAATAAGATTCAGTTATGGAACACCCTTTCAGCCTTTTGGAGTTTCTATCTATCTATCTATCTATCTATCTATCTATCTATCTATCTATCTATCTATCTATCTATCTATCTATCTATCTATCTATCTATCTATCTATCTATCTATTAAATATGTATCTGAGTTCAAGATTTGCTGGACATGTTTATATCATCTCCTTTCCTCCACAGCATATTCATTTAAAGGTATGAGTGGCATGTAAAATGGCCGCTGATTTGTAGTAGAATAAAATGATTGGGTGTGTTATGGTTAGTTAAAACACAGCAATTCCTTAAAATTATATAAATAAATAAGAACTTGGAAAGAAATTGATTTATTGTAAAAGAGGAATACAAATGGTACACAACGATCAGAGGCTTCTGCCACTGAAGACTCCCACCTCCCGATGCCACTGTCCATTTCTGAACCTGTGCTCTGTTTATATCAATTAGGGCAGCAGTTCCTTTCCAGTGTTATTAATTAGTTCAAACACCATTTAGCTGCAGGTTGATAACATTGGTTCATTACCATAACAATCTGAAGATAATATTGTTGAATCAATTCAGTCTTATACTGTATATGCTTACATAACTGCTTTCCTCTTCCATTTATTTCCAGAAATGTGACTTTTTTGTACTCTATTAGTTAACTTACCTAAAGCAAAAAAAAGGGTCCTGCTGTGTGTGCCCAGCATTTGACTCACTTGAACTAGGCATCCGAGTGGTTGTCAGAAGAGTAAAAAAGGAAAACATGCAAAATATACAAGTTCAAGCAACTGCTCTCAAGTTAAAATTGAACGCATAGAACGTTATAAGATGGATGAGTTGCAAAGTCACCAATGCCTTTCAATGGGAAATTTTAAATTTTAAAACATTGAACAGCACGGATTGTTCAAGATAACTGAACAAAAATTGAACTGTTTTGAAAAATTTCTTTAAACTTTAAGTGTGCCACACCTCGGTAAAATTGGTCCACGGGTGGCCGAGTTGCTGTATGTGGACTGACAGATGGACAGACGGACATGGGCTTTTGCAAGAAGTGCTTTGTCTATTATAGGCAAATAAGCATAAAAACATGATGGATTGATAACTAGTAATCTGCTCTGAGGCATTAATCATTTATGAGATAATAATTCAGAAGGGGAAATCTGCAGTATAAGAAAGACCTGACATGAAAGAAATACTAACAAGCCATAAAATTAAATAAGTTGTGTTATCAACAAGGATTCAAATTAAGCATTTCGGTTGGAACAACAGCTACTGCAGCCCTCCAGGACCAAGCTTGTGAACCTTAGCCTTAGAGAAATCATAAATGGGCATGAAAAGGAATAGATTTAGTGGCCAAATCATTCCTGGGTAAGGGCTTACTTTTTCACTGTTTTGTTGCTTAGACTTTGAATATGTAACTGACTGCTTAGCAGGGCGGTATAAATAAAGAAACATTTGCTGGACAAGAAAATGACTCAGTAGGATTCATTTGTTTGCTGTTATGATTTTCCAAAACCATCAAAAAGAACTTTCCCAACCCAAAACTTTTAATTTATAATATGCAAGAGAAAAACTTAAAAACTCCAAAATCTACTGTGTCATACCGCAATGGCAAAAAAGAAGGAGGGTAAGATGAACAGGACTAGTCAAAACCAAACCGAAAGAAAACCTAGTGTCAGAACCCACACCATAACCTGAAATTGGGATCAAGAATTCAGAAGAGAAAATAAAGTCTTTGGAATGTAAATCACATGAACGAACTTTGTTATTTTTCTTTGCGAAATTCACAAACTTGGACAATCAACCACATAGCAACCAATAAACAAAACTATACAAAATAGCTATAAAAAAAATAGTGTCACGGGAGAATGTAAATAACTAAATAAATACTCTAAACTAACTACAAATTCAAAACCTACCTTGGGGAATTATTTAAATGATCCCAAAAATATGTAATGAGAAAAAAATCTGTGAAAAGTTGATAAAAGACCAGCACAAAAGAACCATTGGTGACATATTGATATATGAATTGTAGCTTTATGTGTTGTAAAATGAAATTTAGCTGTATATATTACAACTATATTTGAAAAAAAACTTAACTGTTTTGCTCATCGTTATCTGTTGCCAATTCAAGGGAACTGAATGCAATTGTGAAAGTGACAGCAAACGTTGTCTTGTGAGATGGCTCTGCTGAGGATTTTCTTTTACTTAGCTTGTATTGAAAAATTGAAGTAGACAATGTATGCTTTAGATTTACAGGATATACAGAACCCGAGCAATGATTCAGGACTGCAATGGTGTTTGTTATTAATTTACTTTATGCACATTTACCAAGAATAACTGATAAATTATGACTGCTATGTATTTATAATATTGTCTTGAAACTATTTTCTTTCCTGTAGCTGAAGTATTTTTCTTCTGTTTTGTCATGAGCACGACAGCCATTCTGCCTATTGCCAGTCACATGGGTGTTATGTTTCAGTCAAGGTTTCATCAATGGCTTTAGCTTCTTTTCTTTTTCTTCCTTTATTTTGTTGTGTGTTGAGCATTCTTTTACAATTGATGTCATTGAATACAATTTTATTTTCTTTCTGGTTGTATTTTATTATTTCTTAGTGAGTATTATCACTAATTCTTTTTTATTATTGTCTTGTGTTAATTGCATATTTATTAGTGTTTTGTTAGTATTTATTTGTGTTGTGAACTGTACATTGAACCTGATGCTGCATCTAAGTGAACATCCTTAGGCTTTTTAAAAGTTTGAGAGGCCTCAGGAATTTGCTGGGAAATTAGTTAACTTTGTGTTGTTTCGCTTACTTTAATTAGTGCTTTTTTGTTTTTCTGGTATCTGAACTGTCTATTCTCAGTTTACCATTTATTTCTTGGATTGCTGACTTGTCATTGATCTATTTTAGTTGCCTCTTTAGGTTACATTTGCTTCTCTTTTTGCCCTTGTTTTGTTTTTTTTTACATTATGTATTGATATGCTGCTTATTAAGAGTCATTGTTTTGATACTTTGGAGCCAGGGGTTTTCTACAGTTTTCCTCTCCCCTTTTTAAGAAATATAAACTTGTGCTTTTAGTTTGGAGGCTAGGCTTGCTTTGTGCTTTTTAGACATCATAGTTATGAGGTTTAGTGTTTTGTGTGAGCTGTAGAACATTATGTATCAGACATGCTGTGTGATGTCATATACAGTATTTGTGTGGATCATCACATCGTCATGCTGTAGTTAGTTGAGTTGGCTGTGTGTACCGAGATGTGTCTAAATCTTTGGATTATTTTGAAAAATCACTAAAGACCTTGTAGTTAGAAAAAAAAATTATAGCTCAATACTTTATATTGTTAATCTCGCTTCAATTTCTGATTCCTCATTTTGAACTTAGACACTTGTTACTCTCACTGATTTTCTGGTGTTAGGCCTTATGCCTGCTACTCAACTCTATTTATCATTAACTCTTTTGAAAAAAACTCTCTCTTCCTGTTTGATATAAAACCTCAGCTTTGCCATCGTGGCTTGCCAGATTCACTATTTACCAGAACAGTTAAAAATTGTATATGTTACTACTAAGGTTTCCGATTTGTTGATGTTTTCCAAAATAATGTCTTGGAGTAATTATTTATGACAGTGCATCTTGATTCTAAATCACGCAAATAATTTGCTTGTTTCCAAACATTTTAGTGGGGAAAATGTTGATTTAAGCATATGTTCAAAAACTGGAGGAACTGCCAAATGTAAATAAGTAGTATACACAAATTGCAGTTGAAAAAGTGCCAAAGGCTATTTGCTTTATTGCTGAAAGCTGCACCCTTGAGACTGGTGGAGTGTAAGGCAATGACAAGAAGTAAGGCCAGGTGTTACAAATATATTTTATAGTTGAAAATCAGAAAAGAGTGTGTAAACCATATTTAAAAAATGCATGCCAGATTTCTGCCAGGTGCAAACACGGTAGTCCTAAAGTTGACCAGCAGTAAGCAACATTGGGTGGGACATTACTGACTCGTCTGTGCATAAGAAATAGCAAAGTGGTTACAGAAATAGATCTCCTGAAATCTTTCCAATTAAATGTGTTTAAAATAAAATACTAACTTACATAACTGTATCCATTTTTCTATCTACAACAAAAATCCTTAAAATATGTTAATATATTCCAAAGATATTTAATATTTAGACATGCAGATAGAAATAAAAATAGAAAGTGCAATAACCTAAATGTGTTTTTCAGGAAACATGATAATTTAATAAACTACATTGTGCCCAAGGTAGAGGAGTTTACATCTGTAAGATTTTATGATCAAATATCGTCCATTAAGGTACTCGATTCTTCTCACTAAGTTTCCATTCTCCTAACTAATCAGCCCTGTAACATGTATTAATGCAGCTAACTTGCTTTATTTTGTTTATAAGAGAGAGCGTGAAAAGTACCACTTGAGTTTCTTTCTGAAACATTTTCTTTTTCCTAAAAGCTAAACAAATGAACTGACTGTGAAATTGAACTCTGGGAGCTGTAATCCCTTTAAACTGCCAAATATGAATTGCTGTAGTCAAAATGCCAGACAGACCTTTCCTGTGTTGCTTAGAGGTTGCTACAATGACTTAATTTGCAAAAATAAGAGAAGCAGGGGGCTAAATGCCTCACATTACTATATCGTACTGCACATAAGATACGGCTGTCCAGCTTACTGCTGCCTGCTGCCTGGGTGGTCCTGTGTTGGATTTTTATACCACTACCTATTAACAACAGCCAGTGATTTATGAAGCTGTCAGTTTGCCTTCATCAGTTCCATCAGTGCAAGTAAGTTGTGGGCACACTGGACAAGGTGTTTGCCTCCTACATGGTGGATTAAGCAAACTGCTCTTGGCATGAAAAAATAAGAATTCCTCTCTCCCACCCATTCACTCATTTCCTGACATCAGTAATGGCATGTTTATTTTACGTTTTGTGGCAGCTTCTAATTACAACAAACAGCAAACAAGAAATTACTGTCTTAAAGAATGTTTTCAATATTAAAAGAAAATATAAAATACTTTTTCTGCATTAAGCAATATGTGAGACTTTTTCAATTAAACGAACAACTTTAGAGCCTAATATGGGTAACCAGCTGACTGTATGACCGTTCACAAACCTATTAACCTGCCAGTGCTCCCTCTCTGTAAAAAGGTGTTTGTAACACAGTGCACCATAAATGCTATAACATATTAGAAAAGGTAACATGTCATCCATTCACTTTGCTTAGCAAACTAATTTTGGAGAAGTGGTAAACCACAGGTATACCATTTTATTTTTTGTTATCAAATTTTTATAGATAAAATAAAAAAAGGAATACAGTAAAAGAAAACCAACAATAATAACTGACTTTTAGGCTATACTGTATAAGGACAAAAACAAAACACTCCCCCCCGTCCCCAACTGGCACCCACCTGCCCCATCCCTCCTGAGATGACTATTTAAACAGAAACACGATGTACAGTGCATCCGGAAAGTATTCACAGCACATCACTTTTTCCACATTTTGTTATGTTACAGCCTTATTCCAAAATGGATTAAATTCATTTTTTTCCTCAGAATTCTACACACAACACCCCATAATGACAACGTGAAAAAAATTTATTTGAGGTTTTTGCAAATTTATTAAAAATTAAAAAACTGAGAACTCACATGTACATAAGTATTCACAGCCTTTGCTCAATACTTTGTCGATGCACCTTTGGCAGCAGTTACATCCTCAAGTCTTTTTGAATATGATGACACAAGCTTGGCACACCTATCCTAGGTCAGTTTCGCCCATTCCTCTTTGCAATACCTCTCAAGCTCCATCAGGTTGGATGGGAAGCGTCGATGCACAGCCATTTTAAGATCTCTCCAGAGATGTTCAATCGGATTCAAGTCTGGGCTCTGGCTGGGCCACTCAAGGACATTCACAGAGTTGTACTGAAGCCACTCCTTTGATATCTTGGCTGTGTGCTTAGGGTCGTTGTCCTGCTGAAAGATGAACCGTCGCCCCAGTCTGAGGTCAAGAGTGCTCTGGAGCAGGTTTTCATCCAGGATGTCTCTGTATGTTGCTGCAGTCATCTTTCCCTTTATCCTGACTAGTCTCCCAGTTCCTGAAAAACATCCCCACAGCATGATGCTGCCAGCACCATGCTTCACTGTAGGGATGGTATTGGCCTGGTGATGAGCGGTGCCTGGTTTCCTCCAAACGTGACGCCTGGCATTCACACCAAAGAGTTCAATCTTTGTCTCATCAGACCAGAGAATTTTCCTTCTCATGGTCTGAGAGTCCTTCAGGTGCCTTTTGGCAAACTCCAGGCGGGCTCCCATGTGCCTTTTACTAAGGAGTGGCTTCTGTCTGGCCACTCTACCATCCAGGCCTGATCGGTGGATTGCTGCAGAGATGATTGTCCTTCTGGAAGGTTCTCCTCTCTCCACAGAGGACCTCTGAAGCTCTGACAGAGTGACCATCAGGTTCTTGGTCACCTCCCTGAGTAAGGCCATTCTCCCCCGATCGCTCA
The DNA here is from genome assembly GCF_900747795.2 of Erpetoichthys calabaricus. NCBI lineage: Eukaryota > Metazoa > Chordata > Cladistia > Polypteriformes > Polypteridae > Erpetoichthys > Erpetoichthys calabaricus. Next base: position 148,867,587 of record NC_041400.2, on the reverse strand, counting down.
GTTTAGATGGCCGGCCAGCTCTAGGAAGAGTCCTGGGGCCTCATATATAAACGGTTCATACGCACAGAAATGTTGCGTACAAATGTTTCCACGCTCAAATCGTGATGTATAAAACCTAAATTTGGCGTAAAGGCACGCACATTTCCACAGTACCTCATACCCTGGCGTACGCAATTTCTCCACTCAGTTTTGCAGACTGGCGGCACCCAGCATCAAAGCAGTGCTACTGTTCCTGTGTGGTTACCCTTTCTTTCTTAGACCCACATTCCTGACACGGCTTTATAAATACACTGAAATTAACTGCATATTGTTTATTAGTGTAATGCATCTGATTGTAATTAACCTGTAGCAATATAATGGTCCAGAGAATAGCCATAGTATTCCAAATACCATAACTGCTTTAGCGTTGTTACTCTCACTGCATCTTCTTCTTCTTTCAGCTGCTCCCATTAAGGGTTGCCACAGCGGATCGTCTTTTTCCATATTACTCTCACTGCACCAATCGGAGTATTTATATCACTGTATCTGAGTGGGGAATCACAGCAGCAGCTGATCGGAAAGAGAATTATTGGTATACAGTTTCAAGCACACGCTGCCTCAGCCACAGCAAAACGCGTCAAAGCCTTTCCTGTACGGACCTCGCGTTTCAGGAACGGTTTCATCCCAAGAACTATAAACACACTCAATCAAGTGCTCCTTGTAGAACTGTTTGTACTTATAAGTACAATTACCCTACTGTAAACTTGCACTACAGTTATAATATTGCACAACCTGCGCCATATATAAAGCGCGTATGATGACGATATCATTTTTAAGATGAAATGCAGCAAAATAAGTTGCTTAGAGTATACAGATAAAACTTTAACTTCATTTAAATAATCTGTATTGTTAATAATTAAACATGTGAGGACACGGTGCCGCAGCGCTAGCTAGTTCACGGATAGCTCCTGCCTTGCGCTGTATTATTGCTGGTGCTGACGCGACACTGGAAGGATAGACGGATAGAATAATTAAACATGTACTATGAAGATATTTCAGTGTTCCTGAAAAGTTTTGAAGAATCGGCGTTCTAAGCTTACAGATGGCTTAACGTCTATTAAAGAGCTGATTGTGTGGTGATTGGTTATTTGGAGAAGAAAAGTAAGGACAGGAATTGGGGGTTAGTACGTTTGAAAGAGACAGTACTGCTACAATAAAGTATTTCATTGAAGGTCGCGCATGGCGCAGCAAGCATCTTTTGTGAGACATGAACAATCACTGCGCCACTGTGTTCCCATGTTTAATAACATGTTTTAACTCCTATCATCATGAAAATGATATCACGTATACATCTCAGTATTTTAATTATACAGAGAGCTGTAATATTACGAATGTAATGGATTCTGTGTCCTGGCGAAGGAAGAGAAAGCCAGAAAGCACGTAGTGATTCACACACATAGAGCACATAGAAGATCAAATACAAAACAAAGCATTTAACGTGCTACTTTAGTTATGATGGGATTTGAGAAACTAGTAAAATATACGATTTTAAGATGAAGTTTATGATGTTCTACTTTAATGACAAAATAAACTACCTGATTAAAGTGGAAATTTCGAGATTAAAGTTGACATTTGTGCTTTTTTCCCCACTGTGTGCCTATTTTTTTTTCTCTGTACCCTAATAAGCTTTCATATGACACTCAGACGATCCGCTACAAGTCGCCTTTTCACGCCGACTTTGATATGTGACAACTTCTTTTTTATTTCGGGCACTGTGCGACTTTGTGAACTTGAGCTTTCGAGTTTCTCCGACACTATGTCACTCGATCATCTTTCTTTTGTTGATTATACCACTATTTAAACCAACAAATAGTACATTTTTCCTTTGCCTCCACTTGGTATTCGCTGAAATTCTTATATTTTCCCCCGTGCTTTTCCCATTGTCTTTACACAGAAGGCTATTTATATCGATTTGCATATTCAAAGAGGCATAATTCTGGGAGGAGTCGGGGCGGGACAGAAGGCACGTGCGTTACTACTTTTCACGCTGATATGGATTTATGTAGTCGAAGAACGTGAAAGTTTGCGTACGCACAGATTCCTGCATCTGGATTTTTCTGTGCGTACGCACATTCTGGCTTTTGTGCTTACGCCATTTTATAGTGTGAGTTCTACGCACGGCGTTATACATGAGGCTCCTGGTGGTTTCAAACTTCTTCCACTTACGGATGATGGGGGCCACTATGCTCATTGGGACCTTCAAAGCAGCAGAAATTTTTCTGTAACCTTCCCCAGATTTGTGCCTCGAGACAATCCTGTCTCGGAGGTCTACAGACAATTCCTTTGACTTCATGCTTGGTTTGTGCTCTGACATGAACTGTCAACTGTGGGACCTTATATAGACAGGTGTGTGCCTTTCCAAATCATGTCCAATCAATTGAATTTACCAATGGTGGACTCCAATTAAGCTGCAGAAACATCTCAAGGATGATCAGGGGAAACAGGATGCACCTGAGCTCAATTTTGATCTTCATGGCAAAGGCTGTGAATACTTATGTACATGTGCTTTCTCAATTTTTTTATTTTTAATAAATTTGCAAAAATCTCAAGTAAACTTTTTTCACGTTGTCATTATGGGGTGTTGTGTGTAGAATTCTGAGGAAAAAAATTAATTTAATCCATTTTGGAATAAGGCTGTAACATAACAAAATGTGGAAATAGTGATGCGCTGTGAATACTTTCCGGGTGCACTGTAAAAGAGAAAAAAAAGAGTCAACAGGTAAATTCACACACACACCACACAAGAGTTCCATGTGAAGTAAGGGAGAAAAAAAATGAGGAAATGTGAATTGGTGAACTTGCTTCGCAGAGTAACCAAGTGTACAATATATATTGATAACACTTTATTTTATCATAACAAAAATGAACAATTATAGGTATACTTCAATAAAAGTAAATCATGTATTGTATATAGGGTGTCATGGCTTTCCTCACAACTCCATAATCATTCGTTTACACATTCTGTCCATGTGGGTCACCTCAGAGTACCCCAGTGTCCTTCTTCATCCTACAAGTGTACAGGTAGTTTTGACTGGTGATTTTAAAACAAGTGAACATGGCTGTGTCAGTGAAGGTGCCAGGTGCCAGGGCTGGTTAAGGACAAGCAAAAGGCTTGTGATTCTGAACTGGAATACCTGGGCTCAGAAAATGGAAGTATGCATGGAAAAATGTATATAATAATAAGCCACTGTTCAACTCTGCTCAGGATAAAAAGGCTTGGTAAATGGTTGGATGGATAATAAACTCAATGTGTACTTTGCAAGAGCTTATATTGCATTTATGGCTTGAGCTGAAAAGCCAAATTTGTGAAATATTATAATAATTCTGAAGTGATAAAAACTACCAAATGTTGGATCACTTTGGCTTTTGGATGTAATTCTCAGATATGGACTACAATGTCTTTGATTGCTTTTATTGTCTTTTGTTTTTATTTTATGCCAGATGTATTGATATTTAAGAGCTCAGTTTAACAGATGTTTAGCAGTGAGTCACAGTAATACTGCCACCATTATACTGTATCATATGATATGAGTCATATGGGCAAATGCCAACATTTTTGCACTAACCAAAGCGTAAACTAAGATGTATATAAATGTTGAAGGCTGTCTGAAGTTATCATGAGAAAGATAAAAATATTATGGTAACTATTGTAGCATGTGCACTATTTTTCCATAAACATGGAGTACATGTTATTTCTTTGTTTTCAGTGGAAACCTTTAGATATCAGTCCATTATATATACTAAATGTTCCCCTGGATCCTTTCAAAATGAACACAAGAGCTATTTAATGTATACTTCCTTTCCCCCTCTTTCCTAATCTCAAAGTAGTAGACTATAAAAATACTACACTTCCACTAAGAAATAAAGAACTATTTCTGACCTTATAGAGTAATCGAATATAATCACTGGCCTTGAACTTGAATTCTGTAAGATTTCCAGTGCACTTAATAACCAAGTAGAATCATTCACCTTATAGAATGCTGGAATACTATTCAGAAAAGTTATTTAAGACAGCTTTACCTACTTATTTTGAACTAAATTGAATGCATTTGGATATTTTCTTTGAGAAGAAGCCTGGAACCCATTAACAGGCAGTAAGATAGCAAGAATGTGGCCCAGCCTCCAGCTTCGAAAGAACCTTATCTGTGTCATTGTGGCTATTAGTGCAAATCTATGCAGCATGCTAAAAGGTGCACTCCTTGGAAAATATGAGACACAAGTAACTACTCATTAGAAGAAAGTGTTTTGCCCAGGGGTTAAAATAATTGGCTTTCAGATCCTCATTATGACCTTATTTCGAAAACTGGGAGCAATTAGTGAACAGCTGGGGATCACCTTATGTATGTTATATTTGTAAAGCACATAAATGCACGCAGTGTGTTTTGTACACACTTTTTTTTTCCAATCATGTCACTTATCTGAGTTGACCTGAATATGTCTTGAAAATGCTAACTCAAAATAAAGGAAAGAGTAAGAATAATTTGAAAATGTTATTTATTAATTATTTTTTTTTATTCTAAAACAATCTCAAATGGAATAGTGAAATAGTTGTTTCAGACTTTTGCCAAAATCAGATATTGTTACGGAGGGGTGGAATCTGTTTTCGGATGTAAATGTGGTTTGTCTAATTTATGCTGGGTCAAATACAAAGGTCATACATTTCAGCTCTGAAAAAGCTTCCTTGTGGTTGTGTGCTAAGAGCCAGATGTAATAGCACACGATCAAACAGTTCATAATTAGAACCATACAATTTTGAAGCATTATGATATTAAAGATGGCAGCTTGGTTTCACTAGCAAAACTAACTTCATGAGTGGCTGACCATAATTTAAAGTATTACTGCATCTGTGAAAGAGTAAAGGAAACACATTGGAAAGTTTGTTCATAAGATGTTGTATTCATTACTAACTTAGGGGCTTTGGGGTGAGGGCGCATGATCACATTTAATATGCATTACTGGCAGTGTTGTGTAAATTAACATTCATTAGGTGCAGCTTACTAGCTCACCTAATCATTACCATTATATGTGATTATTACTAGGGGCCATGCAATTGAGGAATTCCCTAATGTAGGTCCATTAGATCGCATCTGCAGTTACGTCCCTAAGTATTTGGACAGTGACACAATTTTCATAATTTTGTCTCTATACAACACCACAATGGATTTGAAATGAAGAAATAATTACATGACTGAAGTGTAGCCTTTCAACATTAATTCAAAGGGTTTAACAGAAATATCATATGAGCCATTTAAAAATGACAGCCATTTTTATACACGCAACCCCCCCACCCCCCATTTTCAGAGGTTTTAAATTATTAGGAAAATTGACTGACAAGCTTTTCCATATCCAGGTGTGAGCATTTCCAACATTATTTCATTAACTATTAATCAGGAAAAAGTTCTGGAATTGATTTTAAGTGTGGAATTTGCATTTGGAAGCAGTCACTCTGAACTCTCAATCTGAGGTCCAAAGTGCTGTCCATGCAAGTAAAAACAGGCCATCATTAGGCTGAGAAAGCAAAACAAACCTATCTGAGAGATAGCAGAAACACCAGGAGTGGTCAAATCAACCACCTGGTATGTTTTTAAAGAGAAGGAACACCCTGGTGAGCTACGCAACACCAGAAGGCCTGGACAACCATGGAAGACAGCTGTGATGGATGATTGCAGAATTCTTTTCTTGGTAAAGAAAAACCAATTCACAACATTTTGCCAAACCAAGAACAATCTCTGGGAGATAGGCCTATCATTGGCAAAGTCTACAATCAAGAGAAGTCCTCACAAAAGTAAATAAAGAGAGTTTATCACAATGTGCAAACCACTGGTAATCTTCAAGCACAGGAAGGACAGATTAGACTTTGCCAGAAAAAAACTGTCCAGATCTGGAACAGATTTTCTTTGGACAAATGAAATTAAGATAAATCTGTACGAGAACGATCTGTAGCATACCACATCATCTATGAAACATGGTGGACTCAGTGTTATGACATGAGCATGAGTGACTGCCAATGGAAGTCAGTCATTGGGTGTTTATTGATGATATGATTGCTGACAAAAGCAGCAGGGTGATTTCTGTAGTGTACAGGGCTATTCTGTCTGCTCTGATTCAGGCAAATACTGCAAAACTGATAGGATGACACTTCATAGTAAAGATGCACAATGATTCAAAACATACTGTGACAGCAAACCAAGTGCTTTTCAAGGCAAAGAAGTGGAATAATCTTCAATGACCAATTCATTCAACTGACCTCAACCCAATTGGACATGCATTTCACTTGCTGAAGTCAAAACTGTTGGCAGAAAGTTCAATGAACAAGCAACATTGGAAGAGAGCTGCAATAAAGGCCTGGCAAAACATCATTAGAATGGAAGCCCAGCACTTGGAGATGACCAAGTCCTCCAGACCTCAGGCAATCATTGACTGCAAAGGATTTTCAACCAAGTATTGAAAATGATCATTATATTCATGATTATGCTACTTTTGAGCCCCTGAATAATGGGGGACTATGTATAAAAATGGCTGTCTCTTCTAAATGGCTCATACAATGTTTTTGTTTAACACCTTAAATTAAAACTGCTAGTACATTTCAATCACATCTTGGTTGCTTCAATTCAGATTCATTGTGGTGTTGCAGAGTAAAAATTATGAAAATTATATCAATTCCAAATACTTATGGACCTAACTGTGTGCTTGAATGAGAGCAAAAAAGAGAAAGCTTGAAATCATAAATGGGTTATCACTATGAATATGAAGACTGTTTATAAAAAGCTTTAATTGCCAACAAATTAATAATGACAAAGATGGTGGTTATTTCAAAATGTGTAAACTGGCACAAAGTATCAATGGAAAAGAAAACATCTTTAAAATTAAATAACCAGTGCACTTTTATGTTCTTGTGGACAATAATTTTGTATTCTTGCTTTAGGGAGAGGTTGGTTACTTTTTAATAAGCATACCACCCAGCTGCAGAAGGGTCTATCTGAATACTGTCCTACTTAATATTGCTTTGTAAGGCAGTATTTGACTTACAGTGATTATAAAATGTATTCACGCCCTTGGAAATCCCGGGTCCTCCCTGAGTGGAGTTTGCATGTACTCTCCATGTCTGCGTGGGTTCTCCAGTTTCCTCCCACATTGCAAAGACATGCATATTAGGTGGATTGGTGATACAAAATTGTCTCTAGTGTGTGGTTGAAATGTGTGTGTGTGTATGTGTGTGTGTGAGGGTTTGTGTTTTCCCTGTGATGAACTGGCGCCCTGTCTGGAGTTTTTCCTGCCTTGTGTGCCATGCTACCTGGGATAGACTCCAGCATCTCCCCATGACTCTGTTTAGGACTAAGCAGGTTAGAAAATGACTGACTGAACCATCCAACCTTGGAGCTTTTCAAATTTTATTTTTGTTCAACATTGAAACACAGTGGATTTAAGTTGGCCTATTTGACATTGATCATCAAATATTTTAGAAAAAGACTCAAATGACAAAATGAAAACAGATTTTTGCAAAGTCGTCAAAATTAATTACAAATACAAACACAAATAAGTGATCACATAATGAATCTGACACTCCTAAATCATCAATGGTGCAGCCAATTGGTTTTAGAAGTAACAAAATTAGTTAATGGAGAGCACCTGTCTGTAATCAAAGGGTTTCAATTGCCTGCAGTATAAATGCATCTTATCTGGTAGGTCAGCATCACACCCTAATCTACACAATGATGGTAACACACACACCACACCCCCCACCCAAACAACAACAACAACAACAATAACACAACACCACAGTCCAAGAAACTGTGAAAAGCGGATTTAGCAGAACAAGTGAGCAGATGAATATAAGAAAATATCCAAGCCACTGAATATCTTATAGAGTAAAGTAAAATCAGTCATTAAGAAATACATAGAGTATTTCACAGTTGTAAATCTACCTAGAGCAGGCTATCCACAAAAATTGATTGATCATTCAAGAAGAAAACTATTGAGGGAGGCCATCAAGAGCCCTATGCGAAAGCTAAAGGAGTTACAAGCACCAAAGGATGAGATTGGAGAGACTGCTTATACTAACTCTTGATCTAGTGCTTCACCAGTTGCAGCTTTAGTAGAGAGTGTGAAAAAATTCACATGACATTTCAGCTGTAATTTGCCCAAAGGCACAGGGGAGATTCTGAATTCAGCTGGATGAATTTTCTATGATCTGACCAAAATTCATTTTTGAGCTTATCAAACTAAATACCATGTTTCAGTACTACACATTATCAAAAACAGACCATTCCCACCATGAAGCATGGTGGTGGCAGCATCATGCTGAGGGAAATGCTTCTCTGCTGCAGGCACTGTAAGGCTTGTGAGGGTGGAGGGTAAAATGAATGCAGCAAAATCCTGGTGGAAAATCTGATGCAGTCTGCAACAGCCTTGTGGTTTTGGAGGTTTTTTTTCAGCAAGAAAACAACCCCAAGCATAAATTGAAAGATACACAACAATGTTAATCTCCAGGAATGGCCAAGTCAGAGTCCATGTCTTAATTCAATTGAGAATTTGTGGCTGGACATGAAAAATGCAGTTCACCCACGATCCCCATGCCACCTGACATTGCTTGAGTGGTTTTGTAGAGACCAATGGGAAAAATTGCAGTGTCCAGATGTGCAAAGCTTTTAGAGACGTGTGCACACAGACTCGAGGACAAAGGTGCTGTTACTGAATACTGACTTGAAGAGGGGGGCTTATGTGATCTATTATTTTGAGTTTTTTTGTTTGTACTTAATATACACCACGTTGCAGAGATCTTTTTTACTTGGAAATGAAGTCTTTTACTATTGGTCAATGGCAAAAATAAAACAAACAAATGAAATCCACTCTGATTCAATGTTGTATAATAGTAAAATGTGAAAATTTCCAAGGGGATGAATAATTTTTACAGGCATTGTATGGCATATCTAACAACCATTTGGAACAAAACCTTTGCAATTATTTAAAGCTGCAAACATGATATAATGTCAGGAAGTGACACATCTGTTTCTGCAGTTCATTCCACTGTCTAAAGAAGATTTTAAAATAGTACTATACTTGCTGGGATAGGCTCCAATTTCTCTGTGACCCTGCTCAGGATTAAGTGGACTTAGAAAATGGATGGTTGAACTTCTTATATGTTATTTATTATTCAGCTTCTGCTGTGTAACAAGACCTTAACAAATACTGTACTTTTATATTAATTTGAATTACATTTGACAACAAAACAGAATAGAACCCACCCATGGATATTGTATTACAGTTACAGCAATGTAACAATAGCTTACCAAACAACTAATTCATGTTATGTACCATGGCACTAGTTGACAAACAGATGTGCTTCAGCAAGCCCCTGAAGTCTCTGTACTGAATTTTGTAGGGTATTACACTTCAAAAATCAATAAAACTGTGTTTAAAACAATAAAACATTATATAATTAATCTGGAAATCTTGGTTTAACACTCTGTGACATAAACAATTCTGTTGTGGATGTACTGTTAGTTAATTATAGGGCACGCTTGCAAGTAATTTTGCATACTAGAGCAATCTCTAGTGTCAGCCATACCTGCATGGTGAGTGTCATTTGTCTGTGAAGACATTATAAATTCAAAATCTCTAATGAAAGGCATAAAACAGAAATGGTAAACATAAATATGAACTAATCACATTGTAAGAGAGGGGCAGTGATCTCAAATCTCTGTCCAAGATTTGTAATATAGCTCGGCATGTTTGTTTGTTGCAGAATGGCTACTGTGTTGGTGTATCCTATGGCTGTGCCTTTCCCTTCTATGTGTTTCCCAGTGGTCTCACTCCCCCATGTGAATTCCCTGTGTGTGATTTAAAATAACTAGTAGCTCTAGTGTTGGCTATAAGATATGCAAAGGGAACAAAGGGCTTTGGATGTCATCCAAATGGTTTGAAATTCTCAGTTCTTCACTTTCTTCTCTTCAGTTTCCTTCCAAATATTTTACTAAACCAGATAGTGCACAATGAATACACACAGGTGTAAACGGAGACAAGTTAAATGGAGAACTGTTGGTTCCTTCTTCATTTGCATCTTATTGCTAATAAAGATGCTTGTCACTTTGTCCCTTCATACACAATGCCCAGCTCTGCCTTTTCTGGGGTCATAGGCAACCCATATGTCACACTATTCCCCCAGGTCTCTATAAGCCAATCCAAGTCCAGTGTCCAATTCAAGGCTCTCTGCTGGAGATACCTACTAGCCAATGGGCTTCAGCAGCCAGAAGATTGAAGTGCTCTTGTAAGTGCTGGGTTTGTGCCCCTTTACCTGCTGCTAATGAGCTGTTTTATAGCTGGCTTCTCCAAGCACTCCCACCCCCTCAGATAGTCTGCCACCACCCACAAAGCGTGCTTTTCTGAGGTCTGCAGTCGAACCCTAAGCTCACTGTAATAATATAGTCAACTATGAAAAGTAATAATTATGAATACTAAGCAGGATCAAATTCTAGTGACAGCATCTTTAACCTCTACCATTTTGTGGGAATAAATACCAAGGTTTTGAATTTGACTTTTCTTAGAGTATAATTGGATACACCTCATTTCCAGTTAGAATCCAACTTAAATACTGCTCTCTCACAGATATGCTTAATTCTGTGAAGTCTGAACACCCTCAGATGAGTTTGAAGCAGTGTAATATATACTGCACATCAATCTATATATATAATTCACTAAGCCGCCGACAAGTAGCCACCCATGGAAAGCATGCAAGACAGCCATGCCCACCAACTCTAAGACCATAGGATACGACGACAACTCGCAGAGTCACGCCCACCAACTCGGACGCAGCAACTCACAACACCGGGCGTCATTCACGATCATCTCTGCTAGACTCCACATGCACCTCTGAGCCACGTTGACTTTTCATTAGTCAACCTCAGTGGAACCTCGGTTCACACAGAGGCAGCGCGAGAGAGAGCCGCGCACACACACAGGCAGCGCCAGAGAGAGACAGAGGCACACACACAGGCAGCGCGAGAGAGAGAGCCGCGCACACACACAGGCAGTGCCAGAGAGAGACAGAGGCACACAGGCAGCCTGAGAAAGAGAGCCGCGCACACTCAGGCAGCGCCAGAGAGAGAGAGACGCACACACACAGGCAGCGCCAGAGAGAGACAGAGGCACACACACAGGCAGCGCGAGAGAGAGAGCCGCGCACACACACAGACAGCGCCAGAGAGAGACAGAGGCACACAGGCAGCCCGAGAGAGAGAGCCACGCACACTCGGGCAGCGCCAGAGAGAGAGAGCCGCGCACACACAGGCAGCGCCAGAGAGAGACAGACGCACACACACAGGCAGCGCGAGAGAGAGAGCCGCGCGTACACACACAGGCAGTGCCAGAGAGAGGGGGCTGGACTCATAAGGTAGGAAGGCAGTTAAAGAATGCACTGGGCTTGATTTTGTTTTCACTTCTGTTTACTGCGATCGGTTCGTAGTGTGCATTGTTGCAATGTTACTTTTCTTGGTGGTTTATTAAATTACGGATTGTTTCAAATGTTCATTTTTTTCCCTGTGCTTAAAACTCATTAAAAAAAAGTGTTTTTAGCCAGCGGTAAGTTTTCTCTATTGTTCAAGGTTTTCTCAGTGTTATTCAATGTTTTTACATTTAGTTTACTATTATGCTGTGCATTCTATGGTTTAATTAACTATATTTGTGCTTAAAAACTTAAAATATATATTTACATACAGTTCGTACAGTCTGGAACTGATTAATTGTATTTACATACAATCCTATGGGAGAAATTGCTTCGGTTCACGACCAAATCGGTTTACGACCAGAGTTTTGGAACGAATTATGGTAGTGAACCAAGGTTCCAGTGTATTCTTTTTGGTTATGACGCACGACTGCGTCCACCATCGCAAACTGTTTTACACGCCATGGTCTTAGAGTTGGTGGGCGGGTCTCCGTGAGTTTCTCTTGCGAGCGGGCACATGACCAGGCGGTGTGTATGCTTCGAGAACAAGGGTGGACGCGGCAGGACTATCTAAGAAGAGGCATGTTTGTTGCGGATGTGAATTGCTGTATGCAGTGTGTAAAACAGTTTCCGAGGGGTATCCCATGGTCTTAGAGTTGGTGGGCGGGTCTCTGTCAGTTGCTCTTGCGACCGGGCACATGACCAGGCAGTGTGTATGCTTCGAGTGCGAGGGTGGACGCGACAGGACCATCTAAGAAAAATCATGTCTCGGATGTGAATCGCTGTATGCAGCGTGTAAAACAGTTTGTTTGTCGCAGATGTGAATCGCTGTATGCGGCGTGTAGAACAGTTTGCGAGGGGTATCCCATGGTCTTACAGTTGGTGGGCGGGTCTCTGTTAGTTGCTCTTGCGAGCGGGCACATGACCAGGCAGTGTGTATGCTTCGAGAGTGAGGGTGGACGCGCCAGCACCATCTAAGAAGAATCATATTTGTCGTGGATGTGAATCGCTGTATGCAGCGTGTAAAACAGTTTGCGAGGGGTATTCCATGGTTTTAGCAGTGTCTATACTTCGATGTGAATCGCTGTATGCAGCGTGTAAAACGCTGTATTCTATGTTGCCCTGTCCAGAGTTACATCTTTTCATTCACCTACAGTCGTATCCTCAAAACCAACCTCATTTGGACAACTGTGTCTTTCAGGAAATGTTCACCCATCAATACATAATTATGCGGCATATGCTACGCCGCAGGTTGGCTAGTTTGCATTAATACATTATATTGTAAAGGTACGTATTTTTTTGGGGAAAGAACCATGATTTAGTTTTAAGGATTCACTACTGGCATACTGTATCTATTTCTGCCTAACAAAACAAGATGGCAATCATTTGTCTGTTTAAGGTGAATGTTTCTGAACTTTGGTGCTTGACATCTTTGCACATACACAGATACTCAGACATGGTCAAGTTTACAGAACAGAAAACCATAAACAAATTAATTTACTTTTCTGAACTTTGTCTTTTCATAATTAATAGATGACCTTATCATGGAAAGACTTATCTGAGGGTTTGCCCAGTTTTTTAACTATCTGTCTTGTAATGAGGCAGTGATTGTTTTGTGTACACCTCAAAACATCTGAAGTCTGTCTTAGAGAGTGTTACCTGTTTGCTCCACATTCTCATAAAAATGACCACTCTTAGGGAGAGGAATATATTTTTCTTGAAAGCCTTCATTAATAACATATACCAATATACACGAGGCAATTAAATGTACAAATGGAATATATTTGGTTAGTGTTGTGTAGCTGCCACTCTGCAATATTTTGTTGGGGTCCCCCTCATCTGTGGCAGTGCCTTTTGCTGTTGGCAGATATCCATAGCTGAGTTCTGGATTTACAAGCCTTATACTGACATCCTAATTTTTTCTTTGGAATGAGGCCAACCAAAACATAACCTTTCAGAGTCCCTGGGCCTTGTAAAGGAGCTCATAACCAGTTCTAACCCTCAGGGAATCAGTACTTTCTTGTGACTCTAGCAGAAAATATGCAGATCATCCAAGCAGATAGCTACAAATATCCAGATTTTAACTTTGGATCATATAGTCTATTCCATCCAGTGGTGCATAAATAAGTTATTCTAAATAAAAAATATGCTCTTGTGGGAGAAATAGTATGGACAAAAGTAAAAGTCAGCTATGTGTTGCATAAAAACCTTATAGCCAGAAAAGTTCTTTACACTTTTTGAAAAACTAGGCAAGTACATGTGAGGCTCACAACAAAATAATTGTAAAGGCCCCAGTGCTTGTTTTAAACCATGAAGGATTCTGCAGACTCTCTTCTTATCTGGGGAATATTAACTGCCTATTAGGAGTTTGCACATTCACCCTGTGTATGGGTCTGTGGGAGTTTTTGTTATAGGGGCACAGTCTTTCTTCTCATTTTCCTTGGAAAGTTTTGGCTTCTGCCCTAACTACTTGGATTTGCTCCTTCTCCTTGCAACACTCAGTTGGGTGATGCGAGTGCAGCAAAGGAATTAACCAACCAATTCTCTTAGAGAGCAAAATAAATGTTGTTAAAGGTTGGGAGCATTTGCTGATGGCGCATTGCTGCACCTACCACATGATAAATCAGTTGGATTGGGACAGCGGGTGATACCTCAGCTGTTAAAGACCAAAGCTATTCTGGCTGTTTCTGTTCTTCCTATAAGGAAATTCTAGGATTGTGAAAACAATACATTTTTTGTCATGATCTTATTTATAAATAGCTCTCGAAGTTATGATCTGTTTGGCTCTCTAAGCTCAGAACAAGGCTTTGCCTCCAGAAGTAGGTCTCAGGGTTCTTATGATGCCTAACTGTAAATCCAACATACAGGGAGAAGAGGCTTTAATATTTGTAAGGGAAATTTTCTGTTTCATCTTGCATGATTTTTATACATATGTTTCTATGTACAGTAACTGAGAATTCCTTGCCATACCTAAGGTGAAGACAATGGTATCATATGATCAGCTTTTTCATTAACGCTATTATCCATACATTCTGATCCGTACATTCCTATTCATACAAGGTATAGGAAGTGTGATGGATTTTACTATTCCTTTTATTTTGATTAGGGCAGAGTGATGGCTGTGAGGCTACGGATCTGCACCAGCAATTGAAAGGTTGCCAGTTCGAATCCTGTAAATTCCAGAAGTGATTCTACTCCGTCAGGCCCTTATGTTTTGTCCTGGGTATGATGTTAGTCTGCATCCAGCCCTGCAAGCAGGTCCTCCAACTTGCAAAGAAAGCTTGGGAGATGGAGGCAGGGTTGGCACTCCAGCTAACATAAAAAACCTCACACTGTTCCACTGTGGTGCCTAGGTGTCACCTGCTGCACTTGGGTTCCATTCCAGGTGATTCGTCGTTGGGTGGGTGTGGCAATGTGCTTTAATCAGTATAGGCTTCCAACCACTCTCCTCTTTATTTTGGTAGTAAAACTGTGCTATGCAAATTAACTCCTTCTTCATCAACCCATGCACCTTGTTAACATTTGCCAAAGTGACCCAAAGCCATTCATATGTCTATGCTCCCTCAGATATGTTGAATATCCGTATGAACCAATATTTAAAAGAAACTTCTCCAACACAAAATTCAGAAAGAAAGACAGGAACTGAAAAACCCCTAGCCCATTACATTAAAACATTGTTTTTTGAAAATGTAAAGAATACAATTTGCAAACAAGACCAATATCCAAAATCCATGATTTCATAAAGGAAGCTGATGAATCAAAGTGTTGATCAAAGAAATTCACTAAAGCATTTTTTAGGAACTTGCAGTGTTTGCCGGTGTCCTTGTCTGCCAAATAATTTCCTGGAAACTCACTGAGCGGATGGCTTACACAGATTTTTTTTTCCGATGATCCATGATGCTTTACGAGGCCAGTGTGACATCACAGAGCAGCAGCAGCCAATGATGGATGGGACAGTCTTCTGAATATATAACACTGATCCTAGCAGTAGGCTAAAAATTAGTGGAAAGGAGACTGGAAATGTGTCAGTGTAATCGTGTCTAATTTAGTGTATTTGGTACACTGTCTTAATCCCTGAGGAGAAACTGTCTTTTCACCTTTGCAGGTGATATTTTGTGAATTTAGTAGCAGCGGCAATAAATGAGCAAAAACATCAGGGAAAAAACACAAACTATACTTTTCAGTGTGAGAGAGGTGAATATCTGCTGTCGGATCTGTAGGGGCAAGTCTTAGCGAAATCAAGCTTCCTGTTTGCCTGCTTGTTCAGGTCACTTTTTTGGCCACAATTATTAGACATTTCTCTAGCTTTTAGGTACACTCGAAAGACCATTGCACCATTATGATCCACTCAAAACTAGTTTAGTTTCTCCTTCTGCATTGATTCAATCCATTTCACTGAGTTTGGCAAAGTTTCCAAACATTTCCACGATTTCACCAAACTCGAGGAGAAGCGAATTCAGCTGGGCTTTCTCATCACTACCGATGAACAAACATATAAGTCCCTGTGACAAACTCATCCCACTTTGCCAATATAAAGAAATGGTCCTTCAGCTGCACCCTTCAGAATCTGTTTTAAGTTTGTAAGGTACATAACAAAAAGAATAAATATTAACATCAAATAATACTTTTAATAGGAATCATAAAGAAATATTAAGTGAAAAAGTTGACAAAAAATAATCCAACATAATATTTACAAAATAATATTTAAAGAACACCAAAAAGATTAAACAAAAGAAAATACACTTGGAGCTTGTGCTCAAAAACTAGCTGTACCATAACATCAAAACCACTGATGAACTAGGGGAGTGCCATGTAGACTATCAAGTCTTGACTTTGATATTTTGAAAAAGTTAAGTGAATAGGGACTGACAAGTGATGGTTGGCTGAATGGTCTGTTCTTGTGAAAGTTGTTGCTATGTTCTTATGATTCTGGAAGCAGTAACTGGGATAACATGTTTCACCACTAACATCAGAAGAGTATATATTAGAATGGTCTATTGAAGAATAGTGGTGCGTCACTTCAAAACAGTTCTAATCACCTGTAAGGAAGGTGTATTGAAGCCATTTAGGTGAGTGGATTGAGATTATTAATCTACAGGTACATATAGTGGACTCAGTGACTAAGAGAATATACAAGATCAAGACATACACTGATTTAATAGTTTACTGTTAAACATTCAGTTAAGCTAACTGTCTTGCTCAAAGTTAATGAGTTACAGACGAGGTCTAAATTAATAACCTTGTAGGTATAAAATCCAGTCAGTTTAGTCACTGGTGATTGAAGAAACAACAATCTCATTGCCAGCTCATTGTCTCATTTGTTTAGCTTTTCTGGTCAATATTGACTGTATATCTTGCCCAAAAAGCAAGATGTACAACCTTTGTATTATGTTTAATTTTATGTGCATTTTTCTAAAAAAAAAAAAAACATTACATAACTTTGATAGTTCAAAAACAGTTTTGTCATGGCCCTCAAATTAAGTGTTGGGTCTTTAAATGTAAATTTTTTCTCTGTCTTGTTGCCCAGGCCACTCAAGAGGCCTAATCCTACGTGTCTGGTTGCAAAAATGGAAGCTATGAGCAGCTGTGAAACGCAGCTTTTCATTACGGCCTTCGTGTTTTATGCAATGTCTATGCCACATGATCTGTTATAATCCCTGTAAAGCAGTCTTGTCTGAAAGAATGCGCTCCATCTTTAAATACTTTGTTATACAAACCTTCATATGCAAAACCCTTCTCTGATTACCACAGCAGCTAAGAGTGCCATCACTAATTGGGAGCGAAGCTTGAATAGACGACATGCAATTATCCAAATTCCTCTGGCGACACATTTTTCTTTAGATTGTTTTCATAATTGAGTGCTCTGGATAGCTAAGGTCACACTGAATATCTTTAACGTGCGAAAGGTTACATAAATCATTTCAGAATACACCAACATTAGAACACTGCTCTGACTGTTTTACTGTCGTCTTTTTGTGATTTATTAAACCCTCGATCTTTGCTGTTCTATACTGCAACAAAGCTTCTGACTATTACATTTTACTCATACCTGTTTGAAAAATACTTTGATTTCAGTTTTTTTTCATATTATTTTATTAAAAACATATACCGTACTGTATATTGTAAATATTATGTGCAGTGGTAATAGTGGGTCATGGATTTATGGCCTCCATTTTCTTTGTGTTAAACAAGATCCTAGTTTAATTTAAAACATGAACATTTAAGCATTTATTAAGCATTTTGTAAATGTTTTATAAAAAATTTCGTTATTTTAAAATATTTTGTTATTAGCAGCAACACCTTAATATTAATTATAAATAAAGAAACTATACAACTTTGCAACTACATTGTATCACAATGTTGGTGATACTTACAGAGTGTAAATGTTTTTAGAGTGTCAGATTTAGTCAAAATATGACAAATATATTGGGAAAGGTGACACAAACAGACTGTCTTCTCCAGGCATCAGATACCTCTCATCTCAGACACTGTCTTTGAGAAGTTTTTATGGCTTTTTGTCAGGTAATATACTTTCCTCCCACATTCAAAGGATAAAAGATTCTAAACTCGCCCTCAATAAGTATATGTGAGTATTATATGTGTTGACCTGGCTTTCCAACTAGAAATGGTTCCTGCTTTGAAACCAAGTGTGTCAAAACAGATTTTAGCTACCTAATACTCTATAGTAAACATCAGATGCAACATCATCAATATATACAGTAGCATAGTAATGAAGTCCTTCATTAATGTTATAGAATGGAAATGCTACGTCTCACAGCTCCAGGGACTTGTGTTCTGTCCAGGGCTGAATCACTGTCTGCATGAACTTTGTATGTTCTACCTGAGTGCCTATTGATTTTTTTTCATATATTCCATATTCCTCAAAAATGTGATCAAGATACCATGGTGCTGCTGTGCTATGCTATGGGCTAGCAACCTACTTTTCAAGTCATCTAGGATAGGATCCCAACATCCTGTTATTAATAAGAGAGGATTTTTGACAGTGGATGGCCACCAGATGTGAAAAAATAACTCCCTAACATACATATATATATATATATATATATATATATATATATATATATATATATATATATATATATATATATACAGTGGAACCTCGGTTCACGATCATAATTCGTTCAAAAACTCTGGTCGTAAACCGATTTGGTCGTGAACCGAAGCAATTTCCCCCATAGAATTGTATGTAAATACAATTAATCCGTTCCAGACCGTACAAACTGTATGTAAATAAATTTTTTTAAAGATTTTTAAGCACAAATATAGTTAATTACTCCATAGAATGCACAGTGTAATAGTAAACTAATGTAAAAACATTGAATAACACTGACACAAACACCCAGGCTTCCTGCTCAGCTGCAAGAGCAGGCTCGCTCTCTCTCTCTCTCTCATCAACACGCAAGCCTGCTCTCTCTCTCTGTAACATTGCAGCAGTTCGCGCTATAGCCTTGCAACCGATCACTGTATAAACACTTTTTTTAATGCGTTTTAAGCACAGGAGAAAAAAGGAACAATTGAACAAATCTGAACTTTATTTAAAAACCAACCACAAGCAACCAAGAAAGTAACATTTACAGGAGTTCGCGCTATAGCCTTGCAACCGATCACTGTATAAACACTTTTTTTAATGAGTTTTAAGCACAGGGGAAAAAAGGAACATTTGAAAAATCTGTAATACAAAAACTAACCATAAACCACCAAGAAAACTAACCTTGCTTGA
Source organism: Erpetoichthys calabaricus (assembly GCF_900747795.2). Taxonomy (NCBI): domain Eukaryota; kingdom Metazoa; phylum Chordata; class Cladistia; order Polypteriformes; family Polypteridae; genus Erpetoichthys; species Erpetoichthys calabaricus. The sequence continues at coordinate 148,848,367 of NC_041400.2, read as the reverse complement.
GTCGAGGTCTGGCATGAAGTGAGGAGAAAATGGGTGGACAGGAGATTACAGTTTTGAGGGAGAGTCTGGCTCCACGATGGAGGGATGTTTTCTCTCTTGTGATTTCTTGGGTTTCTGGTGTTTTTAGCTGTTTAGCTGGTGGGAGTGAAAGCCTTGTGTAGCCATTCCAAAAACAAAGTCCTTGTGACACAACCCTTCGTGTTTGCCCTCCACATCACTGGCAGTCTGGCTTTGTTTACATTGTTCTGCTTGAAAGCACAAGGGTTCTCGAATTGGTAAATGAGTAAACTGGTAAACAGTTTTTCCACCTCTTCCAGCACTTGAAGCCTCTGCCTGGTTAACGCTGTAACTCCTTTTGCAACATCAGCTTCTTTAATAGATTCTTTCTGCTTTAGAATAGTCGAAATTGTAGGTTTTGACTTCTTGTACTCGGCAAGATCAGTAACATGAACGCCACGCTCAAACTTTTCAATAATTTCTTTCTTTACTTCGATTTCCATTTTCTGCAAAACTTTCTTCTCACCACTCTTCACTTGCTTAGAAGCCATGGTTAACTGCAAAAGCACACAAAATACTGTAGAGCACAAAGAGTTCACAAGTAAAGCACACACCTCTGACTGAGAACAATGAACAGGGAGAGGCTGAACACATGCTTAAACACAGTAATCGGCGCGTATGAACCGGAAGGGAAATGAAATAGAGCACAAAGAGTTCACAGCGAAAGCACATACGCACGTCTGACCGAGAACAATGCAACACGTGCGGAAATCATCAGCGCGCAGAAACCGAAAGGGAAACTGGCTTGTTCGTATACCGAGTGTGTCGTAAACCGAGTTGTACGTGTACCGAGACGTTTGTGAACCGAGGTTCCACTGTAAATATATATATATATATATATATATATATATATATATATATATATATATATATATATATATATATATATATATATATATATATATATATATACATATTGTGGAACTTGGCCTGGACACAGACAGGCAAACATGTTTTAATCACCACCACACGTTTATTTATACTACTAATATTTACAATTATTGTGCCACAAACTCCAATCTTCCCCAAAGTCCAGGCCAACCACTCTGCCTCTTCAGAACACCTCCTTCTCTCTTTCTTGCACCTTGTCCTGCTTCCACCCGACTCCAGCCTTGAATGAAGGGAGGCGGCCCCTTTTATCCGTACCTGGATGTGTTCCAGGTGTGCACCGGCAATCCCGCAGAAACGCCCCAGTGTGGCGGAAGTGCCGGCTGTCCTCCCGGAAGCACTCTGGGTGTTCCCTCTCTTCTTTCCCCCAGCACTTCCTGGTGTGGCGGAAGTACTAGGGTCCAGGGTCCTTCAGGCAGCCCCTTGGCGGTGACCACGGGCCCCTACAGTGTTGGGCTTCCAAGCTCTGTACCCTTGGCCCCCAATACAACCAGGGCGGACGCCCCCTCACGGTCTGAAGGAGGAATGAGCCCTCCTCCTGTCTTCCTGGGCGTCCCGGCCGGGCATGAGCCCAGTCCGGGTGCCACAGTGCCCCATCGCCAGCGAAGACACGTCGGTCTAAGCGACACAACCCATGAGGGTGGTTCAACCCCGAAGTGGGTCCTACTATTTGTCCAGGGTCCAATCCTGCACCCTGGAACTCTCTTCTTCAGCACCTTCTCCGAGGTCTTCGCGTCCCTCTGTTCTGCGCTGCTCGAGCCTTTGTAGCCTCCACCGGTTGTGGGGCTGCCCCATCGCCAGTGAAGTGTCCTCCTGCCAGACGGTCCGTCTGATGAGGGCCGGCTTCCCACGAAGCAGGTCCTACTGCTCGTCCTGGGTCCGGTCCTGAAACACAAAGAAACAAGGGGGCAGAGCCGCTGCCTGGACACCCTTCCCTGGCGTCCCTCTGTGCCACGCAGTGGCAGCGCTACCCCCTCTGACGGGGACACTGGAACTTGCCTGTTCGGCACCCCCTCCGTGGGCTCCGTGTCCCTCCTGATGACGATACTGACGGGACCGCCTGCATTCTTTCCTTCTCCGGACGTACGCTCCCAGCTGCATGTCCCTTCCTATCGGAGGAACTGGCATTCACCCCTCAATTCCTCCTATCACTCTTGGATGCCCCGACGGTCTGGGTCTGCGCATGGGAAACGCACAGATCCAAGCCCGTCTGCGTCCATACAGAATGATGGGAGACTGTCGCAGGCTCGGGGCGTCGGAAGCTATATATATACACTGTGACGGACAGCCGGGGTTGTTAGATGGCAGCCCCTCTGGGTGGCAGTGGTGTCTCAGATTCAGGCAGGGCTCCATGCTCAGGCAAAGCTCTCAATTTACCGATTGATTTACGTTCCTACTGTCACCTATGGTCATGAGCTGTGGGTAGTGACCGAAAGAACGAGATTGCGAATACAAGCGGCTGAAATGAGTTTCCTCCGCGGGGTGTCTGGGCTTTCCCTTAAAGATAGGGTGAGAAGCTCAGTCATCTGGGAGGAGCTCAGAGTAGAGCCGCTGCTCCTCCGCATCGAGAGGAGTCAGATGAGATGGCTCAGGCATGTGATCAGGATGCCTCCTGGATGCCTCCCTGGTGAGGTGTTCCAGGCACGTCTAACTAGGAGGAGGCCCCGGGGAAGACCCAGGACACGCTGGAGGGACTATGTCTCTTGGCTGGCCTGGGAATGCCTCGGGATTCCCTCAGAAGAGCAAGTAGAAGTGGCCAGGGAGAAGGAAGTCTGGGCATCTCTGCTGAAGCTGCTGCCCCCGCAACCCAATCTCGGATAAGCAGAAGAAGATGGATGGATGGATGGATATTTTCTGACCTCTTCCTAGTGTTTTCAGCACTATTTTAGTTTGAGTTCCACTTTGGTGGCTCCAGTTTGTTTTCATTTTCAACACATTCAGAAAATAGTAAATGGAACTCTCTCATCAAGCTAACATAATTAACGTTTTACTGTATAAATCACTGCTCATGCTGCCACAGTTTGAGCTGTTGACTTTGTCACTCAGGTAATATTTTACCCTTAAACATGTGGTCACTTCCTACAAGTATTGACCAGAAACTGTTGGCATTGTATTTTCTTAAAGACAGCTTTTGTGTAAGTTTGTCATATTAACTCTCTGTCAGTCTCAATTGACCATTTTCTCCCCATAGAAGTTATATCCAGTAGTCTACAGAGGATTCAAGAAAGATTATGTATGAAGAAAAGAAATAATGGCCATCATCAGCTGCAAGGTGTCATTACTTTACATACTAAACCTCAATCTATTCTCCCAATTTATGAGCTCTCTTATGCTCATAGTGGTCGCAAGGCAGGAACTTTTAGATGTGAAACAACGTATAAAAAGTTGCAATAATAATCCCTTCACTCAGAATCCTACAACAGAGATACAGTATCATTTTAAATCTTCTCCATTCTGTTAACTGCAACCTTCAAATTACATTGTTTCCCACCTCTTGGAAACACCAAATATTTATTTTGCAGTACTACTGAGGCATTGAGCAATTACATATCTATTAATAGGAGACACTTTCCATTATTTGATCAGTATTGCTACAAATACAGCTTACCAAGGAAACATCTCTTTCATTGCCTGCAAATTAGAGATCCTGTTCATTCTAATATACTGTACCTTAGTTTTATAAACTACCTCCCAACCTGAACTACTATAGAGTGACTGTTGTAATAAACCCTATAGGCAAAGGAGTGACTGCAAAACTGCACAGCCCTAGCTGAACAAAAACAACATTGGGAAAGCTATTATGGATTCATAATCAAGACTGATAAATGGTTAGCCACTCTTTGAAGAAAATATTCATCTAAAATTTGTGTTAACACAATCTCAAATAGCACACTGCACTCTCGTTTTATAAAGTCTACCCACAATAATTCCAGCCAACTTTAGGCACATGTTTTGGCTTTGTACTAAGCTAACACTTACTGGACATCTGTTTATGACCCATTGAGTTTTAATAGATCCTCATCCACTAATTGCAATTTTTGGAATTCTTCAAATGGAACACACATCCTTGAAACTTACTCTAAAATACCAGCTTTTGTATGTTTGCTTGCTCACCAAAAAAAACTGCTTAAATGAAAGAAATCCACTCTCCCCTTCACTTCACAATGGCTAAAAGAAACGTTTTACTATCTGAAATAGGAAAATTTTTAATTTATTCAATGATCTGTCCAGCTCTTTTACAAGATACACTGTAGCAGACACACTTGACAGTTTTAACCTCCACAAAAAATGGAATTTAGTTTAGGCCTCATTTTATTTAATTTAAATATTTACTTATATGTACAATTATGGAGGTGCAGTGATTAGTGCTGCTGCAACACTAATCCAGTATTTAAGATTTAAAATCCTCTACCGGGCTACTGCCATTGTGGATTTCTCTGGCAAATGGCAAATGTTGTTTGTCTCAAGGTACTTTGGTTTTTCTCCCAATTGCAATAAATATGTATAGTAAATTAACGGGTTCTGTCAGGAGTTGGTATTTACCTTCCGACATTTATGTATATGTACAGATAGATAGATAGATAGATAGATAGATAGATAGATAGATAGATAGATAGATAGATAGATAGATAGATAGATAGATAGATAGATAGATAGATAGATAGATAGATAGATAAAACTTTACTTGTCCCCAGGGGGAAATTTGGTATATAGCAATTTGTATTTATTTATACAGTATATGCTCATTATTATATGGAAAGAATGGGAGAGAAAGAATGTATAAAAATGAAAAAAAAAATCTATTGTGTATCATACTAGTGATTTTATTGATATGTATTGAATACCTGAGAAACCAGTTTCTTACATAATGACACAATAAGGTATGAAAGTTAATTCTTTGTGAAATATAAAGTTGTGATAACAGAACTAAATAAGATTGTGTGTGTGCACATTCTTCCAATCATATTTTCCAAATAATATAGTGCAGTTGTGAAGCTTCTGACAATTCAACATGTTTCAAAGATACAGTGCGACTTCTAACAAAGGTCTAGTGTCAAATGTGATGTTTTCTTTTTCCTGAAATTCGTACCACTGGAGATTCAACGCAGAGATTGGGGTCAGTCTGCTACAATGGTGTCCCTGTTTTCTCCTCTAGCCCGGCCTCTGCTTCCTCTGCTCAGCCCTGCACTGCTGGAGTCACAACACAGCCCTGCTCTTGCCGTACTTGTTAATTGCACTTGGAGTTTTGAGTTACGTTCAGCAGAAAGTGAGAAAGGCAGACAGATGGTGTGAGCTGTGTGCAGATGAAAGTAAAGGAAAAACTAAGGGAAGGTGTAAACTCGTGCGGCTCAACTGATTGTAAGATCACCCGACTGTAAGCCATCTCATTTTCGTCTCACCAGCTAAGACCCGCTCTGCTGGGCTTTTGTGTGTCACTGCAGGAAGTAACTAAGGCCTTTAGTATATGAGAAAAACTGCCATTACCTCAATGGCCCAATGTGACATAACGAGGTGGGGGGGTGGGGGTGGGGTCACTGGTCATATATTCTTTTGTAATGTAATCTGCTTTGTTATAACAAATAAACATTAATTTTTCAGAGTGGTTTAACCACAGCATTTTAGGTTTGAGCCTGCTTGTGTTCAGTAATAATTATTGCAGGGACATCTCATGTTTATCCCATCAGCATGTGTGTGCAAATTGGTGACATGAGGCTGTAAATAAACAACTCTAGATTTCTAGTACAAATTTAACAGGGTATTTTGGATTAATTAAAAGACAAACTGTGTTGTCATACGTACCCTACTTTATATTTGTAATTAAAACCTCCATTTTACTTCCTCAGGTTGAGGATTTGATTGTTTAAAATTTCCCCAGCCTATTAAAAACTGTTTTCATTAGATCATTTGTGACCATCTGGGGGCACAAAGTGCACAAACACAGCCAAGGATTCAAATAATGTGTATTTTATTACACAATTACATATTTTTCAGGTTCTTTCCTCGTAAGCACAAATTATCTCAATTCATGAATTCATTAATCTCCTCTACCCTTTTCTAGGCAAGCATTGTCCCCTACCTCCCGACTCCAACTGTGAGGTGGCTCCTTTTATGCAATACCTGGGACAAGGCATATTCTGCCTCTGATTACCCATTATGCTGGCCTCCTGGCCAGGCAAGGGAAGAGGCTTCATCCCAGGCAGGACACCAATCCATCCCAGCCATCCACTACACAATAATTTCCAACTTTCAGAGTTATTTGAGATTCTAGGACTGTATAGTTTCTGAATTATACCTCTGTGTTCAGCTAAACGTTTATCTAAGAAACCAATCTGACAAATCTGAATCCAAACATCATTCATTTTTCAGAACATGTCTTCTTCTTCTTCGTCTTCATCTTTTCCAACTTATTAGTGAGGTCAATGTGCCTGATCAACCTTCTCCAAACAGTTCAGTCCTGCACCTCCTTGCTGGTCAAGCCCTTTTCCTTCAGCTCTTCTTTTACTTCATCCATCCACCTATGCTTTGGCTTCTCTCACTGACCACATATGCCCTCATATTCATTGTCTCTCCTCCTCATATGTCCATACCACTTCAATTTACTTTCCTGCACTCTCTTAGACATCTCTCCCACTTTGTTGTACCTCCGATGGTCTCATTTCTTATTCGGTCCTTTTTTGTAACTCCACACAGCCATCTCAACATTCTCATTTTCTGCCACATCTCCTGCATTCCCTTTACTGGCCATGTCTCAGCTCCATACATCGTTGCTGGTCATTTTTCAAACTCAGATATTCCCATACAATTTTTTTAAATTGAATTTATTAAAAGCAAGTAATGTTCCATACAATCAAGTCAAATGTAACAAAGCTAAATTCAATTCAACCCCACCCATGGCAATTTGGATTAGATCAAGTGGGTTTGACAATGGATGGACATATTCTATTAAAGGCTAACAGGGGAGCCTTATTATAAAACAGTATACATTTTTAAACAGATGATACACAAAAACAGCATTCTTTTTTCTGTTAATTGTATATTTCCACCTTCCCTCCGAATTTAGTGTATTTTCTCTATTACTGAAAACATTCACTTTAAAATCTGTAGAGAGAACAATGTTCTCTGTGCTTTATTAAATTTCTATCAGCATTTGCTCAATCAGAAGACCTGCTTTCTCATTTCTCAAAACATATGGAGATAACAAGTTAAACTGTTAATTCCACAACCACAATTCACTTAAACATATACAGTAGTTCGTCTAAAGTTCTGCAAATTAAAAAAAGTATTTATGTGCTATTGTGCTCTAGCAGCTTCTACACTTCATCTGTTAGTCTGTAAGTCTTGTATCATATAAGAAAGAAAGAAAGAAAGAAAGAAAGAAAGAAAGAAAGAAAGAAAGAAAGAAAGAAAGAAAGAAAGAAAGAAAGAAAGAAAAAGATTTTTTAGAAGACTGTTGCTGCCCCCTCTTGGCCATAAAATGTAGTATCAGCCTTATAAGTCCACAAAAGATATCAATTGTGGGGGAAAGATATTATGTTGTTTGAATTTTAATTAAGACAATTTACTCCACATATATTGTATTACAGGTTTAATGAAACAACATTACATGCAAAATATAAGAAAAAAGCTTTACATTTCAGTAAAAGGCTACTATTCAACCCTCCATCTTTCTCTTTCTAATTCTGAATTAAAGACACTTCTATGAAAGTCCCACATAATTAATACTTTTATATGGATTTTATTTTCTAAATAGGTTTGATTTATGTATTTTTAATTGTTAATACAGCAGACTAGGACAGGAAGGCTGCATGGTAGCAACAAGCTTTGATGTTAAGACATCACAATTTGTTGTACAGATGATATTATTCCTGCCTGACGCACCTCCACCAATGTCCATTAGGTTAGCTGCAGGGTCGTCAGCTGGTGCAGCCATTCACTGATGTTTTGCCCATTACCCAGTATATTTCTTGGTGGGGGTCAGAGGTCAAAATGGGGATGTCTCTCTACCACTACAGCTGGCTTTACTGTGGGTTTAAGCCCTAAAAACTATCTCTCCTCTGCAGCCACAACCAGTAGCTAGCCTTCTCCGCCTCCTCTGCCAGCTCTTTAAAGGCCTTCTGTAAATTGGTACCAGTCATACCCGCGCATCCCACAGGAGCCACATTACTGATTTTCCCACAAAGCCCCAGCATACAACCTTTGCTGGGTAGATGGAAGTCACCCAGCCTGCCTCTTTGCACTCTTCTGCCAACAAGGAGAACTTGAGGCGCTTGTACTCATGTACTACTGGTTGTCTCTCCTCCCGGGGTATGGTAAGTTCGCCGATGAGGACCTTCCTGGCAGCTGTAGACCACATTACAGCTTCTGGTCTTAATGATGTTTGAGTGATTTCTAATGGAAAAACCAGTTGTTTATCCAAGTCCACCCTCTACTCCCATGCTCTCCCAAGGGTCAGCACTGACTATAACTTTGCTGCTGCTGTTTTTTGTTGAGTCTCACCTTATTTAACAAATACACAGATCTAAAAGACTGGTTTCAAATCCTTATCCAGTTGCATTCTGTGTGGAATTTGAATGTTCTCCTCACACTGTATTTTTTTCAGATATTCCTGTTTTGTCATGTGATATGCACACTTAGCAGACTGATGACACTTAGGTTTCTCTATGTCTTTTAGTTATCAGGCCCTGCAATTGATTGGCACCTTTTAAGTAATAGACCCTGTCTGCCCTGTTGGAAAAGCCCCCAGATCCCCACGACCCTGAGCTGGGATAAGAAGATTAGGACCATAGCAAGATTACCTACTTTTCTTTTCTCGTGGCAATGGAAATATAAATAGTTGTAGTATATGTACAGAGCGCAGTGAAATTCTTGCTTGAATGTCCAAGCAGCATGCAGCATGTCACCACTCTCCTGCATTATGACTAAAAAGAAAGCATTAAAACACACAATTCTGTAGAAAGGGTATTGGCACAAAAATGGATTGGAGTTCCAATGAAGTTTTTAAAAAATAACCCACTTGCAGTTTCATGCACATAATTGTTAGACGCCCCTAGAATTCTATATTCCAGTTTGTCAAAGTCATGTCCCTTCCATCAAAATTTTCCCTTGATTAGAATCTTGATGGTACCCAAGTTGGAATGTGGAATTAGTGCTTAACATTTGTGTAAAATCTCCTCTATAAATCAGCCTACATTTGTGATCAGTAATAACAGGTAAAGATTATTTCCATGCTGAAGAAAACAATAAAAAAGAAACTTACAGATACAATGCTTCTGATGAATAGCCTTCATCAGGTTTGTCATACAACCAAAACATTCATTTTTTCAGGATGAATTTTCCTTTTCCATTATCAAGCTATTCTAGCAAGTACCAAGAAAACATTTTAAAGCAACAGATTTTAAAGTAGCAGTAGACTCTTTGTGACCTGAGTGTCGAGTGCTTAATCAGGAATAACACTTAGCAGGGATTTCAAATGGCTTGTCGTCCACAGCAGAATATAACCTGATTCCAGCAATTTACTGTATGTGATCCAACTGATTATAAGACGTGATAGTCACTAATGTAAATAATTATTTAGCTCAGTAATACTTCCAAGATCAGCCAATAACTTTTAACAATTATTTACATGTATCTTTATTTACTAAAATTTTAATTGGCTCATTAGGACTTTCCTAGGTAAATTTGTGCTGAGCTTTTGCCTCTTGTTTAATACATTTGCATCAGCCTGACATATTTCCTGCATTCAGTAACTGTAAAATATGTTTTTGTAATTAAGGGACATGTCAAATTTAAATAACAGCATTGACATCTCATATTTTATTGATCCACTTTCAAAGTGTGATTTTTGCAGTACTTTAAAATTGGCTTATATTTCATGACTTTGCAGATATCCCTGCATTAATCAAAATTTTCAATCTACTTTTTAACATTACAGATGCCTGTCATATCAGCACAAAGAATCCAGCCTCAACACCTAAATGTGGATTGCACTGGTGAAATTTTATATTTATAGCAGTTAGTCCATCCATTCATTGTTTTCTGAAAATTTTTTTTGTTGATTTTTGGACCAAGGATAACCAGAAGGTATCTTATTATTCATACAGTATTCCTAGTATTTAAAATATATTTTATGTTGTGGAAAATATATTGCAATACACAATAATGGCAATAGTTTACATATTTTATAATCCGTTTCTGTATACTGTGAGCTATTGTAAAATATTGATTGTAAAGGTATTTTGAAACCTACATACCATTAATAAGCAGTGATATATTTACAAGTAATATATTTATTTTACATGTATTTGATTTTGTGCAAGAACAGATTCTGGCTATTACTGAGGACACTTACCAATGCTCTCATGGGCGCTTTACTCCCCTAGGAAGTACACAAGCATCGGAACACAGCACTAAATTCAACAACACTCCCTCCCCACAGCAAGCATGAATGGCAGACTGACTAGCTATCTGACGTCTGACCACGCCTGGACTATCGTATGACTGACTCATGTTTGTATGCTCATTTTTCTCAAGTGCCTGTGCACAGTCATAGCCCACAGTACGTATTTTTGCAATGTATGCTTTAGTACTACTTAGTCAATGCATTCTTCCCATTTGATTTCACTGTTATTGTCTGATTTACAATATTTGCTTACTTATTTTCACTTGTGAGATTTGACTTGCCCACTTTATGAATACTCTACTGTGTATTACACTAAAAATTGTGTATATATCATCTTTAAAAAGAATATAAAAGTTACAGATTATTTCCATACTAAAAAGTAAGGAGGTAAGAGATACAGACTTTCAGCTGTAAAGCCTTTATAAAGGTGTGTAACTGAAGAGGAAAGCACAGGTAACATTTAAAGGACGGGAAGGCGGGAGCAAAGGAAGAGGAAAGGAGTGAAAGGTGAGAGAAGGTGCAAAAAGATGTCATTAGAAAAAATGAAGGGACAGATTAGAATGCTAGTCCATGATTAAAACCCTGGGGAAATATGTGAACCCAGACTGAGGATTAGCTTTGCTTCTTCTACTTTGCTTCGAAAAGTGTCTTTGAAACTCGACAAAAAACAGAAAGATCAGAGTGTCTATGATCAAGGGATGTGAAGAGTTCTACAATAGGCTTTGTAAGGTCTTTGATTTTAATGGCATGAACAAGCTCTGCTAGCCATCTCCTTGTTTCACAAAAACACTTCCTACAAGAAGTACAGTAAATAACATTTTTAGATTACCGTGTTGCCTATTGATTAATACTGAATTTTTATTCATTACTGGGGTTCCTCTTAGACTCAATGTTAAGAGGTCTGCTCCTGGCTCAATTTACAGCCCTGTCCAAAATATTGATGGGGAAACTCCTCATTCAGAGAGCTTACTCTTGTCTGTATATAGTGTCTGTATGACAGAGTGCCTTTGAGCAAGAAATCCGCTGTGGCAGGACCTGTACTAGTGACATACTGCATGGCAATAAACAACTTAAACCTGTTTTATTTGGAATATCATGAATATGTCGTGGTAATACTTCAGTGACTACGTTATAGAGTGTTTTGTACATATTAGGGAGTGCTCAGAAAGCAAGAAAGCCCCTTAAGTTGAGAGAGAGATCCATGGGGGCAGCAGAACAGGTCATAGAGGTGACACTATGTGGAATCATAGGAGCCACAGAGAGTAGTAGGCTAGACCACAGAATGAGACAAAGAGTGAGAGAAGTAGGATGGCAAGGAAGCATTTAATTTTCTCATTTGACAGAAGGGGGCAGATGACCTGGTAGTTGTTGGAGTTACTAGATCTTCTTCTGGAAGGGAATAGTGAGTCCAGGAAGGAAATTCCAGAAGAGACGATATGTTACCATGGAATAGTTTAGGTAATAAGGGAACTTATTTTGGAGAAGCCACCCTTTAAATGCAACTAAAGGTTCAAGGATTCAGGAGCCTGGAGCTGCTACTGGGAGGTCTAACTTGGTGCCATTGGAGAAAATGTATGGATGACTCCAAACCATGGAAGTGACCCTGGCATAGGGTTAAAACCACTTCACAGCTAGGGAAAATCTGAGGACATTACTGGGACAAGAATGGGGCTTTAATTTGAAGTAGAGAGATGAAAAGTAGGAAACGAAATGCTTTGCTGTAATACTATGGTGTGTATGTGGATTAGTCTCTCCAAAATAGAGACACGGGTTCAACTTCTGATTACTTAGTCTTAGGAGAAGATTCTGTTGTTTTCCCTTTGTTTATTTGTACTTTTTATTCTTCCTCCCTATATTTATTTTGTCTATTAAAGACACAAGGAATTGTACCATCTTATGTACGAAGATTTAATGGTCACTAAAGTCCTGCTCTCCACCACACTACTTGTTAATGTTTTTCATGTGTCTATGGTTTTTTGTGTGAAGGAAAACCTAACATTTTTGAGAAACCTGCTTTAACAAGTTATCAACCATGTCCCTATGTTCTTGTTTTGCAAACTTGTTTTAAAGTAGCAGCTGGCATTCACTGTACTAATTTCTTTCATAATTTTAAACTATTCAATTTTGTCACCTCTTAATCTCCACATGTTTAAATTGAAAAGTTTCAACTCCTTTAATTTCTCCTTATACCTCTCAGTCCCAGAAATTGTCTCTGCTGTTCTCTTTTGGACTTTCCCAAGCGCTGCTATGTCTTTTTTGCAATACGGAGACCAAACTGTACACAGTATTCCAGGTGAGTCCTCACTAGCACATTATATAACTTAATCATAACCTTCTTGACTTGTACTGCACTCATCGTGATATATAAGCCAACATCTTATTAACCTTCTTAACTGCTGCTGTAAACAGTCTGGATGTTAATGGTGAGGAGCCCACTGTGATCCTTCTCATGAGTGTTACTTTCAAGTTTCAGACCTCCTATTGTGTATTTAAATGTAACATTTCTACTTCCTTTGCATAATACTGATTTTCTCTCACATCCTAAGACATACAGTACAGTGTTAGTTCTTTCCGTGTGGTTGTAGATGCCAGCATAGAATCCTGAATTTTGTTGGTTCATAAAATAGATGGATGATGATGATGACTATTATTATAATTATTATTTGGTATAACCTGACTTTTTAAATAAAGGATGTGGAATATGTTGTCACTGTAGTTGTTCCTCTTTTCGCCTTGTCACTGATCACTGCAAACTACAAATTCATATCTATACAAATTATACCACAAATGAATTAAATAATTTCACGCATGTTAATATATGAGTAAGTGGTGCTCAGGCCAGTTGTGCTTTGTTTGAGTGACATAATAAGAAAAGTATGCCAAAAAAAAAAGAAATCCTTAAAAGAAGTGCCAGCAGGCAAAACTATTAAACCTTTACTGACATGAATTAGGATCTCTTCCAATTAGTTTTATTGCTAGAAATGTCACAAAAATAAACCTCATAAAACAAGATGCAGAGAGGATTTGGAAAAACAAAGCAATTTGTGAGGATAAGTCAGCAGACTGAATGTATCTTAAGGCTTTTTAATTATAATTCTAAAGATCTAATATTAAATTTACAATAATGTGACGTAAACTAGTTATTTAATTAGTAAATACGATTGATATAAATCTTTTTACACTGTTTTATTTATAGCATGTAACGTACTCAAAATGTTTTAGAGGACTCCTACGTTATCCAGCTTAAGTGTAAGCAGTTCATCCTTTTATGCTTTATAGTAAGACTTCAAATCCAAAAGTCAAGATAACAAGCCTGAGAAGTACAGTCAGGTCCATAAGTATCTGGATGGTGCTCTGTACACCACCTCAATGGATTTGAAATAAAGCAATCATTATGTGATTGAAGTATAGACTTTCAGCTTTAATTTAAGGGGTTTAGCAGAAATATTGCATGAGCTGTTTAGGAATGACAGCCATTTTTCTGCATAGCTGCCCCATTTCCAGGTGTTCAAAAGTATTTGGACTTTTGACTGACAACCTGTTCATAGCCAGCTGGGAGCAGTTTCATCACTATTTCATTAAGCAGGTAAAATGTCTGGAATTTGTATTTACATTTGGAAGCTGTCGCTGTGAACTCTCAATATAAGGTTCAAACAGCCAAACCAACAACACTCTCCGGGAGGTAGACCTATTAATTCCAAAGTCTACAATCAAGAGAAGACTCCATGAAAGTAAAGACAGAGGGTTTACCACAAGGTGCAAACCACTTGTAAACTTCAAGCATAGGAAGGACAGATTAGATTTTGCAAGAAAACATTTTTTTAAAAACCTTTCCAGTTCTGGTACAATTTTATTTGGACAAAGGAAACTAAGATCAATATATACCAGAATGTGGGAAAGAGAAGAATATCGAGAAGAGAAGAAATGGCTCATGATCCGATGAATACCACATCATATGTGAAACATAACGGAGGCGGTTTTATGGCATGATAATGCATGGCTGCAAATGGAAGTCAGTCACTAGGTGGTTTCTTTTGTCCCGTCCGTTGTAAGAGATGGATGTCTAGATTGAGCTCCATTAGCAGGAGTGTTAGTTTATCTTTTTTTTTAACTATCATCCTGAGGTATCCTATATTTACTCAACCCGAGTGGATTTAACTACATTATATACAAGTAAATATAAGCATGAGCAGCAAACAAAGGGCTCAGAAAGAAAATGAAAGGCATAAGGTATCTAATGTACTATAAAAGTCTAAATCGACCTGAAGTTGACAGTATGGCCTGCCACAGATTGACCTGGAACAGATGGCAAAGGATCTGCCAGGACCTGACGCTCTGCAAGAGAGGTGGGCAAACAGAATCAGCAGCATCAACCCCAACTGTACTCACAGCTCTGGCTACAGAGCTCGAAGATAACTGAAACACACTGTCCGAGCTAAAGGTAATGATTTCTGCACTTGGGGATGACCTAAATGATATAAAGAGTGATTTAAAAAAGGATATAAGGGATACAAAGAAAGAAATCCATATTACTAACCGAGAATGCTAAACCGGATGATGGACGCAGGCACATCCGGCCATGGGCCGTAGCTGCAAAAAGACGTACTGCGCCGGCGCAACAAACAGTCCGCGAGAGTCGGCTGAGGACCCGAGAAAGGCGGACAAAAGAGGGCGAGAGAGGTGGATGAGGGTCCGCGAGAGACGCAGGCGCAAAAAGAGTCCGACAAGAGCACAGAAAACAGGAGTGAGCACATACAGAAAGGAGTCACAAAAATGAGGCTCAACAAGCACCAAAATAAGGAAAAAAAACATTACAGAGTACTCAAACGAGGGGAAAGCACGAAACACATTGCACACGAAACTAAACACAACAAAAAAAAAAAGAACAGACGAGCGCACAATAGCAAGGCACGACCATACCCCCGCCACCCTACAGGCACGGGACGGGACACACACCAAGAGGGGGATTCAACAAGCCCATGGAAGACCAAAAAAAAGAACACAAAACCACCCCACAGACCCTACAAGCAAGGGACGGGACACACACAAAGAGGGGGATTCAAACAAGACACAGGAACACAAAAAGAAACAAAACGCTCGCGCAACAACGATCCCCCCCACACATCCATAAGAAAAAATGTCTCGACTCCAAAAACGCAAAGCTCAACTAAAGCTTCTAACTAACGATGTACCTAAAAGTAAAAACTTTATGAACTGCATTAGATCCTACAATAGTTCATTTGCTTTTGCATCTACCGGAGTAGATATCAGGCCACCAAAAGGCAATGGACCATACTGCTTTCGCATATGTGCACAAATACTGCATCGCATTGGAACAGTGCACCCTGAAACAAATCAACAACGCAAATATGCACAAATCTACATCCTAGATCCACATGACGCAATCTATCAATCAAAGTGTTGCATCGCAACAGGCACGGATTCAAAACGAAACACCTCCCGTCTCAGACATACGTTAATGGCAGCGAAGGCTACAACGGGCTTCTCACACAGCACAGGCAAATCGATTACAGCTCCAAAACAACACGTCCCAAATACTACACATGCAACAACGCGCCTCTCAAACGGCACAAGGAAAACATACACCAGGAAAATTCATTCGGATTAATGAATGTCATTTGCAATCATTGTCATTCAGTTCACTTCCCTGAAGAAACAACTGGCAATACAAGTTATACATTTACACGTTGTTGTCAAAAGGGTCAAATTAGACTGCCTTCTTTACATTCATATACTGAATATCTACAGAAGCTTATAACTGACGATGTACCTGAAAGTTAAATCTTTATCAACTGCATTAGATCCTACAAATCGGTATCCACTATGAACATTAACGGTGGCACTGCACGTGACATCCGTCTTGAAAAAATGTTGTTTATTGATGAATGTTCAATGACATGAAGTCACTTACTCAACACCATTCATAAACTTCTACAAACGTTTATGAATAATAATATTCGATTTGGAGGAAAGGTACTTTTATGAGGAGGAGATTTTAGACAGTGATTAGCTATTCTTCCAGATGCCATGCACTCAGCTATTGTTCAGTGCACCTTAAAATACGCAGACAATTGGCATTACTTTCAAAAGATACAGTTAGTAAAAAAGATACAATGTCCAGAACCAGATCATAACAATTGCTTATTACAACTGAGAGATGGTACACTCACCAATACAGATGGACTTCAGCCACATATTATTACAATTCCTCAAGCCTTTATCTGCGACGACTTAGTTACAGAGAGATTTGGAACAGCAATCTCATTAGACCAAATGCCCCTTTTAACACAACGCACTATATTTTGTCCAAAAAATATTAATGTGGAAAACATAAATACCCAAGTCATTCCATTACTTCCTAGAGAGACACAACTCTTTCTAAGCTCTGACAAACTTGACTCTGATCACAACAATAACCATCTTAAATGACCTTACAAGTTCTGAGCTGGAATTACCTTTTACACTTAAACGGCGTGTACAAAGAAATTTTCAAATAAACCTTTACACTGTGCCACACACTTTATTGTTTGATTTCTATTTGCATCATCTACACCGTCACACTATTCTATATCTCATTCATACATCACGCTCTTTGTCATTCCCAACACCAGGGGTTGGCGAGCGAAGCCCACCCCACAGACCCTACAAGCAACGGACGGGACACACACAAAGAGGGAGATTCAAACAAGACACAGGAACACAAAAAGAAAGAAGACGCTCGCGCAACAACAATCCTCACCACCCCCCACCCCCCCCCCCCCCACACACACACACACATCCATAAGAAGTGACACCCAAAGCCACATATTCTAAAGTGAACGTCAACACCTTCACACTAGACAGCATAGGTGTCAGCAAAGGTGGATCTCCTTACAATAAAGCACTATTAACCGTTCAACTGCAGAAAAGGAAACATATTAACAGAGACTGTGTAAAAACATAAAAAGATGTAATTGAACAAAATGTATGTGTGTACAGAAAATAGGACAGAATGATGAAACTTGTTTGTGTTTTGCGTACGTGACAAAAAGCATGTATACTTTCTGGAAGTTTTCTTTTGATGATGTGTGTGACAAGAAAATATACCTTTAGGGTAATGACTTTACAAAATTGGAAAAATACAATGAGTCAGGACGCTATTTTTATTACTTACGTGGTCAACGATCAGGAGATTAGAAAGGTATAAAAGAGCAAGGACATCTGCGCTCGAGGCAGATGAAGTGCGGTGTCCTAGGACTGTGTTTCTCTGTCATTTTACCCTTGTCTGGTATGTATCAATAAAAGGTTTTTACTAATTTTAATTTTCTTCTCTGTCTTCAGTCACAAAAGTGTCCACAGTTTTTGGCGCCCGGACGTGGGGCAAGAGACGGCCGGTCGACTCCTCCAGCGAGACCATTTCAGTGATCCGTCTTACCAGCGGACTGCCGTCAACTTGAGTACTCCGGCAGCAGAGCATGCAGCTCCGGCAAAAGTTAGGACTGCCCTGTCCTGAAACAGTTCTTGCGTGAGGAGTCCCTGGTCTCCTCTTTGCTACATCCACAGTGACTGAACGGATTTCCAGACAGAGCTTGCACACTTCCAGACTGGGGTAAGCACCGGGGGATTTCCGAACATTTTTTATTTTCTAAATTACGGGAGGGCGAGTTTCCTGTTGACCGTCTAGTCATACTCATATCTCAACGGGTTGCTTAAGGTGATGGAGACTTGACCCAAGCAGTTTGACGCATACGAAAGGTCTGACGAAAGGATACTGGCCTCACCCATATCCTAGACTCGGCTGGACGTATTGATGTAGTATTCTGCTGAACCGAATCGGACACGAAGTCACCTGAGCTGGAATCCGGGGATGTGAGCGGACAGGCTAACGGGACGAGTAACGGGGTGGTATGGAAATATAAACCAAAAAGAGCACAGATTGCAGGATTGCTGTTAGGACGGAATGATATGTAGCGCTATGGAAGATATGTAGCGCTATGGAAAATAAATAAATCTACATACGGAATAAGCAACAATACCGTGTTCTCCTGGGAACTGGGACAGGACCGATAGTTAGGTGTCTCCCCTTGGGACTAAAGAAGGGAACAGTAAGGGAATAGTGAGTGGCACACTTAATACCTCGCTGATTCATACGTACAAGGGATTAGGCGAATCAGTATATAGTTGGAAAAATTAAATACAGACTATGTAGCGCTATGGAAGATATGTAGCGCTATGGAAAAATAGTTGGAAAATTAAATACAGAACCCGGGAGAGCAAGGGGACATAATGGGAACTTATAACAGTAAGCCTGTTAATCGCCGCACAGGGGGATCAAAATCATTAATGCTGGAAGAATTATTTTCGGAGGATCAACAGACGCCCCGTAAAAATGGGTCTCCTAGGAAATTTGTAGAAAAGAAGACAGGTTTAGATTTCAAGAAGGCATGTAAGAAATGGAATAGACAGAGTGGTGGGCGTTGGCCGATAGAGGGGACAGGAGATGTAAGTGAAATACAGGAAACTAGGAAGATCCTGTGTAGGAATAAGCAGGGTTGTTGTAGTAGTGGACCGTATCGAATGGATATGTTCGATAGATGGGAATTAGTCATAAAAGACAGAAATTTAGAAGCAGTACAGAAACAGAATGAATTGTTGCGGGCAAATGAGGGAAAGGCTAAAAAGGAGAAAGAGGAATTACTAATTACATTACAGAAAGTTCAGATAGGCACTGAACCACAGGCAGATGGGAGGAAAAGGAAGAATAATCCAAATAAAGACCCCCTTTATCCTATTATTTTTTCCCCTCCTCAGTACCAACCTCAGGCACCTCCATTATCCCCTCCTCTATCCCCCATTCCGACTGCCCCCCCTGCACTACAACTAGCAGAAGTTTCCCCTGATGATTCCCCAGGCACAGATCACTATGACCCCTCAACCCATCGTGATGACCCACCCCGTACTAGACAAACCCCCGTCTCCAAATGCACTCGAAGTCACAAACCAGCTCCAACTTTTTTCTCTTCTGATCCTTCACCTTTACTTACTTGCCCTTTAATAGAAGTTCCCAATCCCCATTATAACCCTGCCCATCCAGCTGGACCCCAAAATCCCACAACAGTTATGATAAATCGGAATTGGGACATCCAAGAATTAAAAGATGTCGTGAATGCACTTCCAGATCCAAAAGAAGTAGGAGGACTAAAATTTGTTGAACAACTTGATCAGTTAGATAGCATGTATAAGCCTAATGCTGCTGAATGGACCCAGGTACTTCGTCGAAAGCTTGGGACCACATGGGCCACTGTTAGCAGGGGTGTCCGCAATGACGTTCCATGGGTATGGAACCCAGCTTTAACTCGAGGACAGGGGATAGGTGGAGAAGGCGAATTTAACCCACAATGGGAGGCGTTGAGACAAAATATTGCAGAAAAATATAAAAAAGGAACGGACTGGTCCCTTATTTCTGCTGCAAAACAAAAGAGAGACGAGACGGTTGATGAATGGGCACATAGGATTCAAGACCTTATGGCTAATCACTCGGGCTTGGGAAATGCTGATGACCGCACCCGAGCTGCAGTTCCACCTTTTGTTTCCGGTTTGCGCCTTGATATACAAAACAAGGTCCGCACTGCCTGTATTGAGTGGGAAAGTGCTGAACATGCCGAAAAACAAACTAAGCAGAAGGAATCGGACTCTCATGCCAAATTATTGGCAGCACAGATGAACTATTATACCAGGAATGCTCCTGACCAAGGTCGAGGATATGGCTTTAGAGGAAGGGGACGAGGACGAGGAAGAGGACGAGGTGGTTTTAGAGCTCCTCCTGTTGACCACACTAAGAATCCTTTTATTCCCTCTCCCTTTAATTCCAATGCTAATTCCTTCTCTTGCTACGCCTGTGGTGAAACTGGACATTTTCATCGGGAGTGCCCTCACAGACAGCAACAGCCCCCACCTCCCCTTATTCCACCTGTTTTTTCTGACACCCCTGACCAACAATACTGGCCATAGGAAAACGCTGGGACCTCCAGCCACTCTTTTCAACTACCTTTGCTCACCCATAATTCAGAGACTGATCCTTTACTGACATTGTTCGTTGATGGCACTGAGACTGTTTTCTTAATCGATACTGGTGCCACTCGATCTACCCTCTCGCTGGCAAAGGTCCCTGCCTCAAACGAAACTGTTACTGTGCTTACTGCTTCTGGACAACCTCACCTTCTTCAAGTATCAAAACCTCTTCAAGTCCAGTCATGTCCTGGCGGACATACCTTGTTTAACCCCCAAGTTGTTGTGTCAAATTACCCCTTACCCCAAACCCTCTTTTGCAGCATGGACTTTAGATATTTCCCCACACACCATTCTCCTCAAAGCTCTACACTCTTTTTCCCCTTGTCTTTTTCCCAATTTACAGGCCCCTGACATTTTACACTGTACTGCCCAATACTTCCCTATAGAAGCAGACACCCCCTGGCTAGAATCTTTCCTTACTTCTGGTACTTGCCCCGAAACCCTTCACATCTACTGTGTTTTTATTTCATCCACAAAGGTAGCTGCTTCTGTTCATCTTACATGCTCACAGCACATATATTATCTTGGCGGCACAGTGCCTCATATTTTCCTTAGCTAAATCACACACTGTTAAATGAGGGGAAATAGGACCATGGGTAGAAAAATGCCTTGAAAGAACAGACTGGTTACAAGTTACTCCAGGTATTTTTGATACTCCTGACCGTTTAAGGATAGCCCATTGTGAGCCTCTGGTGATCCACCCGAAATCCTCCTTCCGCCCGCACCGTGCCCAATATCCTCTGTCTCCCGAAGCAGAGGCTGGCCTCTCCGCCGTACATCCCGATCTCGTCAAACGCGGTACCGCCGTTGGACATGGACCGTCATGCCTCAGGGATACAGAGAAGCCCCTTGTGTTTATGGATAAGCTCTTGCCCAAAATTTAGAAGGCTTTTGGCCGGAAATAGGTAGGACATTGATACAGTATGTAGATGGAAATGATATGTAGCGCTACGGAAGAAAATTGTACAATAGATACCCAGAAATTGTTGCTGTTTTTGGGGGACAATGGCCATAAAGTTTCTAAAGTTAAGCTGCAGCTAATCAAAACAACTGTAAAATATCTAGGTCATGACATTACGTATGGAACAAGAGCTCTCTCTAGCGATCGCATTACAGCCACTGCAGACAGTGGGTTCTAAATTTTACTGAAAGAGCACAGCCGTTGCAACAATTGGCTAATACTCCTGGCATCCTCCTTTCTGGCCAGGTCCAATGGAATGAACTGGCTGAGAAGGCTCTCTGTGACCTCAAAGCTGCTCTTCTATCTGCGCCCGCGCTAGGTTTGCCTGATCATTCTCGTCCATTCACTTTGTTCGTGGACGAAAAGCAGGGATTTATGAATGCAGTACTGACGCAACAACATGGAGATAAACAAAGACCGGTGACTTATTTTTCTAAAAAAAAAACTGGATCCAGTGGCCGCAGCACTTCCTCCGTGTCTTCGTGCTGTGGCTGTAACAACAGAAGCTGTATTAGCAAGCACGGATGTAGTTCTCATGAGCCCCCTAACAGTTAAAGTGCCTCATGCTGTACATTCTATCCTAGTACAAGCCAAAACTTCACATCTCAACTAGTTACGCAGTGGTCCAAGGGGACCGCCTGCTGGAAGTAAATCGAATTTCATCAAGCTTAAGTGCACAAGCAGCTGAACTCATAGCACTCACTCGAGCATGTCAGCTGTCCGAAGGGAAGATCGTAACAATTTATACAGATTCCAGGTATGCTTTTGGAGTCTGCCATGATCATGGAGCACTATGGAAACTAAGGGGATTTAAGACCAGTACTGGCAAACCCATCCAACATCAGAAATTGATCGAATCCCTTTTAGAAGCTATAACCAAACCATCGAAGCTAGCGATTGTTAAATGATAGCTCACACAGGAAAACAGGATCCTGTTAGCAAAGGAAATGAATTAGCTGACCACTTTGCTAAAGAGGCTGCATATAATAACACACCAATTTCTTTATTCCAACAGAGAAATGACCAGGACCCTGATAATCAAATTATTTCTTTACAGAGTGCAGCCACAGATATCGAAAGGAGAAAATGGTCCAAAGAAGGGTCCCTCTCTGATGGAGTCTGGACTCATAAACACACTAACAAACCTTTTCTCCCAAAAGCCTCTTTCCCAGGAATGGCAAAAATCGAAAAACATTGGGAAGCTGTAGGTTTCTCTACATATGCAGAGCAATTTTGCAGATGCTGTGCAATATGTCAAAAGTTTAATGTGGGAAAAGGTACCCAGGTAAGTCCCGCCGTTACCCCTAATCCAATGGGTCCGTTTGAACACCTCCAAATGGATTTCATTGAACTAACCCCGTCTAAAGGGTAACGGGTAATGGATAGAGGCTTTCCCTTCAAAACACAGCGATGCCAAAACAGTAGCTAAAGCACTAATTAAAGAGATTATTCCAAGATGGGGTATCCCTCAAAAGTTACAAACAGACAATGGCACTTTAAAAGCTAAACTCGCAAAAATTTGTGAACAAACTAATTTATCATGGCCGGATGCACTACCCTTAGCTTTAATGGGACTAAGGGGATGGACACACCGACAACTGGGACTATCGCCGTTTGAGATTCTGACCGGACGATTGTAGGAAATGTGAATTTGCATACTGTGGACAATGATCTTCTCTCTAGTCTTGCAGGTTTACGAACCTCGTTGAAGGAAAACCACCAGCAGGTTAATCAAGCCTGGAGGACCAGCCCCCTTTCCAAGGATTTACCAATTTCCTTGGGCACCTGGATCCTGGTTCAAGATACTCGGAGGAAACACTGGCATCAGCCTAGGTGGAGAGGACCATTCCAAATTCTTCTGTCCACACCACACGCCGTGAAGGTTGAAGGACTGCCTGCCTGGATTCACGCCTCACATTGCAAGAGATGGCACCCTTGATTGCTGTGCTACTATGCTTTTCTTTTCCCTTGTCTACTGCCCTGGTCACCTTGACTTTCCCGTTAGGAATTACCACATCAGTGCAGTTTGATTTCTGCTCTATTATCAACTGTGGGGACTGGTCGACAAGCCCAGTGGACCGGGTCTGACAAATACGTGTGTATGAGGGGAAGTAACTGCGACAACTGGCAATGGGTTTTTGCTAACACTGGAACTGAGGACTGGGGTTATCAACCTTTTGAGGCCCAAAAATACGGTTTGAAAAATCGGTTTTCTATCATAAAAGGACATGCCTCTCATGAATGTGCTGACAACCATTGTAACCCCTTGATCATTACTTTGAAGAACCCCTCTTTACATGACTCAGGAATATATGTATTAGGGGCATATGTATCTGGAACAGACCCTTTAGGGAGATTTCTAATTAAGATTGACAATCCTGTTACTAACACCCCTCATTCTCTTGCACACACACCCATCTCCCCAACTTTTGGTTCAGATTTTTCTCCTGTTAAGATTATGAATATTTCCACCCTTTCATCCACTTTTTCAGTAGAAACTGGTTATGGGGATCAGAATAGATGGTTGCAGTGGGTTCTCTATTCAGCTAAGCAAGTTAATCGTTCTCATTGTTATGCGTGCGCTGCAGCCCGTCCCCATTTAGCTACAGTCCCTTTCCCATTATCTAACATTTCTGACCCCGTGGGGTTGCCCTGCCTTCTGTACTTATTCACTACTTCCAAGAAACCCCTCTCTGGTTCAAAGTGTTCTAATCTATCTATTCTTTTTCCCCCCACCCGTCACATGGCTACCCCTATGTTTCAAACTCACGAAGGAAATTATACATGTTTCAAATCTAATGGAACGACATGGGTAGGAGAATTACCATTTTCTTTCTGTTCTCAAACTTTTCAGGTTAACTTTTCTCTGAACACCGTTCTGTCTTCCTTTCTTCTCTCCCAAACCACTCCTAGATCAGATATTTGGTGGATGTGCTGTAGGTCCAAATTATTTGCCACCCTTCCCCCTAACTGGTCTGGTACCTGTGCTCCAATCCAATTAGTTATGCCTTTTAGACTTCTATCCTTACCTCCCTCTCACTCCCCATATTATTCCACACCTCCTTTTTATTTCCGACATACCCGCTCCCTTTTCCATATGCCTACTAATATCTCCTTACATGGCCCTGGAGTATACATAGATGCTATTGGAGTCCCTAGGGGTGTCCCAGACAGATTTAAAGCTAGGGATCAAGTTGCTGCCGGTTTTGAATCTATCATACCCCAAATTACTATTAATAAGAATGTAGACTGGATTAATTACCTTTATTATAACCAACAACGTTTCCTTAACTTCACCAAAGACGCTATTGAAGGCATACATGAACAGCTTGATCGTACTTCTCTGATGACTTGGCAAAATCGTCTAGCCTTGGACATGTTACTTGCGGAAAAGGGAGGTGTCTGTGCTATGTTTGGTGATGCTTGTTGTACATATATTCCAAATAATACCGCGCCAGATGGATCAATAACTCGTGCATTGGCAGGCCTCACTGCTCTCTCTAAAGAACTTTCCACTAATTCTGGCATTACAAATCCCTGGGATCAGTGGTTTGCATCCTCCTTCGGATCCTGGGGACAATGGATAAGATCTGTTTTCATTTCTTTGGTTGTGACATTTTGCCTCCTCCTCCTGGTTGGTTGTTGTATTATCCCTTTGTTTCGCTATATAATATCTAAGTACTTTACCGCCTCTATGGAAAGGGCATATATGCTACATGAGGAGCGCATGTCTCGTATAGCTTCTTCCATTTTCTCCTCCCCATCCCCTTTCTCCCCCCCTTCCCCTTCATCAACCATTTCAAGATAGAATTATATTGCCCACATCATTTTGTTCAAAAAGGGAGGAGTGTAAAAACATAAAAAGATGTAATTGAACAAAATGTATGTGTGTACAGAAAATAGGACAGAATGATGAAACTTGTTTGTGTTTTGCGTACGTGACAAAAAGCATGTATACTTTCTGGAAGTTTTCTTTTGATGATGTGTGTGACAAGAAAATATACCTTTAGGGTAATGACTTTACAAAATTGGAAAAATACAATGAGTCAGGACGCTATTTTTATTACTTACGTGGTCAACGATCAGGAGATTAGAAAGGTATAAAAGAGCAAGGACATCTGCGCTCGAGGCAGATGAAGTGCGGTGTCCTAGGACTGTGTTTCTCTGTCATTTTACCCTTGTCTGGTATGTATCAATAAAAGGTTTTTACTAATTTTAATTTTCTTCTCTGTCTTCAGTCACAAAAGTGTCCACAACTGCGATCCTCCGGAGTGGCAGCAAATCTGTTAATAAATGGTC
Source organism: Erpetoichthys calabaricus (assembly GCF_900747795.2). Classification (NCBI taxonomy): domain Eukaryota; kingdom Metazoa; phylum Chordata; class Cladistia; order Polypteriformes; family Polypteridae; genus Erpetoichthys; species Erpetoichthys calabaricus. The sequence continues at coordinate 148,822,691 of NC_041400.2, read as the reverse complement.
GTACATGTCACTCAATATTCAAAATACCGGTCCCAATCACAGAGACATCAGTATCCACTATGAACATTCACAGTAGCAATGCCCGAGACATCCGTCTTGCAAAACTGATAATTATTGATGAATGTACAATGGCATCCAGTCACTTACTCAACACCATTGATAAACTTCTACAAACGTTGATGAATAATAATATTCCCTTTGGAGGAAAAGTTCTTTTATTAGGAGGAGATTTTAGACAATGCTTAGCTATTGTTCCACATGCCATGCGCTCAGCTATTGTTCAGTCCACCTTAAAATACGCAGACAATTGGCATTGCTTTAAAACAATACAGTTGGTACAAAACATGCGATGTCCAGATCCAGAATATAACATTTGGCTAATACAACTGGGAAATGGTACACTCACAAATACAGATGGACTTCACCCAGATATTATTTCCATTCCACAATCCTTTATCTCAGACGACTTAGTAAAAGAGATATTTGGAACAGCAATCACATTAGACCAAATACCCCTGTTAACACAACGCACTATATTATGTCCAAAAAAAACCAAGTCATTTCATTACTTCCTGGAGAGACACAGATCTTTCTAAGCTCAGACAAAGTTGACTCTGATGACGACAATGAACATATAAATTTCCCCTTAGAATATTTGAACACTATTAACCCTGCCGGATTACCACAACACGACCTTGCCCTTAAAAACAGAACAATAATCATGCTATTAAGAAACCTTAACACAAAACAGGGTTTATGCAATGGCACACGGTTAGTCGTCAACACCATGACACGCAATGTTATTCAAGCGACAGTTCTTACAGGATCACATGCTAACAATACTGTTCTCATTCCTAGAATTGACCTTACAAGTTCTGAGCTAGAATTACCTTTTACATTGAAACGCCGACAGTTCCCCATTAAACCTGCATTTGCCATGACCATCAACAAATCACAAGGACAAACCATGGACAAGGTTGGCATCTACCTCTCTGAACCCGTTTTTGGACATGGACAACTTTATGTTGCCTTCTCACGTGTTCGCCGTTCATCTGACGTTAAAGTTAAAATTATAAATAATCCATGCCAAGGAAGACTCATTCAAGGACAAGACACCATCTTTACTGCTAATGTTGTATACAAAGAAATATTCCAATAAAACATTAATATATGACAAACACTCTATTTGTTATTTCTATGGGCATCATCCAAAGCTGCACACTATTCTATATCTAATTCATACATCTGACTCTTTCTCATGTCCCAACGCCAGGGGTTGGCGAGCGAAGCGAGCAGGGGGCGGAGCCCCCTAGTAAAGGACCTAAACAAGAAAAATGAGAAACAGCTTCAGGATATAAAAGACCTGGGGCTTCATGTATAAACGGTGCGTATGCACAAAAATGTTGCGTAAGCCCGTTTCCATGCTCAAATTGTGATGTATAAAACCTCGTAAAGCCACGCACATTTTCACACTAGCTAAAACCCTGGGATACGCAAGTTCTCTCGGTTTTGCAAACTGGTGGCACCCAGCATCAAAGCAGTGCTTTTGCTCCAGTGTGGTTTTCCTTTCTTTTTTAGGTGTACATCCCTGACGCAGCTTTATAAATAGACTGAAATTAACTGCATATTGTTTACTAGCAAAATACCTGCGCTTCGCAGCGGAGAAGTAGTGTGTTAAAGAGGTTATGAAAAAGAAAAGGAAACATTTTAAAAATAACGTAACATGATTGTCAATGTAATTGTGTTGTCATTGTTATGAGTGTTGCTGTCTTTTATATATATAATATACACACACACACACACAAACATATATATACATATACATATATACATATATATACATATCTACATATACACATATCTACATATATATACATATACACATCCACATATATATACATATATATATATATATATATATATATATATATATATATATATATATATATATATATATATACACATGAGCCAAACCTGTTGTTTTCATATGAGCCGCTTTTCATTATTAGGATCGTATCTAGAAACAGAAGCTCTATTAACTTGTGGATTCGCCTTCGTGTATTTAGCGACCGTGTCCCTATGAACTTGTGGATTCGCTTGCGAGTATTTAGCGACAGCATCCCTATGAACTTGTGGATTTGCTTGCGAGTATTTAGCGACAGCGTCCCTATGAAGTTGTGGATGTGCTTGTGAGTATTTAGCAATAGCATCCCTATGAAGTTGTGGATGTGCTTGCGAGTATTTAGCCACAGCGTCCCTATGAACTTGTGGATGTGCTTGCGAGTATTTAGCCACAGCGTCCCTATGAACTTGTGGATGTGCTTGCGAGTATTTAGCTACAGCGTCCCTATGAACTTGTGGATGTGCTTGCGAGTATTTAGCCACAGCGTCCCTATGAACTTGTGGATGTGCTTGCGAGTATTTAGCCACAGCGTCCCTATGAACTTGTGGATGTGCTTGCGAGTATTTAGCCACAGCGTCCCTATTAACTTGTGGATGTGCTTCTGAGTATTTAGCCACAGCGTGTTTATTAACTTGTGGATTTTTCTGCGAGTATTTGGCGGCAGCTGCACGAAGTTGCTTCCGTCTAGCTGCATCAGAAAATCTACCACGACGTCTGATACGTCTCCTTTTTACTGTGTTCTCAGAGCTTGGATTGCTGCTGTCATAATCGGCTCGAGCTGGATTTGTGTTGAACTGACATTCGGTATGTGTCAATCGATATAAGCATACAACTGGCTTCATCAATAACTTCGCATCCATCTTTTGAGAGTTGAAATATTCATAAACATCAAAATGTCCACTACTCAAATCATCACCTGTGAATCTAAGATGTTTAAGAGGCATTGACGGTTCTCCAAAGGTGTAAAATATTTGGCCATTTCGGTACACTTGAAAGCGACAACCAAACAATTCAGCGGCAGCCATCAACTCACATGCAGAACCATAGGTGAAGGGCTTAAGCATTTCAGTCTTATAGTGCTCCTGTGTAGTATAATTATCTCCTGTACCATCATCAGTCCACACTTTGAACCTGTCCCAGTCATTTAATACATAAGACACAATGTCCCAGCGGATATCAAAAGTGAGCCTGATATGTCCGTGCAATATGTAACACAGAGAATGGAAAAGGCAGGCGCCATCTCCCGGCATAGACACCACTCGGTAAGTGACAGTTCTTTGATTGATGGTAATCACCGCGATAAACATTTTAATAGGGGTAGAGTTGGAAGAATAAAGGGAATGGGTACTTGATGAACAGCAGAGAAGTCGCAGATTAAATAAATGAAATGGGTACGTGAACAGTAAAGTAAGTGTAAAATATCTACACAATAACTATAACAATGTTAACAAATGAACAATAAAAGAGCGGAGAACCCGTGGATTAAATGTGCCTTATAAACTGCGGAGCGTTTTATATGGGCAGGCAGTCAGGCAAAGAAAGGGATTCAAATATATAAACGAACAAAACAACAACAGAGAAGCCGCGGATTAAATAAAGGAAATGGGTACTTGAACACTAAACTAAGTGTAAAATATGTACACAATAACTATAACAATCTTAACAAATGAACAATAAAACAGCGGAGTACCCGTGGATTAAATATGCCTTATAAACTGCGGAGCGTCTTATATGGGCAGGCAGTCAGGCAAAGAAAGGGATTCAAATATATAAACGAAGAAAACAACAGCAGAGAAGCCGCGGATTAAATAAAGGAAATGGGTACGTGAACAATAAACTAAGTGTAAAATATCTACACAATAACTATACAATCTTAACAAATGAACAATAAAACAGCAGAGAATACATTGATGAAATGTGCCTTATATGGCGTTTGTTTATAACACAGCAAAAAAGATGTGTAAAGACCGCTTCACAAAAAAACTGCGGAGCGCCTTAGTTTCCTTGGCGAAGCAAGGAAAAAGGACAGCCTTATATCTTGTTCGTTTATAAAACTGTGGATAAGCTTTGAAAAGAATGCCTGCTTGGAGAAGCAAGGAAAGGAATTCACACACCGCAGACAGTGGAGAACCCGTGGATTAAATGTGCCTTATAAACTGCGGAGCGCCTTATATGGGTAGGCAGTCAGGCAAAGAAAGGGATTCAAATATATAAACGAAGAAAACAACAGCAGAGAAGCCGTGGATTAAATAAAGGAAATGGGTACTTGAACACTAAACTAAGTGTAAAATATGTACACAATAACTATAACAATCTTAAGAAATGAACAATAAAACAGCGGAGAACCCGTGGATGAAATGTGCCTTATATGGCGTTCGTTTATAACACAGCGAAAAAGATGTGTAAAGACCGCTTCACAAAAAAACTGCGGAGCGCCTTAGCTTCCTTGGCGAAGCAAGGAAAAAGGACGGCCTTATATCTCGTTCGTTTATAAAACTGTGGATAAGCTTTGAAAAGAATGCCTCCTTGGCGAAGCAAGGAAAGGAATTCACACACCGCAGCGAAGAACGGCTTTATATGGGCAGGCAGTCAATTACGTGGGAGGCGTGGTGATTTCCGCAGCAGCCGCAGGGAGGTGTGATGATGCAAGACGCAAGACGCAACCGCCTCACATGGCGACTGAGCTGCCCGCTATGGCCGTATACAGTATACGAAAGTAGGTTCCAGTTATGACCGTTACGCTTTGAATTTCGAAATGAAACCTGCCTAACTTTTGTAAGTAAGCTATAAGGAATGAGCCTGCCAAATTTCAGCCTTCCACCTACACGGGAAGTTGGAGAATTAGTGATGAGTGAGTGAGTGAGTGAGTGAGTGAGTGAGTGAGTGAGTGAGTGAGTGAGTGAGTGAGTGAGTGAGTGAGTCAGTCAGTCAGTCAGTCAGTCAGTCAGTCAGTCAGTCAGTGAGGGCTTTGCCTTTTATTAGTATAGATTAGTTTAAGGCATCTGATTGTAATTAACCTGTAACAATATAATAGTCCACGGGATGGCCAAACTACTCCAAATACCATAGCTGCTTTAGCGTTGTTACTCTCACTGCACCTTCTTCTTCTTCTTTCTGCTGCTCCCGTTAGGGGTTGCCACGGCGGATCATCTTTTTCCATATTACTCTTGCTGCACCACTCAGAGTATTTATATCACTGTATCTGACTGTGGAATCACAGACCTACAGCAGCTGATCGGAAAGAGAAATATCGGTATACAGCAACAAGCACACGCTGCCTCAGCCATGCTGTCTATTGAACTGCTCTCATACGGCAAACACTTCAGAGCCTTTCCTGTAGGGACATCGCGGTTCAGAAACAGTTTCATCCCAAGAACTATAAACGCACTCAATCTGTCCATCAAGTGCTCCTTGTAGAACTGTTTGTACTTATTAGTACAATTACCTCACTGTAAATTTGTGATACAATTATAATATTGCACAGCCTAAGCCACTTTATAAAGCGCATATTTACATATGATGACTATATCATTTTTAAGATGAAATGCAGCAAAATATGTTTATTACATTATACAGATAAAATGTTAACATCATTTAAATAATCTATATTGTTAATAATTACACATGTGAGGACATGGTGGCACAGCGCTAGCTAGTTCAGAGATTGTCCCTGCCTCGTGCTGTATTCTTGCTGGTGCTGGCGCGACACTGGAAGGATAGATGGATGGAATAATTAAACATGTACTACAAAGATATTTCAATGTTCCTTAAAAGTTTTGAAGAATCGGCGTTCTAAGATTACAGATGTCTTAACATCTATTACAGAGCTGATTGTGTGGCGACTGGTTACTTGGAGAAAGTAAAGGAAGGACAGGAATTGGAGGTTAGTACGTTTGAAAGAGATAGTACTGCTGCAATAAATTATTTCATCGAAGGTCACGCACGATACAGCAAGCATCTTGTGGGAGGCAGAAAAATCTCTGAACAGGGCGCCAGCTCATCACTATCACTGCGCTATCATGTTCCCATGTTTAATAACATGCTTTAACTCCTATCATCATGAAAATGATATCAAGTATAAATCTCAGTATTTTAATTATTCAGAGAGCCTTAATATCACAAATGTAATGGATTCTGCGTCCAGTCGAATGAAGAGAAAGCCCGTTTAAGAAGCATGTAGTAATTCACACACATAGAGCACATAGAAGAACACATACAAAACAAAGCATTTAACTTTAGTTACGATGGGATTTGAGAAACTAGTAAATTAAACGATTTAAAGATGAAGTTTATGATGTTCTACTTTAATGACAAAATAAACTACGTGATTAAAGTGGAAATTTTGAGATTAAAGTTGACATTTTGAGCTTTTTTCTCACTGTGTCCCTTTTTTTTTCTTTTCTCTGTACCCTAATAAGCTTTCATATGATACTCAGACGGTGGGCGATGACTCGCCTTTTCACGGCAACTTTCATATCTGGCAACTTCTTTTTTATTTCGGGCACTGTGCGACTTTGTGAACTTGAGCTTTCGAGTTTCTGTGACACTCTATGTCACTCGATCAACTTCCTTTTTTTGTTTATACCACTGTTTAAACCAACATATAGTACGTTTTTTCCTTGCCTCCACTTGGTATTCACTGAAATTCTTCTATTTTCCCCAATGCTTTTGCCATTGCCTTTTCACAGAATGCTGAGCTTAAGGGCTATTTATATTGATTTGTATATTCAAAGAGGCGTAATTCTGGGAGGAGTTTGGGTGGGGCAGCAGGCGCGTGCACATGCGTTACTTTTCACACTGACCGGGATTTATGGAGCGGAAGAACGTGTAAGTTGGCAAACGCACAGATTTTGCATCTGGATGTTTTTGCACATATGCAAATTTCCTCTTTTGTCTGTACGCCATGTTTTAGTGTGAATTCTAATGGCATTATGCAAGAGGCCTTTATGGAAATTCTAAAAAGAATTGATCAAAAAATAGAGGAAAATACGACTAAGTTAGATGGTAAAATTTGAGTATTTGCTGCTCAGCTTAAAGATGTAAAGCAAAAGTTTATGACTCATATTAAAATAGTTGAACAATCGATACCTGCTGCTGAGCAAAAAGCAAAGGCTGCAAAATCAGAATGCAAAGAGCTTGGTGATAAATTGGCTGTGCTGGAAGATAGATATAGAAGGAACAACATCAGAATAGAAAGTCTCCCTGAAAATGGTGAAAGTCCAAACCCAGTGAAATTTATAGATGAACTGTTCTCTAAAATAACTGTAGAGGTCTTCAAACTGGCCACTGAGGTCTCAGCAACTTACTGTATATGTGGATCAAATGCCTCAAAACTGAGAAGCCTTATTGTATTTCGACAAATGACAGGTTAAAGAAAACTTGATATCACTTCTCACGCTGAAAGAAGAGAGTATATTTAAAAAATAACTGTATTTATATTTTCCCAGATTTCTCCCCTTCAACAGCTGCTAAATGCATGGCATTCTACAGCATTAAACAGTGCTTATACAAAGCTGAAATCAGATACATCCTCTTGTTTCCTGACCAATTGAAAGTAGTTACTGAAGGTCAATTTTACATTTTTAACTCTCCAGATGAACTAGAAAAAGAGCTAAGAGGACTAATCCCAACATCTTTTTGAAACCTGATCATAAGTCATATCATGTCCTGGCAAAGAAGACTCTGTTTTTTTTTTAACATCATACCCTTTGGTTTATTGTATCAGGAATGTGCTATCATACATTATCTCAGTTTCAATGGGAATTGTTTAACATCATTACCTATGTTTATTGTATTGGGAATGTTTAAGATCATATCCTAGGTTTATTGTGTTTGGACTGTACCATCATAAGATATCTCAATTTTAACTTTTTCTGTACCACTGCTGGGGAGTTCGTTTTGTTCTGGAAATGCTCTGTCCCTTGACATGTAAGAGAAACTAGACTTCGTGAATTGTGGTCTAGCCTCACTTGGGAAGACAAAATGCTGGGGGAGTTGCAATAATATGAAATCTAGGTCAAAGCTATCATATGTAACAATATACTACCTTAACTTAATACTACAAAACGGCAACAAAAGTTCAGAAGCAATGTCTCTATGACCAAACAGTGAACTTTGTGAGCTAGAATGTCCAAGGTCTCAATCATGAATTACAGAGAAAAAAATTATTCTCTCACTTAACAGGTCTAAATGCCAAGATAGTATTTTTACTGAAGACTCACTTGATAATTAAGGACCAGAGTTGGTTGCAAAGAGATTGAACTGGCCTAATTTTTCACTTCTTCTATATGAAGAAAACTAGCGATGTGGGAATCTTAATTTACATAACAAATCCATTTGTTGTATCAGACGTAGTATCTGATCCTGATTTAATACTAAAGTGATTTTGATAAATATTTATGTACCTAATATGGATGATAAAGATTTCATCCAAATGTATTTGCATTTATACCTAATGTCAATATTCATAAAATTATAATGGCCTGAGACTTTAATTTGATTGGTTGTTAGCTACAATGGCAATAACATCTGATAACGCAAAAATGAATACACAGTTTGTAATGTATCATATCATAACTTATCAGACCCATGAAGATTTTTAAATTCAAACCTATGAGCATATTCCTTCTTTTTAAAAGGAAAGGATGACCTTTGGCCATCATTGTTACCTACGACTTGATTATTTCTTCATAGACAATCATTTTTGCCCATTATCAAAATAAAAAAATAAGACGATATTGTTATCTCTGATCATAGAGCTTAAATTACTATGCCCTACACATTCATCTCATAGCTAGTATCTTAATCCCCTGTCATAAGCTAATGAGAACTGTAGAGAATCTATATCCAAAGCAAATTGATTATTCTATAGAGACAAATGCATCCTCAGAGGTCTCTGCAGGAATGCTCTGGGAAACTCTGAAGACATTTTTTAGAGGACTGATTATTTTGTATCTTTCTCACAAAAATAATTTGAAAACTGAGAAAACCTCTCAGTTATGAATGAAATTAGGCATATGCGTTATGAATTAACTTTCCAGAATAGATCTAGAATACGCCAGGCCTCTAAATGAGGCACTTTATTGGAAAAGACAGGTTTTGCAATCAGAATTTAATCTCTTGACAACTAAAGAAATGGAACAGCTCATCTTTAAATCACGACATCATTATTATGAACATGGAGAGAAGGCTAATAAGATCTTAGCTCAACAAATCCACAAGCAGGAAGTGCACAATGCAATAACATTATTTACGAATGCAGATGGAGATAAAATAACCGACCATAAAAATTTAACCCAAACATTTTGAGAGTACTATAAGTCCTTATGTGCTTTTTTTTGTTCTTTATTTCACCTTATATAATTTCTTCTTTTAGGAATTTGTTAGTTTTCGCATACCCCTTGGGGTCAGAGCACAGGGTCAATAATTATACAGCTCCTCTGGAACAAGGGCAGGTTAAGGGCTTTGCTCAAATTCCGAGCAGAGTAGGATCTCTTTGGGTAGTAACAGGGATTTTAACCGGCAACCTTCCAGATACCAGTGCACACCTTTGGCCTTAGAACCACCACTCCACCAAAATTCTAATCAGTTTAAAGAAGGTAAGACCCAATCTAATGAGTTTTTTGATGCATCACTGATACCACAGCTAGATACTCTTACGGCAGAGGAACTAGATAAACTTCTCAGAATTACTAGACACTATAAATTCACTACAAAGCGGGAAAGCACTAGGCCCTGATGGCTACTCAGTGGAATTTTGTAAAAAAAAAATTAGGGTTAATTCCACCATTATTATCAAGGTTTATAGAAGTTAAAGACAACAAAATTCTACCTCAAACTTTTTGTCAAGCATTAATTACCTTCTTTCCTAAGAAAAATAAGGACTTACTACAATATGCATCTGTGGCACATGTGGTGACAAGTATTGCTATGGAAACACAAAGTTTAAAAATCACAAAATGCAGGTGACAAGCTGCTCAGTTGCAAATACCACTGCTTTGCGTCAGATAGATGGCGGTGACGTGAATAACAATCCCCAGTTCGAATTTGTAAATATTCATTTGGCTACTAAACACTTGCTACTCTTGTTAGATGGATAGTTTGTAAACTGTATTAAGTGCAAACAAGTTATAGAAAGACAAACATGTTTGTGATGAGTGATTACTGCTGTATTATTTTATACATGTTTGAATATGAAATGGTTAATATATGAAAGTATATGAAACATGATGGAGTTGCCTTTAAGGTTTTTGGTTAATGGTTAATGCTGCTTTTTCATACCTTTAGAAACATGATTTGAAAAAAGAGTTCCACAATGAAGAAATTAGTTGTTCCTCTTCATATAATCTAATCCAGGGCAAATTTTCTGGCCCATAGTTTTGACAGGACAGCTAAACATAGCTTGCTTTAAGTGCAGTATTTCTGTAATTTTTTTCTTATATTACCGTAGTAGTTAGGAATTACTTATATACATGGGTGTATGTATGTGAACCTGTTTAATGTGACTCTTGGTGAAATGAGGATTGATTGATGACACACATGAGAATGTGAATATAGAATAGGAAGTGTACTTCTAATGGATATTTATGCTATTAAATAAAAAAGGGGAAAAAACATGGGGACTGAAATGGTGAAATATATGTAAAGTTACAATGACATTATTAAATGTAAATAAAGGGATGCAACTTGGACCATGGACTAAAAGCTGTGTGATTGCATTGCTGCTCCACTTCACCTGTATTTTACAGACAACAGACTTCAGGGCCAACAACCCAGATGTGCAGCACCATTGAAGGTCGGCGGAGTTCAGTTCCAGACTTACCTGTTTATCACGGCTCATCCTTTGGTGAAGGCGAAGCTTGCATATACTTCAGGATTTGCTGCTTTATCGTTTTTGTTGCTGTGGCCCACTCATGGGGCCTGTAACACATCATACAGAGCAGTCTCACTCCTGAATAATGACATTAAGATACTCTCAAAAGTTCTAGCCAGAAGGATTGAGAAAGTGCTTCCTTCTGCAATTTCACAAGACCAAAATATATTGATTAAAGATATATACTTAGCTTTTAATCTTCTAAACTTGTTTAATGTACTATATGCACCTATTAAATCTAACACGCCAGAGATCTTATTGTCTTTGGATGCAGAAAAAGCATTTGGTTTGGTTGAATGAGACTACCTGTTCACCACATTGCACCAATTTGGTTTTGGCCCAAACATACTGTATGTGCATGGATCAAACTACTCAATACTAGTCCAGAAGCCTCAGTTTGTATTAACAACATTATTTCAGACTATTTCAAACTAGAAAGTGGTACTCAACAACCATTGCACTTTGCAATAGTCATTGAGCTATTGCCTGTTTACTTTTGAAATGCGTCAGATATAAAGGGGATTATCAGAGAAGGACTCGAACAGAAAATATCATTATATGCAGATGATATGTTACAGTATATATCCGACCAACAAAATTCCATGCCTGCAGTCCTAAAAGCACTAGCAGATTTTCAAAAGATATCTGAACTCAAAATCAAATTGAAAAAAACTGTGCTTTTTATTGTGAACTCTCTAGCACACAATATGAGACTGGACTTAGGGGTAAATATCACATGTAAATATAAAGCTCTTTTTCAACAAAATTTTGCTATCTGCATAGAAAAAAATTAAACAAGACCTGAATAGATGGTCCACCCTCCATGTCACATAAGCAGGGAGAATCAACACTGTCAAGATGAATGTCCTTCCCAAGCTTCTTTTTCTATTTCAAAGCATCCCCAAATACATTAAGAAATATTTTTTTAAGAAATTAGATTCAATCATAACTAATCATAACCTCATTTATTTGGAATTTGAAACATCCACACATCCAAAGGGCAACTCTACAATGACCTAAAGCACAAGAGGGCATGGCACTACCTAACTTTCGGTAATTTCAGGTGGTAATAGCCAATGTGCACACTAGGAATGTCTATGCTATATTTTAAAATAAATTTAATAGTATTTTGCTAACAAAAAGTATTCATTTCTATCAAAACATGAACATTCCAGGGTATCCCGCTGATCTTTCTCATCTTTCTAATAACAAGCATTTTCATCAAACTACATGAAAAGCTCAAAGATGCTTCCAACTGTCTTTCTTTGAACTCTCTGCAGTATACATTTTTCAAGGAAGAAATCATTGCCAAAGTACAAGTGAGTGGTATATTTGTAATGGTGCTAATTTTTCAATACAGCTTTAAAACTTAAAAAATATATGGCACTGAATTCCACCTTGTGCCAGTTGTAGTCAGAATAGGCTTAGGCACCCATCAAAATTGGCAACTGATTGCAGAAGTTGTGTATTGAGATGAGTTTTAACATGCAGCCTTACTGTCCTCAGTCCAGGTGGTTCGGCGTGTGGTGGGTGCGGCAATGCGCTATAAACAAACACTCCCAACCTCCTCCTCCTCCTCCTGAACAGCAATGGCATCCCCTTCCAGTGTCATTTGGAATTGCCAAATTTCTCCCTGGGGACAAATGAAGTTATATCTAATCTAAGTTATAGCAAAACCATCATGTACATTTTTGCTGAAAATAGTTACACTAATGAAGAAAACATGTAATTCATTTTTGCTGTGTTTGACTTTTTGGTGGAAACTGGTCATGAAATACTTAATTTATTGTAGAATAATAGAATGAGAATAATAGCTAGATCAGCAAAGCTGATAGTAAACAGGACACAATTAATGACTGACAGAGTACCATCCACTTTGATATTATTACAAATAAGTGTTAATCTAATTTTAGAAAAACACACACGCCATTTGACATAAGCATATATTTAGCACAGCAGGAGGTGGCCACAGCTTTGCTCGCCAAACCCCAGGCCGGCACTAAATGCTAGCCCCTTAGCGGTTCTGCCACTCGCGTATGGGGATATGGATATACAATTTAAACAGATTGTTATTTTCATGGGAACTGTTGCATATGCATAATATAACTAACAATTTTACATTACATTGAGTATTTAACCATATTAAAAAATAGTAAAATGTAATAATTTGAAAGTAAATTGTGTTTCATGTTGCATTAGAGTTATTTGTTGTGTTATACGATTTCGTTCTGTTTAGATTTGAAATTAACACGCAAATACTTTTTAAGCTTACACTTTTACTGTAAAACTTCAGAAAAAAACAATTTTTTGAATTAAATTTTCATCAATATCACATTGAATTTTGATTCTGTGTTTGGACTTGCATCGTGACAATGCAACATATAACTGCCCGTGAGCAAATTTAGTTTCTTTCTCTCTAATAAATAAACTGACTTTTTTTTTAATGTTTTGTCTCTGTGATTTGTTAATTGTCTTTGCAAAAGCTATTCTAATGGGAAACTGTTAACGTTTTAACACGAATGGCATAGCAAGATGGTGAGATGTACTACAGAGATGTACTACATTACCTTTCTTGGATACATCCTTCTTTCAACAGTAATTGGGTGGTGGAAGACCGTACGGTGTTAACAGCTGTAGATATTCTTTGGGATATTGTAAGTTGATATTTTCATCTTCCACATGATCACCACCAACTGTTTCAGCATAGTGTATTGATATGCATTTAACCAATCTACTCTGTAACCAATCGACAAATTTCGTGTTTGACTTCATCGTTTCTTGGTGCTAGGATTGCCTGCGTACTCATTTCTTCTGTTGATAACCCTTCGGGATGAAATTCTTCAATAAGATTTGGACATAATAAGTCTTCTTTTATTGGGAACTTAAAATGAGGAAAATGTAAAAATTTATAAGAGCTAAGCGAGCAGGAACTGTGTCTGTGAAAACCATTCACACGAATGAGAGGTGAGAGGACCTTGTGCGTGGTTGAATATGGTTGAGAGAAGTGCAGGACTTGAAAAAATCTCATGGCCAAAGTCTCGTCTCACGGGACTTGAAATTATCTCTTTGAAAAAAGTCTTGTCTCAGGAGAGAGAAAGATGTATGAAGAGTCAGCAGATGTTCCATATCTGTTTTTTAAAACCATTTCTCCACCAATTACTCCACAGTAAGCTGAAAATGCTCACACTGTTTCTTGTTTATATTTTAAAATAAATTATTCAGAAATTTAATCCACATACACATCTTTCATAAACAGTAGAAATGAATCTACTGTTTATGAAAGATGTGTATGTGGATTAAATTTCTGTAGTAAGGGTGACAGCAAGAAGGATGCTTGGCGTGACATGGGGACAGAGGAAGGAGGATAAGGAAACCTGGTGGTGGAATGGGGAAGTACTGGAGAGTATATAGAGGAAGAGGATGGCAAAGAAGAATTGGGATAGTCAGAGAGATGCAGAAAGTAGACAACAGTACAAGGAGATTAGACACAAGGTGAAGAGAGAGGTGGCGAAGGCTAAAGAAAAGGCATATGATGAGTTCTATGAGAGGTTGGACACTAAGGAGGGAGAAAAGGACCTGTACCGATTGGCTAGACAGAGGGACTGAGCTTGGAAAGATGTGCAGCAGGTTAGGTTGATAAAGGATAAAGATGGAAACGTACTCACAAGTGAGGAGAGTGTGTTGAGCAGATGGAAAGAGTACTTTGAGAGGCTGATGAATGAAGAGAATGAGAGAGTGAAGAGGTTGAATGATGTGGAAATAGTGAATCAGGAAGTGCAACGGATTAGCAAGGAGGAAGTAAGGACAGCTATGAAGAGGATGAAGAATAGAAAAGCAGTTGGTCCAGATGACGTACCTGTGGAAGCATGGAGGTGTTTAGGAGAGATGGCAGTGGAGTTTTTAACCAGATTCTTTAATGGAATCTTGGAAAGTGAGAGAATGCCTGAGGAGTGTGGAAGAAGTGGTGCCTGGTATTTAAGAATAAGGGGCATGTGCAGGATTGTAGTAACTACAGGGGGATAAAACTGATGAGCCACAGCATGAAGTTATGGGAAAGAGTAGTGGAAGCTAGGTTAAGAAGGGAGGTGATGATTAGTGAGCAGCAGTAGGGTTTCATGCCAAGAAAGAGCACCACAGATGCAATGTTTGCTCTGAAGATGTTGATGGAGAAGTTCAGTTTTTTTTTAGTTTAGACATTTGTAGAGCGCTTTTCTCAGTACTCAAAGCGCTATGAGTACATTAGAGGGTCGGCTCAAGTTGGACAGTTGGGAGAAAAAGTCAGAGAGGCGAGATTGCGCTGGTTTGGACATGTGCAGAGGAGAGATGCTGAGTATATTGGAAGAAGGATGTTAGGGATAGAGCTGCCAGGGAAGAGGAAAAGAGGAAGGCCTAAGAGAAGGTTCATGGATGTGGTGAGAGAGGACATGCAGGTGATGGGTGTAACAGAACAAGATACAGAGGACAGAAAGATATGGAAGAAGATGATCCGCTGTGGTGACCCCTAACGGGAGCAGCCTAAAGAAGAAAACGATTCATTAATATTCTGTAGAAAGAAATTCTGATTTTTTTAAATGGAATTTGCACATATGCTAAGACTGTCATCATCGCATATTTTGGTGTCTTTTTTGGAAAAAAGTTTTACTGGTGTGAATCTTCTTCTGAATTCAAGTATATAAAATAATAGCTGTACATAGTGTTCTGGTTATTGCCTACATAACATAATACACTTAAACTAACTGAAGGTTTTGGGGAGTCAGAGCACACACATAAACAAAGACAGCGTGGGGTGCCAGTCTCATGTATGCACACACATTTACATTCATAGAACCAATGTTGGGTCACCAATTATTCTAACACACACACACACACACATATTGGCTTCTGCCTATTGACTCTACTGACACACAGTTCATTTTCTGTATTTGCCGGGTTTTTTTTTTTATGTTTTTTTAGTTACGTAGAGCAACACTGAACGTGTGATTAGCAGCCACCAAAAGGATTTTTGTATTTAGTTTGTAGGTGCATGGGATCCGGCAGAAGTCTCCCACTGGACTATAATAATTTTAGGTAAAGAAAGATTGCTAGATGTTCAGTTACATGATGGTCAAGCCAGTAAGCTTTGCACTAAGAAGACAGTGAGGGTAAAATGCATGTTCTAACAGGAGATGGTCATGTAATCACATAGAGTGTATCTATACAGTGGTGCTATGCTAGGAAGTAAAACTGAGGGAAAGTAATATAGCAAAGTGACAGCTATGTGTTTTGAGATACAGTCACATAGGGGACCATGAACAAGAGGAGGAAAAACTAAAAGTCCTGGAAGTAATTGAAGACTTAGATGCATTTTTTATTTCACTGCAGAGAGAGTAACGGAGTGTGCTGTAAAACTGCAGAAGTAGCAGCAGGGTAAAGGCCAAGGAATATGATATTAATATTAATAGTTGATACAGAAGCTTAGAGAACAGTTAACTGGTGTCAAATCTGTGTTGCACAGTCCATCCTATGAGTCTGTAGCATAGTTTATTCCCCACAAAATCAAATTGTGGTTTGGGAGACGTGCACCAGGGTTCCATAATGGCATGTACATAAACTGCTGTCTTGTTACCCATGAGTTGCTTTAAACTAAGAATTACATTCTTGATTAAAAAAATGATTAAACAGTTCAAACCAAACAAATCTAAAAGTAAAGTTTATTACCTGTATGATAAAAGAGAATTGAAGGATCTTACCCAGGTGTCCTTCAGAAAGTTGTGATGGGCTTTACAATTCACTTTACTAGTTTGAATTCTTTGAACTTCTTATGATTCTTTGGATTCATCAACCTGACCTTGGCCAATGCTAGGAAAAAAAATCCTTTTGGTCCCCTTGCTGTTAATTATACGTCCTTTATATACTTCATATAAGTCAGAGCAATGTTTTTGTTTTTTGCCAAATGTTTGACAAGAATAGCTAAGAACAAAACATTGGACTATTCTGAAGTGGCATTCTATGATCCCTGAGTTGAATTCTATCAGACATCTATGGAAAGAACTGAAACATGCAGTATGGAGAAGGCCCCCTTCAAACCTGACACAGCTGGAGAAATTTGCTCAGTAAGAGTGGGCCAAATTATGTGTGGACAGGTGCAGAAGTCTCATTGACAGCCACAGGAATCACTTATTTGTATTATTAATTGAAATATTCTGTTGAATCAAAACTCTAAAGCAAAGTCTGATTTTTGTTAAATACAGAATAAACAAAGATGGGTTCTAAATATTTTAGTCAGTATTTACAATTGTGGGTTTTTCTTTTTTCGTGGAGGTGTACTAACAAATCTGAGCAGTTTTCAATGTCAGAAAAAGTATTCATCTATGCAAAATTTCGAAAACAGTGACTCCGACGGCATGATGTTGTCTGGAAATGCACTAGTCTATCTGAATATAAAAGCACACAAGTGATATATTTCCACTAAGTCATTGAGAACGTACTTTATAAAGAAATTAAAAACTGTAAAAAAAACCAAAACTTTCCCAACTGTGAAGAATTTTTTTTCGGCTTGGATGAACCTCACATCAATTGCATATTTTGGCTCTCATATAACTATCAGGGGATGTAAAACAAAAATGGCCGATGTGGTTCTCTCTTCCTCATTCTACCAACAAAATATTTAAATCAATTACAGTTGGTTCAGAAGAAACTGGACCACATTACACCAGTATCAGCGTCTTTACACTGGTTGCCGTGTCTTTCAGAATCAAATTTTATATACTGATAATTGTTTATAAATCTTTGAATAAATCTTGCATCTTTATTTATCTTGTTTCTCTCCTTAAATTCCTAATTGTAGTTTCACATCCTCAAATTAAACATATAAGGCTGCTTGTAGTTTCTATGCTCCAAAGACATGGACTAATCTACCTATAGAGATACGACAGGCCAGATGGGTAGAATTATTTAAATCACATCTTTAAAGTGATTTTGTTAATCTGACATTTTTGTTTAATTTGTGATTAATCATATGGTTTTGTTTTTTGTTTCTCTTCTCAGGATTCTGGTGGTGGCCCAGTAACACCACCATCTGAAAAAAAGTTCCTGAGGTTGGTGGAAGAAAGAATAATACTTTGGTCCTGTCCTTGATGACGTCTGCACTGGCTGACTCTTTCTTTTATTCTTTATTTGTATCTAAGGCATACAATGTAATGCTCAGAGACCTTGGGTGAGCTTTTGGTTACGAAAACTCAGAGGCCTGTTGTCTTTGCCGCAATGACCATCTGACTCTTAGTGTTTATTTGATTATTATTTTTGCTAACTTTCCACTTACTACTATATGTAAAGTGCTTTAAATTATACTCTGTATTGGAAGGTACTATATAAATAAATATTATTGTACACTCCTACTGTATACACTCCTTTTACTGTGCTTTTGTTTATTGGTAGAAAGTGGCACCAAGTGGACAAGAAGTCATTAGAGATATGAAGGAAGAAACTCATTATAGGCGAGTTCAATAACCTTCATTCTCAGCTTTGGTAAAACCTTGTATCCAATGTATGACATACTAAATTTTTCCTTAGCGTGAGGGTCCATTATTACTTGACAGCCTCTTGAGTTGTATTGAGATGTTCGTGCATAGGCATTACTGCTTTACACACCATATGTCATTAATTGGGAATTGTGCTAGGTGTGCACATGTTGTATTCATTGCACGGACTGAAATGTACTTTTGCTATTTCTAGCATAGCCCATCATTTGTGTCAACAGCATAGTTTAATCCACACAAAATCAAACTGTTGTTTGGGAGACCCATGCAATAAGATCAAAACAATAGCATGTAGACTGTTTATTTAGCCATGAATGTTAGGAGTGGAATGTGTTATAAACAATTGCCCAACAGCTACATTAATTGATTTGTTAATCTCTTTCTGTTCTTATTAGTTACACATTTGTACTTTTAAACAATGCAGCATAGTGAATAATCTGGTCTCATACATCAGCAAGAGAGAATACTGACTCATCTGTCTTTGAGTCTGTGGAGCTATAGTGAAAAGTGGCAGGGGCTGCTTCAGATTCCTCCGCTTGGTTAGACATCTGATGATTTAAACAGAGCACACAATACTAAGGTAAGGTATATAGCAAACGTAAGCACTAGAATCCCCACAATTCCAGTGGTGCTTGAGGAAATGTGATATAAATGAAGATATTTTTATGAACCTTTTAATTAGTGTGTTATATGCACTATTCTGAGGAGACATAGAAACAAGAATTTCGTTTTGCTACATAAATGATAATAAACTGGAACTTAATGTCAGAGCTGTTGATTTCTGGTTCATTCTGGTGTTCATAAAGCCACTCATTAATTATGCTATATGATGACCAGGGAAAATATTTGCATCATAAGGTGCACCCGGTCCTGTAAAATCACCATACCTAATGACTCTCACAAAATGGCTGAGCACATGGAAATCCCTGCCATTTTTAATATTTAACAACAGATAAAGTGTGTTGAAGGTATTCTTTAACTCAGTGGTGTAGCTAGAGTTTTTGTCACTCCCACTTACAAAATAAAACATAATACATATCATACAAAAAAAGAAAATGACAAAAATTTTAACATTTTTAATTATTAATTACGATTGAGGTATTTCAGTAATGTCACTTCATTCTTTTTTAATACTTTTTCATTCACCTGTTTCTTTTTTCTAAAAGTAGAACCACTCTTTTTCTGTTTGCTTCATCTTGAGATTGAGAGAATAATAAAATATTAATTATGAGATTAAAGGGTTCACCCCTTTTGGTCAGAATAACTCGATGGAGAGAGTCTTTGATTTGAGTAAGTCGGTGAACTGGTCAAGATTTGCATTTGTAAAATATAACTGTGCAACATATGTATTTGTAACAGTTTTTAAACATTAAAAGTTGTGTAATTTTTACATAGATAACACATATTAGCTTGCCAAAACCCTGTGAAACAAAATTGTCAAAAAAGTCAAGTACTAAAGTTTAGTAAAAAGTCTGCCCGGGGTGGACTGCTCTCTCCACCCTCAGCTATGTCAGTGCTTTAAC
This sequence comes from Erpetoichthys calabaricus, assembly GCF_900747795.2. Lineage (NCBI taxonomy): Eukaryota > Metazoa > Chordata > Cladistia > Polypteriformes > Polypteridae > Erpetoichthys > Erpetoichthys calabaricus. The sequence goes on along the minus strand of NC_041400.2, from coordinate 148,802,876 downwards.
TTCTCATAAATGTAAACCCTTCTGGATATAGGAAGTGGGGTGAGAGATAACTTATTAGACTGTACACTTTTTACGGTGCTCCAGGTTTTGCACTCTTTACACCAGATTATATGTTTGTGTATAGGCCTTGGATACAACCAGTTCACAAATGGTAGCCCTGCTATAAATTTTATCTTTGCGAAGGTCTTGGTGCGGAGCTTTTGACAGGCATATGCTGTCAGTATTTCTGAAATTGTTCTCTTTGGCACATTAAGTAATTTTTCAGTTCATCGGCAGTTTGGATCTCTTTTTCTTTCAAATGCCTATTGTCAGAGCTCAATCAACTGAACCTAACCCACCTTTGCAGCTGAAGTGTTAATTGTGGTTTACATGAGGTGCTTTGTGATTTTGTCAAGCTCTGGAGGTCAAGGATTGGTTCCTGCCTTACACTTGATTGTGCCAAGACAGAGACCCCTACAACTCAGTGGATTCATTTCGTTTGATGATATATGGATGTAATGATAATACTGTTCTAAATTTTCTTAATTTTTCTCCATGGGAGAAGAAGAAGAAGAAGAAGAATGGTAAAAGTGCACAGCACTCACAGTACCAGTGTACAGGCCGACCATGATATCCAGCAACCTCGAGGGGATCCCACAAACCCTCAGGATGTCCCACAGGGCAGCTTGATCAACTGAGTCGAACGCTTTATGAAAATCGACAAAGGCTGCAAAAAAACTCTGCCGATATTCGCATTTGCACTCCATGAGAACTCTCAGTGCCAGGATGCGGTTCCGGTCGATGGTAGTTGAGCAAGTGATCACGGATCCTATTGAGGATGACCCTAGCAAGGACCTTACCTGGCACAGAGAGCAGTGTTATCCCCCTGTAGTTGCTGCAATCCAGGCGATCACCCTTCCCTTTCCAAATAGGGACGACAAGTCCCGTTTTCCAGTCAGTTAGGATGATGGCAGTCTCCCAAATGGAAGCAAAGACTGCTTGCAACACCAGGAGGACAGCCTTACCACCAGCCTGGAGAAGTTCACCCCGGATACCACAGATCCCTGCAGCCTTTCCCCCCCTCAGCTGGTTCACCACCTGTGCAATCTCAGCAAGATTGGGTGGTTCACAGCTAATTGGAGGATCAGCTCAAGAACCGTGAACCCAGAAATATCCAACGTCCTGGCCAGAGGATCAGCTTTGAACAACTGCTCAAAGTAGCCAGCCCAGCGGGTCACAACTGCAGTGTCATCCGTAAGGACCGTTCCATCAGCCTCCCTAACTGCAATTCTCCGAGGAACAGATTCAGATGTGCATAATGCTTCAATTTCTCTGTAAGCAGGACGTGGGTCGCTAGACCACAGATGATGTGTCACTTGCTCACAGATTCCTCTAACAAGCGCCTCTTTATCTGCCCTCAGAGCCCTCGCAGCCATCCTTCTCAGTTCCTGGTACAGATTTGCTATTGAGCCGTGCGCTGCGACTCCTCTCGATGATATCCTGGGTGCCCTACAAGATGAAACACCTCCTTCTGGGAAAACTGGTAACACTAACACAACCCTCAGCAACCTTCAGGGTCTTTGTCACGGAAGGTCTCTCACATCACATTAAATACATTTTGCATAAATTCCCTATCATCCACATTGGGTGCATAAACATTTATCAAAATCATTCTTGATTGTTGCTTAATAAGTGGGTCTCCTATAAAAATACTATTTTAGCGTTTAGACCTGTTTGGTGAGAGAATAGTTTCTTTCTCTTTAATTCGTGATTCAGGCCTTTAACTTTCCAGCTCACAAAGTTAACTGTCCTGTATTGGAGACATTGATTCTGAATTTTTGATGCCATTTTTGCCAGACAGGAATTATTGGAAAATGGTTTAACCTACCCACCAAGGGTAGGACTGTGTGGGGATTGACAGACTGGAACAAGATGGGATCTGGGGAAGGGCAGAGCTTGGGGGAGTGGGGGGGGGGTATAAGTAGATATAAGTGAACTTAGAAATCATGTAGGGTCTTGCAGCTACAATAAGGTCCCCAAATCACACAGCGAAAATTTTTTTATAACTCACACTACAGACGCAAGTACCTGCGGGAAGCACAAAGGAGGAGGACTCGCTCTCTATGTGAATACAAGGTGGTGTAACTCTGGACATGTAAACGTTAAAATCTCCACTTGCTGTAGGGACATTGAACTGTTGGCCGTAAGTTTGCATCCCTATTACTTGCCCAGAGAGTTTGGACACGTCATTGTTGTTATTGTTTACATCCCTCCTCGGGCGAACGTGGAGATAGCGAGTGACATCATCCATTCTGCTGTTGCTAAGTTACAAACGCAGCACCCTGAGGCGCTTGTGCTAATCGCTGGAGATTTTAACCATGTGACGCTGGACAAAACATTACCTGCCTTCTCCCAGTATGTGGACTGTATCACCCGGGGAAATAGGACTATTGACTTACTGTATGCAAACGTTAAAGACGCATACAGCGCCACCCCGCTGCCTGCTCTTGGGAAAGCAGATCAAAACCTGGTTCTGCTTCAGCCTCACTACAAACCAAGAGTGAGGGAGCTACCTACAACCACACGCTCATGCAGGAAGTGGTCCCCTGAGGCAGAGCAGGCTCTGAGGGACTGCTTTGGAACTATGGACTGGGATATCCTGAAGGGATCACATAGTGAGAACATTGAGGAGGTTGTTGACTGCACTACTGACTACATCAACTTCTGTATGGACATTGTAGTTCCAGTAAGAACAGTACGCTGCTATGCTAACAACAAGCCATGGATTACAAGTGACATCAAGGGCCTTTTGAACCAGAAGAAAAGGGCTTTTAAAGGCAGTGATCAGCATGAGCTCAAGCGTGTGCAGAAGGAACTCCGAGTCCAATTCAGGGCGGCGAAGGTGCAGTACAGGAGAAAGCTGAAGCAGAAGTTGCAGAATAACAGCATGAAGGAAGTGTGGGATGGAATGAAGATCATCACTGGCTGCAGCTCGAAGCGGGGTGCCACCATTGAGAGAGACGTGAAGAGAGCAAACCAAATGAACAACTTCTTTCACAGGTTTGACCACCCTAACCCACTCTCACCTCGGAGTACTACACCTTCCACCCATCCTTCTGCTGGTACCAGCATAGGAGAGACATCCCCAACCACAATTACAGCAACGCAGGTGAGCAGAAAGCTGAGGAGACTTTGTGCCAGCAAAGCAGTGGGTCCAGATGGAGTATCGTTTCGACTGCTGAAGGCCTGTGCATTGGAGCTGGGGAGTCCTCTACAGCGCATCTTCAACCTGAGCCTGGAACAGGGTAGAGTCCCGAGGCTTTGGAAAACATCTTGTATCACCCCAGTCCCAAAGGTATCACGTCCTAGTGAGCTGAACGACTTCCGGCCTGTCACTCTGACGTCACATGTGATGAAGACCATGGAGCGGCTGCTACTTCATCACCTGAGGCCACAGGTACGACACGCCCTCGACTCTCTGCAGTTCGCATACAAAGAGAAGGTGGGAGCGGAGGATGCCATCATCTATATGCTACACCGATCACTCTCCCACTTGGACAGAGGCAGTGGTGTTGTAAGAATTATGTTTCTAGACTTCTCTAGCGCCTTCAACACCATCCAACCTCTGCTCCTTAGGGACAAGCTGACAGAGATGGGAGTAGATTCATACCTAGTGGGTGGACTATCTTACAAACAGACCTCAGTATGTGCGTCTCGGGAACTGCAGGTCTGACATTGTGGTCAGCAACACAGGAGTGCCGCAGGGGACTGTACTTTCTCCGGTCCTGTTCAGCCTATATACATTGGACTTCCAATACAACTCGGAGTCCTGCCACGTGCAAAAGTTCGCTGATGACACTGCTATCGTGGGCTGCATCAGGAGTGGGCAGGAGGAGGAGTATAGGAACCTCATCAAGGACTTTGTTAAATGGTGCGACTCAAACCACCTACACCTGAACACCAGCAAAACCAAGGAGCTGGTGGTGGATTTTAGGAGGCCCAGGCCCCTCCTGGACCCCGTGATTATCAGAGGTGACTGTGTGCAGAGGGTACAGACCCATAAATACCTGGGAATGCAGCTAGATGATAAATTGGACTAGACATCCAATACTGATTCTCTGTGCAAGAGAGGACAGAGCCGGCTATACTTCCTTAGAAGATTGGCGCCCTTCAACATCTGCAATAAGATGCTGCAGATGTTCTATCAGACGGTTGTGGCGAGTGCCCTCTTCTACGCGGTGGTATGCTGGGGAGGCAGCATAAAGAAGAGAGACGCCTCACGCCTGGACAAACTGGTGAGGAAGGCAGGCTCTATTGTAGGCACGGAGCTGGACAGTTTGACATCCATGGCAGAGCAACGGGCGCTAAGCAGGCTCCTATCAATTATGGAGAATCCACTACATCCACTAAACAGTGTCATTTCCAGATTTTTTTTTTTTGTATCAGTATGCTGCTGATGGAGTATGTGAATTTCCCCTTGGGATTAATAAAGTATCTATCTATCTATCTATCTATCTATCTATCTATCTATCTATCTATCTATCTATCTATCTATCTATCTATCTATCTATCTATCTATCTACAGCTTCGCTAGAATACAGTATTAGACCTAGAGGTGGGCCTCTCCAGTCAGAACTCTAACCCACCCAATCATTACAAGTTACTTTAGAATAGCTTATGTTATTGGTCACTACTATTATACTGCATAGGGAAAACATTTTTAAAATTTCTACTAAAATAACCCAATTGGTTTTATTGACTTTTATCTGTCCAATTAGTAACACTGTTTTTGCACAATGTGCTGGTTATTAGTTCGGATTTAACTTACCGTATATACTCCAGTATAAGCCGACCCGAATATAAGCCAAGGTACCTAATTTTACCTACAAAAACTGGAAAAACGTATTGACTAGAGTATAAGCCTAGGGTGGGAAATGCAGCAGCTACTGATAAGTTTCAATAATCAAAATAAATACCAATAAAAGTACTGTACATTAATTGAGGCATCAGTAGGTTAAATGTTTTTGAGTATTTATTTCAAAGAAAACAGTAAACTAGCTATGTAAGTGGAGAAGAGGGTCAACAAAAACAATATGGTATCTCGCTCGCGTGTGTGTGTGTGTGTGTGTCTCACCTGTGTGTGACTCTCTCGCGCGCTGCACAGAGAGAGACTGAACACGTGCGGAAATCATCGGCGCGCACAAACCGAAAGGGAAATTGGCTTGTTCGTATACTGGGGGGCAGCGGGAGCTGACTCCAATATAAGCCGAGGGTGATGTTTTTCAGCACATTTTGGGTGCTGAAAAACTCGGCTTATATTCGAGTATATACGGTAAATACTGTAGAGTGATTACAGATGCTACATCCCAATAAACAAATGTTTACACAAAAAAAAAAGACCCTGACATTTCTCCCTAGAAATTAATCTTTACCACCTACTGAAACTATACAGTCTCTGACACAGTCCCTTCTGCTAAGCAAACAATCCATTACTCAGGTAAAACTGATACAATTTCAATCAATTGCAGAATCTTGAAAATGACACAGCATACCATTCCTAGGTTAATTAAAAAAACACTGATTTGAATACAATGCAAAAACAAGAGGTTATTTTCTGTAACATGCACATACTCTTCCATGAATTAAAAACTTCTACTAGAGTAAAAAGAGCATGCCTGACATCTCCAATTATGTCAGGCCCCATTAAATGGCAAACCTCAATAAGCATGTCAGACAAAACATTCAAAGATTAATAATAAGCCTTCTAAAGTTAACCTGACAATGTTTAAGTCACAAGGCAGAGGACACAGCTTCACTGCTCTTTTTTACTTTCTCGTATACGAAGTATAGGAAAAGTATTGGAATCATCCAAAAATTCGATTTCGATAATTTGATGAATCTCAAGTTTTTAGACCTCCCTGAGTCTGAAAATACCATTTTTGGAATTATGTCTGTGTGTCTGTCTATGTGTGTATGTAAACACGATAACTTGAGTACGCTTTCACTTAGGTCAACCAAATTTTTTATACAAGTATTAGGTACAAAAACGTAGATTTCTACCAACTTTTGAGCTATTTTCACTAACCGGACGTGGTACTTTACCTGAAATGTTTCCCAAAAAATATTAAAAATTTGATAATTTCACATCATATTATGGTAAAGAACCACATTCTAAGCAATTTTTGTCTCTGTATTTTGTTGAAAAACTACTTTAAGATAATCGCAATTTTCTGTTTTCACGTTCAAATGGTAATACATATTTGAGAACGTTTTTGTTTTACATAAATGAAATTACATTACACACATTACTAAAGTCTCTTGCAACTTTTGACCCACTTCCTCTAAATGAAAGTGGTAATTTACCTGAATTGTTCACCAAAATAAGATTATCATAGCAATTTTTTTTATTCCTGCAGCTGCAGAGTCCAATTTATTCAATTTTACTTTTATAATGTTCAATATATTATTAATTTGATTTGTTGTTGATGGTTCTTTAATGTACATAATATAAAAATATAATCAGTCTTGTGGTTTACTCCTCAAATATCCATCCCCATATCTGAGTATACAAGAAAGTCTAGGGGAGACCACTCCGGAATTTTATATACTAAATTTAAATTTAAGTTATAACACAAAGATGCAGGGAAAAATAAAAAAAAAAATAAAATTGATACTCTCTCCTATTCACTGTGGTGTGCAGTGCCAAGAAAGAAAGTAACAGTCAGTCAGGCTTTCCTTACTCTTGCACTCTCATACTCAACAGGGCATGATGTAATCCCTCCCATCCACAGCGGTAAGAGAAGAGACAAGACCTGCTCCCCATCTGTAGTCTTTCTGTCCTTTTCAGAAGGAAAAAAAAACAAAAAGAAAATACAAAAGCAACCTTTGACATTATTCTAGGCTAAAGATAGATAGATAGATAGATAGATAGATAGATAGACAGATAGATAGATAGATAGATAGATAGATAGATAGATAGATAGATAGATAGATAGATAGATAGATAGATAGATACTTTATTAATCCCAATAAAGCTGCCTTATACAGCTGTTGTGTTGCCTTTTGTGTTGTTTTTTGTTTTATTTTTATTGTGATACTCATTTTTACATTGGGATGTTAGCCAAGTTTATGCAGTTTATTAGAGACTCCTTTATACAAAACTTGAAAATATTTCTGTGGCTATTGTAAATGTGCTATGGAACTGGGCATAATTTGAGGGTGGATCCCTTTGTGCTTCACAACATGCAGCAGTCTGATGGTATGCCAGCAATGTTGGCATAATTTGTAGACATCTGTTGGTGTTGAATATGCTAAAAGAAAAGCACTATTAAGCATTTTTCAAAATTTACCACTCTGGACACAAATGTCCTATTGTCATGAGTTTATTTAAGCCTACTGCAAACAACAATTGGTTGTTTCCATGACAGGTTAACATGTACCATGTGAAAAATGTGCTCCACTGATAAATCTAAAATGATGGTTTTCCCACCCTGTGTCTGCAGCCCCCTACTCAAAGATAGCAGCAACATCATTTAAATATTTATTCCTTTGAAAACAATAATGTAATGTATCCCAGAAACATCATCTTAAAAAAAACTGCTAAAAACTCATATGGCTTTGTCATAGCTACATGTTAGTTGTACTTTTAAGAGACTATATGGGCAGAAAATTAACAAATACTTCAGGGATTGGCAATCTTTACTAATCTCGACTTTTCCTCTCCTGTTCTTCTGTGTGCTGCCACCACCATCTTACTGAGCCACTGTGCAGCCATCTGTGATGTTGAAATGAAGGCAAGTACTCCAGCTGTCCACGAAGACTGGAAACAAAGAGGAATGACTTAAGCACATTTATGTTAGATAGAATGCCCAGTAGGCGATGGGTAATCTTTTGGCCTTGGAACCCCTGCAGATTTTGTTTTTCTCTCCAGTTTTTTTTCCCTCTGTCCTCCCAGCCATCTAGCCTTATCACCGGAATTCATCTTTAGAAATTAACAATATGAAATTGTATACAAGGACACTACTCTTCTACGAATTATTCCTTAGGTAAGAATAATTATTATCTTGTGTTTTTTTCTTTCCTTCTAAATTTTTCTTTGACATGTTTGTAAAGCACTTTAACCTACATTCTTTGTATGAAAATGTGTTATAGAAATAAATGGTGTTATTGTTAAACATGGCAATTTTGTCCCCAACTGTATCCTAGGTAGGGATGGGAATCGAAAACCGGTTCTTGTTGAGAACCGGTTCCCACTGTTTCAATTCCTTGGAATTGTTTGCCATTTTTGCAAACGATTCCCCTATCGATTCCAGTCGCCTCGAATGACGTCACCGCGTTGCGTAGCGTCATTTACCCAGCAGGAAACATGGCGCCTAAGCGGCACAAATGCTCAAAAGTTTGGTTATACTTTACGAGAAAGGATGACAACAGGGCAACTTGCAATACTTGCAAAGTAGATATTTCATCAAAGGGAGGAAACACTACGAATATGCAAAAGCATTTGCACACAAAACACGCGATAACCTTAAATGAATGTTGTGTTTTTGATCCGCTCCGGACTAGTGAATCTCAACCCAGCAGCAGCGGTAACGTTTGCAGGTCCTCTCCCGTTAATACGGCAGGTAACTAATCAACTAACATTGCATATTATGTTAGCGCAATTTGCCTTATTGAAAAACCTGCTATTACTGTGCATTGCATTTAGATGACCATGACGAGAGAGACAGACAGAGTCTGGCTGTCTCAGATGCTGGCAGTTCTCGCTGCAGTCTACCGGTAGCTTCTCCTTTCACAGAGGCGGGGAAAAGTAAAATGACACAGGCCAGGATAGACGAATGTCACCGAGCAGTGACTAAGTTTGTGGTAAAAGGCTTGCACCCATTTGCCACAGTAGATGCCCCCGATTTTCGGTAAGTGAATGTGTTTAAATAATTGTAGGCTAAGTCAGGGAATGTCAAATTTGCGTGTTCTCCTCTTACCATGGATGTTTCATCCGTTTCCATTTCTGAGCTGAAACATGTTGAAGGCAGCCGTCACTGCAGATGGATGGGCAAGTTTTAGTCAAGATCATTACCTCACAGTAATGCTGCATTATGTCAGGAATGGCCAGGCTCAAGAAAAAGTCCTCAAAACCAAACCAGTGTACCAGGCACAGACAGGGACAGCTGTAGCAGAGGAGACTGATGAGATCTTGGAGGAGTATGGTATCAAAGACAAGGTTGTGGCAGCCACTGTTGATAATGCGGCCAACATGGATATAGGTGTCAAAATAGTTGATGGTTGCAGAATTGCACAGTGCACAGTTCCATTGGACTTGAGTTGATTGTATTTGTTGCTGGCTGATGTAGTTTTATTTTTGAGTGCTCAGCTCATATATACTTTTAAAAAGGAGAGTGTAAATGTTACTGGACATTCTTGTGTAATTGCCACAGAATAATTTATGTTATACTTTGTTATTGCTACAGAAGAATATTTATTTTATTATTATTTTACATTTACACATTTTTTTCTGGGGACCCCGTGGCACCCCATCGAGGAGCCGTAGGCTGTGGATCTCTTAAGATCTCACTGTTGGGTTTGTAAGGTCATGCTACTCCTAAATTTCTATCTTGTTCAAAGTTCTAAGCTAATCAACCTGTGTGTTCTCCTTTTTTAAAAATAAGAATCGATAGGAGAATCGATAAAGAATCGAATTGTTAAACAGAATCGAAAATGGAATCGGAATCGTGAAAATCTTATCAATTCCCATCCCTAATCCTAGGCATAGTAAATTTGTTTTATTATTAAACTAAAACAAAGTAAAAAATTATTAGGAATAAGTTAGTGTGATTTTTCAAAGAATGATTTCCAGAGGTTAACTACATCCAATTTGAACAAAATTATTACAGTAATTTATCATTACTGTTTCTACTTAAAATGTTAAGAAAAAAATACATTATTGTAGAGGAAAATACATTAAATGTAATTGACAATCATGGCTTAAAAATCATTAAAAAAATATTTGCATTATACTAAATCCTATTTCAATATACTAGTATACTGTGATCCCCTGCCTATCGCGGAAGTTACATTCCAGACCCATCCACGATAGGTGAAAATCTGCGATATAGAAAGACATTTTTTTATAGTTTAAGCCTTAAAATACCCCTCCCACACGCTTTAAACAAATGTAAACTTATTAAAACACAATTTGGATACACATATGATACACGGATGTTGGGCTAAAGATATGAGTAACATGATAATAATCATCATCAGTTTTACCTTCTCCTGTATGGTCAAGGTGTTCCTCTGGTGCTTAGGCTCACTGCTACCAGAAGGTTTACAAGATGCAGGATGCTTGTGAGCCATCGTAGGGCTTAAAACAAATGAAAAGCTCACAAAAGTTTGCTCAGAAAAGTCAGACCACAAGCAAGGTACGCGATACGTCGGGGACCCACGCTTGCCGTTTTTGCAAGATTACACCATGTTAGCAGCAGCTAATCAGAGAATAAAATCCACTCTGATTGGTTGAGTCTCCTCTTTCAGCCAATAATGGGCTTTGTAAGAAACTTTTTGTGACAGCCCCAAGGTGCATTTAAAGAAAAGTCAAGTAATTCCAAATATGTCATATACAGTGTTAAGTGATCAAGTAACCAGAGCAAATTATTATTATTGCTCTAAGTACAGCAGCATAAATTGTTATTGCACCTGTTAATGAACAGTACATTACATATTCTACAGTATATTGTATTACATTAGTATATTGCACATTCCCAATATAGTTTATTGCACATGTTCAATTAAAAATGGTCTCAGACTGAGGAGATTCAGAGTTCAGAAAGTTTATGGCAGATGGGAAAAGCTATTTTTTAGTCTGTTTGTGCGTACACGGATTGATCTAAAGCGTCTGCCTGACGGGAGGAGCTCAAACAAAGAATTTCCAGGGTGAATTTTGTCCTTGAGAATGTTTTTGGCCCTTCTCACACAGCGAGTCTTATACGAGAGAGTTCGAGTGATGGCAGTTCAGTTCCTATAATGGCCTCTGCTGTTTTTATGACCCGCTGCAGGGCTTCTTTAGCAGCCTTGGTGCAGCTGTTGTACCAGGCCATCATGCAGTTAGTTGAGATGCTCTCTATAGTGCATCTATAGAAATTAACCAGCAACTTCTGGGGGAGGTCAGCTCTCCTTAGCTTCCTGAGAATATAGAGGCGTTGTTGTGTTTGCCTATTATAGCCAAGTTGTTGTCAGCCCAGGACAGGTCCTCTGAGATGGTGACTCCTAGAAACTTAAAGCTGGAAACTCTCTCCACAGCATCTGAATTGATCGTTATTGGACTGTGATTGGTCTTTTTAGTGGTCCTAAAGTTCAGAATAACTTCTTTGGTCTTTTTGATATTTAAGACCAGATTGTTGGTGTTGCACCATTCTGTCAGATTCTGAACCTCTTCCCTATATGCAGCTTCACTGTTGTCTGTTACAAGCCCGATGACAGTTGTATCATCTGCAAATTTAACAATAATGTTTGATTGGTGGATGGGTTGACAGTCATGGGTGAAGAGTGCATAGAGAAGGGGACTTAGTACACATCCTTGTGGCACACCAGTGCTCAGGGTTAGGGTGGAGGATGTGTATTTGCCCATCCTGACAGACTGGGGGTGGTTGGTGAGAAAATCCAGTAATCAGTTGCATATGGACAGAGCAAGTCCTAGTGCATAGAGTTTTTGGATCAGCTGGTTAGGTATGATGGTATTAAATGCAGAGCTGTAGTCAATGAAGAGCATCCTAACATAGGTGTTGGGCTTTTCCAAGTGCGAGAGGGCAGCATGTATAGCCACACAGATGGCGTCCTCAGCTGATCTGTTTGACCGATAGGCAAATTGGTGTTGGTCTAGATCAGCTGGGATGGAGGCTTTGATGTGGGTGATTACCAGTCGTTCAAAGCACTTTGCGATGACAGGGGTGAGAGCAACTGGTCGATAGTAATTAAGACAGGTTATCATCGGTTTTTTGGGAACAGGTGCAATGGTTGTGGATTTCAGGCACAAGGGGACTACACCTGAGGAAAGAGAGAGGTTGAATATGTGTGTAAATACCTCCGCTAATTGATCAGCGCAGGCCTGGAGCACACGTCCTTGCACATTATCAGGACCTGCTGCTTTCCTTGTATTGATGTTTTCGAGTGCCCGCCGCACATCATGTATGTGTACGACCAAAGGCTGTGAATCTCCGTTTAGCTCGAAGCTGACTGGAGGCTGGTTATTGTCCTTGTCAAACCGTGCAAAGAAACTGTTAAGTTCCTGTGCTAGGTTGGCATTGTTATTGGCCAGTGTGTCTTGTACGTCATTTTTCTTTTTGTAATTCGTGATTAATCGGATGCCTTGCCACATCCGCTGTGAGTTTGAGTTACTGTCAAAGTCCTCCTCAATCTGTTGTTTGTACATTAGTTTAGCAGACTTGATGCCCTTCTTGAGGTTAGCTCTGGCAGCTCTATAGGCTGAGGTGTCTCCTAATTTAAAGGCTTTGTCCCTTTCCCTGAGCAGCTGTTTGACTTCACTATTCATCCATGGTTTCTCATTTGGGTAGGCCTTAATCCTTTTGTTGACAGTGTCCACACAGTAATTAATATATGACAGCACAGATGAAGTATATGTCTCTAAGTCTGTCTGATGAGAAAATATATTCCAGTCTGTTTGTTCAAAGCAGTCCTGGATTTGGCAAATGGCCGTTTCAGGTCAAACTTTAACAGTCTTGCTACTTGGATTAGTACTGCTGATAAGGGCTTTGTGCGCTGGAACAAGAAACAAAGAGATATGATCAGATTTGCCGAGGTGGGGGCGTGGAATAACCTTATAGGCGTCTTTTATGTTTGTATAGACGTGATCTAAGGTGTTTTCCCCTCTGGTTTTACAACGTACATGCTGATAAAATCTGGGGAATACATCCTTAAGATTCGCTTGATTAAAATCCCCAGCAATGATAAAAACTGCATCAGGATGCGAGTTCTGTTTACTGATAATGTCAAACAATTTTTCAAGCGCCGACTTAACATTAGCCTGAGGAGGTATGTATACTGCCGTAACAATAACGACGGTATATTCTCTCGGTAGGTAAAATGGTTGGCATCTTAGCATCATACAGTATATTCCACGTCCGGACAACAAAACTTGTTGATTATAGTTATATTAGTGCACCAAGAATTATTAGTATAGACACACAGCCCTCCACCGGTTTTCTTACCGGAATCGGGGGTTCGATCGGTTCGATGGAGCGTGCAATCTGCAAGCTCAACTGCTGTGTCTGGTATGGTGGGATCCAGCCATGTCTCCGAAAAAATCAAAAGGCAGAAGTCCCTTGTAGTTTTGTGTGGAAATATCCAGGTGGAGCTCGTCCATTTTATTTGCGAGTGATCTAGTATTCGCAAGAAAAATGTTAGGAAGAGGGGTTTTATGTGGAGCAGCCTTTAGCCTAGTTAGTAATCCTGCTCGCTTGCCTCTATTTTGCTTCCTCTCCCTGCGCCATCTACGTGGCCGTCTTCCAAGTATAGGAGTCATCGTAGGTCCCGGTGATCTGAGAATCTCCTGTGGTATTGCTTCTGTGTTATAATAATTATCTTTGGTATTAGAGCCGATCTGTAGAAGCATTTGACGACTGTAGTGGATGTTCGCTTCCATGTGTAAAGCGATGAAAGTCAATATTAAGAAAAATAATAGCAGAAAAGAGCACCTATTCGGGAAACACAAAGCTGCAGTGTCTGTGCGCGCCGCCATTGTCCCATACAAAAGGTAAGATGTACTTATTGAATTTTTCCGCGATATAGCGGGGGCACGATAGCTGAACCATGATAGAGCGGGGGATTACTGTATACCAAATTATATTAAAACATACTGTATAATGTTACATATGATTCTTATTAAAAGAACATTTTTGTCATTAAAATAGTGTTTCAAGTTAAAATGAATAAATATATTTTGTTTTTCCTTTTTAAAAAGGTCAGTGACCATGTTAACGCAAAGCATGTCTGTGCAGAGTTTTAGATCCTAACTAAAAGCTGAAAGTTTTGATATTGAATGCAATCCAGCAAATACACACACATTTAAATAATTCATTTGACTGTTTGTGTGCAGAGAATTCCAGAACTTATCACCATCTGATGTCGATAAAGAGTCCTCACATTAAGATATATGCAGCTAGACATTTACTCTTCCAAAACCATCTCTTTACCAAGTCTAGGCAATGCTATATAACAAAATTGGTGCATAACAAAAAAAGGTGCCTTATGATCTAGGGACATGTATAAACTAGCAGAGGGAGAGAGAAGAAACAGCGTGGGGTGGGCAGTAAATATCCTATGTTAAAGGTGCTTCACAACTCTGAAATACAGCATTTAAATTCATTAAAGTAATTAAAGAAGAAAAGTGTCAGAGAGATAGTGCAAGTGTTTTTGACAGATGGGAATGCACTATTCAAAACATGAACTCCTAAAGAAAGTTACTCACAAAGAGAACACTTAAATAAAAGTGGCAGAGAGTAAGTGGGACTTGTGTCATTGGTTCTACTAACATAAGACATGCCACTCTCTTGGAGGGATGTGCAAGAGTATAGTGTATGCAGGTATGACAGTGCCCTGAAAAGTGAAGGTTTTATGCAGCAGGTAAGAACCAAAGAGTTACAGAGGAAAACTGAAAACGTCTACATATTTAGTTTGTAAAAGTCTTTCATGCTCGTTTCTTAGTCATGGATTTATCCATATTTATGGATTCACATATGATGCAGTTTATGTAAGTCACCAACATTAAACTGGTTAGAAGAGAAATTTTGTTTCCTTTTTTGCTCTGGCTAAACTAGCATATATAAAGGTAAAACCTTCACACTTCGTATGAATGAAGTAGCAACCAAAAGCCAACACTTTTCCTAAAATGAATAAATAAGGTTGGCATTGTGTCCAGTACTGATGCCTCACAGCTCCAGGAGATGCAGTTCAAATAATTATCTTGAAAGATTTGCTGACTATTCCCTGCACATGTGTAAAAACATAAAATGTTGTAATTGAACAAAATGTATGTGTGTAAGTACAGAAAATAGGACAGAATGATCAAACTTGTTTGTGTTTTGCGTACGTGACAAAAAGTATATATATTTTCTGTAAGTTTTCTTTCAATGATGTGTGTGACAAGAAAATGTACCTTTAGGGTAAAGACTTTACCAATTGGAATAATACAAAATGAGCCAGGACGCTATTTTTATTGCTTATGTGGTCTACGATCAGGAGACTAGAAAAGCTATAAAAGAGCAAGGACATCTGTGCTCGAGGCAGATGAAGTGCGGTGTCCTAGGACTGTATTTCTCTGTCATTTTACCCTTGCCTGGTATGTATCAATAAAAGGTTTTTACTAATTTTAATTTTCTTCTCTGTCTTCAGTCACAAAAAGTGTCCACACATGCAATGGGTTTTTACCTCAATTAGGATGTATCACTGAGTGTGAAAGTGTGCAAAAGCGTATACTGAAACCTAAGAATTCGTACAGCAAATGTAAAGACTGACAGATAATTTATTGCAAAATACCAGTGACACGTTTACAATTTACGTTTTCTTGAAAATGTCGGTTCTCAGCAACAGTGAGCACATGTTTTGAACATGAAACTGAAAAAACATTCAGATATGCAAAATCATTGAAAATGTATTCCTGGAGGGTAAAACAAGTTACCATTTTTTAGATGTCCTAACCATTAAATCAAATAACCAATATAAAGAATGGAAGTAAAATTCAAAATATGCAGATAAATTAGACAAGAATATATACTTTATTATTTTGTCTCTCTTACTTTCTCTCTTTTTATTAAATGCCCCAATATTAAATAAATGTTCGGTGCTCATACGTTGTAAAGAAATCTGACGTTTTTTTTTTTTTGCAAGTTTCCCAACTAATTACTAAATCCCTTGGCTCAATTTAAAACCTTCACAAGTAAATCAACACTTCATTAAACAAAGGAAAAATTGTATTTTTATAAAGCAAACTTTTTATGCAGATTTATATACAATCACTTCTCATGATTGACACAAACTGTTTGCAGTAAAAGTGATTTTATAAATAACTGTCTTAAAATAAACTCCTGTTCTTATAGAAAATTACAGAATTTTACATGGTTCTTAAACTTTTATATTAGGAGTTTTGAACATTTTATAATTATACACCAAATGTTAAACTATGACATAACATCAAGAAAAACATTTGAAAAAATTGAAGGAAAAAAATTAAGCACATGAAAGTTATATATTTGATAGGATTTTTTTTTTTTTTAAATTGTATGACAGTTTTTGTAATGACAAACCATTGGAGACCAAATAAATTTTAAAAAAGGACAAAAATTCTTTTGACCTCTAAATACAGTAGTATTTTTAAAATTCCTCCTCTGCGTTTCTGCAACGGGTTGTCTTTAGCTGCTTCAGCCTTTCTATGCACTCCTTCACTGAACGTTCACCATGGACTTTGTTGTCCCTTGTACGTACATTTACAGTATCACTGCTCTTTTCTTTCTCACCAACCACTGCAAAAAAAAAAAAGAGACAATTATTGATATATACACATACCTACCCCACAAATACATTCACACTTTGAACATTTATGCTAAATACATGTAACTAACATCTCAGCAGTCTGATACGACTACTACCCTAAAAAGCAAAATATGTTAAAATTCTGACAAAGTGTACACCAATGCTGCCTTTCTGAAATTCCTGTAATTTTCAATTTGTCTACAAGTTATCCTCATTTTTAATAGCCATTTCCTATACAAGGTACTAAAAAAACACCTCATTTAATATGCAAATGTGGATAAATTTGATGGTACCCTCACAGCTCATTGAAAAAGTGCTGTATGCCTCCTGAAAAGTGATTAAATGAAAAGCCATTGCTGCATGCATATTTGCATTCCACTGATACGTCAATTGAGTAAAGCAAGGCAAGCGTGAAAAGACACAAAGTATTGCTTAATCTACAATGACTTTTTAAAAAGGCATGAACGCATTTGTTGGTACCCCTAGAAAAGATCATAAATAACTGAATTAGAGGGATTTTTCAAACCGTTTTCTTTTAGTATCACATATCTCCAATTGTGCAATCAGTCATTCAGCCTATTTAAATGGAGAAAAGTAGTTGTTCTGCTGTTTAGTATCATGTGTCCCACACTAAACATGGACAAGAGAAAGGAAACAATTATCTAATGAGATCAGAAAGAAACTTTTACAGACAACCATGTAACAGGTAAAGGCTTTGAGACTGTCTCCATGTAGCTCGATGTTCCTGTGACAACAGCTGCAAATATTAATAAGTAGTTTAAGGTCCATGTGACCGCAGACTATTTTGGGGTTGCTTGACTGCATCTTGCACGGGGTGCCTTGCGTCTATGCAAGGGAAAAATGAAATCTGATTATCAAGACATTCTGGAGTGCAACATACTGCCCTGTGTTAGACAGCTGTGTCTCAGTCACAGGTCATGGATCCTCCCAACAGGATAATGACCCAAAACACACAGCTAAAAGCTCCCAAGAACAGCTAGGAGCAAACAATTGGACTATTCTGAAGTGTCCTTCTATGAGCTCTAATTTAAATCCTATCGAACACCTATGAAAATAAGTGAAAATGCAGTCTAGAGAAGGCACCCTTCAAACCTAGCTGGAGAAGCTTGCTCAGGAAAAGTGGGCCAAACTACCTGTTGATGGGAGCAGAAGTCTCATTGACAGCTACAGGAATCACTTGTTTGCAGTGACTGCCTCTAAATATTAGGTTAAAGGTCCCATCATTTTTGTCCATGCCATTTTCATTTGTGTTCTTATTGGAAATATTCTCTTGAATCAAAACTCTAAAGTCTAACTTTTGTTAAATATGGAATAAACAATGATGAGTGCCAATTACATTTTTTTTTAAGTTATTCCCAAAAATACCCATTTACGACTTTCAGTGCTTGAACAACCAAGGCAGCAGTAAACATGTAACAGATAAATGTACTAATACTTATGTTCCCCTGAAAGTAAAGGAACTGGAGACAAAATGTGTCATTTTACATCATTAAAACTGGCAAGTACATAAATGCCTAGAAACAAGAATGACAGATGCATTATTGACTTTAATACCTTTTTTTTGTTTAATTCAAATCCAAAATAATTCATTACATATTCAACAAAAATCGCAAAATAGCAATTTCTCTGTGCCAGTAATCTAGTTTAAGACTATAAATGAATAGCTTATTATCATTCTGTATTTTAACTTGTAGACAAAAAAAGTTTAATTTTTTTATTCACTAAGCATTCATTAGAAGGGAGTGAAACTACTTTACAGTAATCCCTCACCTATCGCGGGGGTTACGTTCCAGAGCCCCCCGCGATAGGTGAAAATCCGCGAAGTAGCGACCTATATTTATTTTATTATTTATACATATTTTAAGGCTTTATAAACCCTTCCCATACTCTTATAAACCTTTCTCACTCTCTTGTTAACCTTTCACACGCTCTTATAAACACTTCCTATGCTCTTAAACACTTTCTGCATTCTTAAACACTGCAGACCAACACTGCACACTGCACGCAGCGATCAGACGTCGATGTGTCTGCACTCGCTTTGTGAAGGGGGGCAGCTGAACTCACGCTGAGCAGAAATGGACTTTGTGCTGCTTCTGCCAAAATGCCTGCTTGTCGCTCTGCGTGTTCAGAAGGAGGGGGAGGAGTGGAGGTGTGTGAGGGCTGAACGCACGTTTGCTCAAACCCCACCTCCCCGGAGGCGCAGTAGGCTCCTGCCACTTCGCATTGTCAAGGGGGTGGGGAGCTCAATGAACGCTAAGGAGAAGTGGACTTTGTGCTGGCTTTGTGCTGCTTGTCGCTCTGCGTGTCAATAATTTTAAAGCCTTGTATTTTCCTGTCTCACTGTCTTGTCTTGCGTGAAGTTAAAATGTTTTATAATAGTGAGATGTTACTCATATCCTTAGCCCGACATCCACATATCATATGTGTTAACAAAGTGTGTTTTATAAGTTTACATGTGTTTAAAGCATGTGGGATGGGTATTTTAAGGCTTAAACTATAAAAATGTTTATTTATATGGTCTTTCTATATCGCGGATTTTCTCCTGTTGCTGATGGGTCTGGAACATAATTTCCGTGATAGGCGGGCAATCACTTGTATTTAAAAACCCGCGAAGTCGTGAATCCGCGAAAAGTGAACCGCGAAGTAGTGAGGGATTACTGTACTACTGTGGGGGTCAATATAGTACTGCATTATTTTTTAGTAACACCACCATATAGCATCAGTATGCTAAGGACTTGTATCAGGATTTTTTTTGGAAGTATATATAGGAATAGGAATCGTAGTATGTGACATTTCTGCTGCTCCATTTGTAGAAATGTACATGTAATTTAATTGTCACCTGCATAAGGAAATGCATTCTTTCAACAATTCAAGATGTACCATACCACAAATGTTAGTGGTGCTAGAGAGATTTCTATATCAAAATTATTTTTGTTGTAACTTTATGAGAACAAACAATGACCGTAGGCATTGGCATATTAAAATTAATGACTCTGGAACTCTACAAACTAGAACTGATTCTCAAACTGTAGTGGACAGGAATACTTGAAGGCTGATCTAAAATTAGCAAACTAATGCAAATCAAAGAGAATGTGGAGGAGTATGAAACCTCAGCTGAAACTGCTCAGCTGCTGCAGATGCATTTTTTCTAGTCCATGTACACATGAAAAGAGGAACAATGTGGTTTTAAGAAGATAATATGTAATATCAGAAGATGCCTCTCTTCATGATTAATTACGATGAAACTTTTATCAGGCGAAATGAATAGTGTGTTCAACCCATTTTGTTTGTGTATAAAAATGTTATAATTTACTGAGAAAACAGCAAGTTAAAGGACTACACATACCTCATAGCAGAATTTTAAACAGATTGGTGTGCATTCTAATATTTTAAATATTAAGCATTTTAGTATCAATTATTGGTTGACAGCCCTACTATAAAGATAAGAGGTCACCTTACAAGGACTCTCCCACTCACCCAGTACTAAATTTACATGTAAAAAAAGCAAGCGAGTTATGTACCACAATCAAGTATTGCATAATTTACTTTGGAGACTGCCAAGATAAATTAAATTAATTTCCACCCAAAAAAAAAAATGAACGAATTGAACTGTTAATGTGTTAAGCTTTGCAACAGTGCTATTAAAATAACTATAAAAGAAATACAGAAAATACTCATTCTGATATTCACACTTGTTTTACCTAACTGAAGAACATTACTGTAACATACACTACACAATAAGTATTCCATTTTAAAAATTAGATCCAAGTGAAACAGCAGAAAATACAGTCATGTTTATGGTAATTTGCTTAATATTACATAGCAACAAAAACTGTTAAAAAAATGCTACTTATAAAAATAATATGCACTGTAAATTAATGACCTGTGCTTTAGATTCTATAGCCATGTGCATCTGAAGAAGAAATACTCTTTGAAGGTAGTTGGCTTATTAAAAACACTGATACTTTGTAGAAAAGAATATATTTGCTTACCTAAAATGAAGTTATATTGTGCTAACTGGGCATTTCGAATTTTTTTGTTTAGAGTGCTGCTCGGATCCAGATCAACTTCAGACATAAGACCACCACAATGGAATTCTTGACGTACCTAATAACAAAAACCAGAGCAAATGGTTTTAAATCACACATCAGGTGATAATCTTACACTTTTGGCTTTTTGTGTATAACAAAATGTATTCATTATGGTTTTTCCTTAATGTTTTGCATTTACTTGAATATAACATTTCCATTTATTGTTAACCAATGTAATGAACAACAGGTTATATGATTTCATCCTCCACACTGATAGAATCCAAAAATCCTTGAACATTCCTCTAAACTGTTATTGATAATTGTTATTTTGCCAGTTTCTGCTATCAGTATTGCTTTAATTAATCTGAAATCAAAGACAAAACGGCTCAGAGGAATTGCTTTAGAACATCATCCTTAACAACTGAAAAAAATCCAACTGTCAAAAGATTTAATTTTATATTCTAGAATTCATTAAAGGAATACTCTATCCAAAAATGTTTTTTTCCCCCACAAGTTTTTTACCCCTAATGCAATACAATGCTTTTATGGGGAACAGGCATTTATGACAGAACAACAGACAACACAAAAACATCCATGAAAAAAAATCTCACATTACTCGTATTGCATAATTCACATGTCTGGTTACTCACTTGTATACTCACAATGAGCAAAATATGTATTTTTTGCTAAGATATTAAATAAATTAACTTCAGAAAATGAAAGTTGTTCACAAACAGGAATCACCTATACACAGGATCTCACTTTTGAATTGTAGACTCGCCTCTCCTCTTCATTCATTGGTCAAGAGTTCTGTCTTAATGCCATGTGAATGAGCTTCCTGTCTGTGGACTTTCATTTTCCTGGAGTTATTTATTTAACAATTTATTTGCAAAAACTATATACATTTTGCAAGATGGGAGAATACGATTGGATGACTTGATGTGTAGTTCATAAAATACAAGTAACACTATTGTGTCTGTTTTCTATGAAAACTACAAACTATATGGGGTAACACAAAAGAAAATTTATAATTTTTACCAAACTACATTTATTTCCTTGCATATTTATAGAAATTAGGGATGCACGATAATATCGGATTTATATTTGTATCGGCAGATAATGGGTTAAAATAATTTTATCGGCATCGGACCGATGACTAAATTGGACCGATAATTCAAACCGATATTGATGACGCATTCACTGTGTTCCGGATGTGCCGGACGTTTAGGAGACGCTGGGCTACTGTGCGAAAATGTCTGCGGTGTGGAAGTTTTTCAAAGTGAGTGAGAGTGACATAAAATATGCCATTTGCAACACTTGTTTGACTAATGTTTTGCGTGAAGGGCCAAAGTGCGAAATTTCAATACCACCAACTTAATTACACACTTGAAGACACGCCATCCTGACAAATATACAGAATTCCTCAGAGCAAAAGAGGAGAATCCTGCGCCACCGCGCACAAAATCAAAAACTGCCGTTAATCAACGTGTTGATCAGTTACTTGAAAAATCAAAGAAATTTGATAAAGACAACCCTAAAGCTAAAACAATTACTGCAAAGGTGATGGAATTTATTGCTCTGGACGATCAGCCATTTTCTGTTGTCGAAGATACAGAATTTCGAAGGCTGCTTGAGTATCTCGAGCCCCGTTACCAGATACCCAGTCGCCGTTATTTTTCGGACATAGCGCTTCCAGAGTTGCATAAAATTGTGGAAAGTCATGTGCACACACTCCTTGCTGAAGATGTCACAGCCATAAGCTTTACCACTGATATATGGACATCTGATATGAGTGCTATTAGTATGCTTAGTTTAACTGCTCAGTGGATCGACCGCAAGTTTGAATTGCAGAAAGCAATCTTGCACGCCCAAGAATGCTCCGGATCACACACGGGTGCTGCACTCTCTGTAGCTTTTAAAAGAATGTTTGAAACATGGAAAATACCCAAAGAGAATGTTCATGTAGTATTACGAGACAATGCACGCAACATTGCAAAGGCTATGGAGGAATGCGGGATCCCAAGTTTGCCATGTATGGCTCATACTTTACAGCTTGCCGTGAACGATGGCGTACTATCCCAGCGCAGTGTCTCTGATACAATAGCGATCGGCAGAAAAATAGTCGGTCACTTTAAGCATTCACAATTAGCCAACTCGCGTCTCAAAACTATACAAACTGAACTTGGTATGCAGCCGAAAATGCTTCAGCAAGATGTTTCGACTAGATGGAGCAGCACATTCTATATGCTGCAAAGCTTGCTGGAGCTGAAAAGAGCCCTTGGGGCTTATGCCTCCGATTTTGAGTTACCTGCAACTCTAACGCCTAATCAGTGGGGTTTGATCGAGAACATAATCACACTCCTTGCTCCATTTGAACAACTGACAAAAGAAATTTGCCAGTCATAAGCCTTGGCTTCTAACGTTATTCCCTCAATTAATGCCTTAAAACGACTGTTGACTAAAAGTGCTCATACTGACTTCGGAGTCAAAACCAGTAAAAGCGCTCTCTTGGAGGCTGTAAACAATCGTTTCATTGAGATTTACAAAGAATCCATGTACTGTGTTGCCACTATTGTAGACCCGAGATACAAAGACCGCTATTTCGATGCAGATGTAAAATCACTGGCATTCAAAATGTTGCAAGCTCAGGTGGAACTTGCATCGAACGAAATGCAGACGACTGAATCACAGATAGATGGTCCACAAAAGAAAAGGGCCAAGAGAAATGACGAAGTGGCTTGCACGCTCTTCGAAATGTACAACGAAATTCTTGAAGAGAACACATGGATGCCTCGGGAAAACAGCCAGATGACAACAGAGGTGAGTTAAAAAAAAAAGCTCTGTGGAGATCTTTACAACATTGTTTTAAGTAAATAACATGGGCTGTCGGATATAATATCACTATTCTAACATAATTCGAATGTATACAAAATCTTGGAAGGCAAGAAAGAAAAACGGCAATCGAATGTAAAAAGAGCGGTTGTTGGTTTTACCTCGCACTAACTTTGGCTTCATGTTACTTAAGACGTGCTGGACACTTTTGTGGGATTTTACGGATCTGTTTTTGCACGTAAGTTTTTAGGATCAGTCTATGCATATTTCTAAATTGTTAACCCATATTGTTATTAGTCATTAGTTAAACGGTCGGCATCTTCTGTGTTAAACACAACCATTTTAAAGATTGCTAGTTTTCATCAAGCGATTGAGCCAACTATAGCCTATGCTTCTTTGCTTCATATTGTTGTTCGGTGCGTGTTAACTAAATAGTTTCATAAATAAACAAACTTGTTTTACATTTTTTTGTTACTTTGAAAAATGCTGTCTGCTAATAATTGATTATAATACTTTGTTGAGGTCTTTCAAGTATTTTGTGTAACATTTAATACACTTGTTTCATTTGTAAAACACTTAAAGGGTCACAATGCTTCAGTTTATTTACTGTAAAAAATAGACAAAGGGATATAAGGTCCTCTGGCCTCTAGGAAAAAAAGAAAAAAAATGACTGCATTTACTTTGTTTGAGCAATCACTGACAATTTTGTTTGTTTTTCTTTTGAACGTTGTCTTTAGAAAGTGCCAGTGCGGTTTGTGTCTTACTTCTCTTTGCGTTGCTTTTTGTGGGACAGCCAATCACATTCATGGAAGACACTGTTTTCAACTGAGTCTCTTAAGCAATAATGAGCAACTTGTAAGCAGATCATGATCATGCCCAATGCGTCGATCGTGTTGCATTCAAAAAAAAATGTTTTTTAAACGTTAGTCTATCATATATCCTCCCTATGGCATCTGCCACTTGATTGACATACAGGGCGGCCAGTCTGAGATCTCTTTTCTTCTAACACACTAGTCATCCCGCACTCACGATCAAACGCGCGAGCTACTGCAAAACTCCGGCTGTTGATCTAGTTAGCCTTCCAATTTATATCGACTAAAGAAGGGATTTAAAAAAAAAAAATTTGTTTGGGCAGGGTATGGGCTGGATGTGGAATTGGAAGAGGATTTTTTACTCACAATGTCACAATCGAAGTGCGTTTGTCTGATATGTCAATCTATCATTGCTATTCCAAACAAGGAAAATGTGGAAAGGCAGAAAGGAGAGGGAACTAAAATCGCCGTTAATTGGACAGCCGTCATTTTTCACATTCAGCTGAAGTCTGAGGCTCATGGACAGTTTTGGAACTTACTCACAGAGAAAATGTTCCCAAAAATGAGGAAATGTGCTGCCTCCTTGACTGCATTATTCAGCTCTACTTATTTATGCGAGTCAGCCTTTTCCCATATGAAGATTATTAAATCCAAGTACTGTAGTGACCATAAATGTATTGAATTGTTATTGTGCCATAAGGGTTATTCAGTTATGCAAGGTATGACAACATATATTTTATGTATAATGTATACTCAGTATATATATATATATATATATATATATATATATATATATATATATATATAATTTTTAATGTAGGTAGATCATTTCGATCTGGTCATTTTAAAAGTAGCTCGCAAGCCGAAAAAGTGTGGACACCCCTGATCTACAGTGAAAAGCAAAAATATTAATAATAAAATGTTTCAAAAAACAGCAAATACAATACAGACATGCATTCAATTCAAATGCCATATACTTTTTTTTATTGTAAGGATTCTAATCTTAATCTGACAGCCCTGGTAAAAGCCAAAATGCAGATCTATCTTTTAGATATGAAAGATGACACAGAATATAATATTGTATATGTATGCATGCTACTTGGCAGGTGCAGGGATTTCTTTCTGAAGCACCAATCCCGAGGAATGAAAATCCACTGAAATATTGGAACAACAACTGGAGTCGGTTTCCTACCATTGCCAAAGTAGCACGCAAGTTCCTGTCAGCCCCATGTACTAGCGTGGATAGCGAGAGATTATTCAGTTTGGCTTCTAATGTGATCAACGAAAAGAGAAACAGAATTTCTTGTGGCAAGGAAGAGATGCTCTTGTTCGTTAAGAAAAACCTCCCCATCATGCTTAAAAAATAGAAAAGAATGATAAGCCTCCAGAAAAAAAAAGTTACTTATTTCTTTACTGTTGTACGCTTTTCTGATTTTTAAAATTATAGATTGGTTAGATTTATTCCATCAAAAAAGAAAGAAAAAATGTTACATGGTAAACTATTTAATACTGCAGACTGTAAAACAAAGGATCAGATAGCCAGTCAAATGTGATTGAGCAGAAGCCATTTTAATGATTGTAAATAATCTGCAAAAGTTGTTATTCTTAAGTTGTATTGCTTATTTTATTGTAATTGTACATTTTACCATGTTTTTTCAGTTTTCATTTTTGCGATTATTGTTGAATTTGTTGTATTTGTTCCATCAAAAAGAAAGAGAAAAGTTATTTAAAGCAAAAACCTGTAGAACTGTTACCCATATAACCAACAGGTAGCCAGCTAAATGTGGCAGATATCATTTGTTTTTAATGATTGAATGTGGTGTGCAAAATTGTTATACAAATAAATGTTCACTTTGTCTGTAATTCTTGTCCAGACAGATCAAGTCTCATTTTTCTCTGTATCTTATAAATATGTATATCGGCATCGGCATCGGCAGATAAGTACATAGACATTATCGGATATCGGCATCGGCCCAAAATTCCCATATCGGTGCATCCCTAATAGAAATGTAAAAAAAAAATCAATCTTGCTTTGAAAAAATATATGATGTGCTTTTATAAATAAATATAGGTACTTCTAATACTCTTAATATTGCATTTCTTTATGTAAGTTTACCAGTCTTCCTCTGAAGAAGTGGCTTCTTGTTTGACAAAACTAGCAAAAACAGTGTCGATGAGCATAAGAAACACTGGTTTATTTTATTGTTTGGTTTATTTTATGCAGCTTGTATTTAGCATAAACAATTTACACAAAATATAAATAAGTGACTAAAATAACAAAGGAATACAATAATACTTTTCAGAACCTTGTTTTTGCAGGCATTTAAAAAGGTACTGTACCTTTTGTGCATACTCTTCACATGTGGGACCAACAGGAATCACCATCACCTGACGTGGTGAAAGCCAAAGGGGCCTAAGGAAAAGCAAGTCCTAGATTTAACATTTTTATATATCCTATTTCAGTTAACCTGGTTCAGGTATACCGACCTCTTTTCAGATACAAGATCAGATATAGAACTCTTCTATTAACTTAAAAAACAAACACGATAAAAATCCCTCCCACACCATTTGCCTTGTATAAAAAAAAAAAAAAAAAAAAAAAAAAACAAACATGGTACATCTTCTGATGTTATTCTTCATACTAATTTTAAGATCTGAAATAAATTCATTAAGGTTCAAGCTAGATACAATTGTTCTAAAGCCATGTGCACCATTTAAATAAAGGTTATAAGTTAACCTCTTCGCTACAGCTATCTGGAAGTGCTTCTTTAACAAACTACTGGAAATTTTCTTTGCAGCTTTACAAAGTTAATTTTATTACTTTGTTTCAAAAGCATAATACTATGTTTTCTAGATATACTGCCATTTTTAAGCTATTCTTTGTGTCAGTCTGTAGTGCTGCTCAACTCGATTTACTTAAGTTTGTTACTTCTGAAACAGCAAAGTTGTCCTTTCATGACAATCATTTACATTTAGCGAAACAGCTTTAAATCTAGCCTCAGATATCATGACTTCCTTTTCACTTTTTTATTTCTGCTAAATGCATCAGTTATCCAGAAATGGATAGAAATTGGGAGTATATACACAAACACTTACATAAAAAAGGCCTAGAAAATAATGTTGAAAAATTCAACGCTGCACATCTTTGTAAAGGTTTCTGTTTGCAAGAAGTGGATTGAATAGGAACGAGGGATGTTTGAAAAGTAAATGGTCCCCAATTCCAAAGAACCATTACATGTGGAATGACAGGCATAATTTCAGACAAACTCTTATAAGTTTTATTTATCCCATACCATTAACAATACCAATACATAAATATGGTCCCATCCCAAATACAAGTAAATAGGGTTGTTTAAAAAAAGAATCAGTGTGTGTGGAAACTTTCAAGTAGTGATACATAATTTCGGGTATAAAAAACGAGGCCAAAGTGTGTTATTCATTCATAAACATGGGAAAGGACCAGTTAAAGGTTGACCTTCATAAGTCAGGGAATGGCTATAAAAAATTACTACTCGCCAGAAAAGACTCACATCTAAAGACAGCAATGATTAAAAAGTTCAAATCAACTAGAACTGTTACCAACATGCCTGGAAAATAACCCAAGTTTATTTTGCCCCCACACACAGTTATCATGATTATAAAAGAGGTTACAAAATCCAAATAACTGTTGGAGAAATAAAATATAGTAGTATCTTAGGGTCACCAAGTGTCCAAAAATATCATCAAATGCCACCTCCATGGCAACAAATTTGGAAGACATGCCAGATAAGAAAAAAAAAAAAAAAAAAGGACCACAAATGTCAGTAACTGGACTTAGGAAAGGTTATTGAAACTTTGATTGGAGACCTGTTCTATGGTCAGACAAAATGAAAATTGAGTTTTTGGCAACAAAAACTCAAGATTGATTTAGCATAAAATGGGTGGCTATGCCAAAAAAGAACCTGATCCCCACTGTGTAGCATGGTTGTTAGGGTACAATTAATTCCATGAAATACTGGGAGATTTTAAATTTAAATCAGGCTGCCTCTTTCAAGTAACTAAAACCAGTTTGAAGTTGAATCTTGCAGGAGGACAATGATCCAAAACATGTCCCAATTAACACAAAAATCATTAAAGGAACACAAAATCAATCTTCTGCCATGGCCTGTTCAGCCTACAGAACTTAACCCCATTGAAAATCTGTGGGGTGAGCTGAAGAGGAGAGTGCACAAGAAAGGACCCAAGACCTTGGATGATCTGGAGTAATTCTTTAAAGAGGAATGGTCTCAGATTCACTGCTCTATATTCTCCAACCTGAGAAGATACATCAGAAGACTCAGTGCAATTTTACTTGCAAAGGTACGTTGTACAAATGTTAAATGCAGGGGTGCCAAAAATCGTGGTCCAAGTGGTTTTTGCTAAAAATAGTTATTCGTTGATGAGGAATTATTTTTTCAAAGAATAAATTTACTTCAGTTAAAGGTTGGTTCTCTCTCATTTTTTAGCTTGAGATTACAATAATTCACCGAAATGTACTCTTTTTTTTTTTTTTAATAACCATATTTACTAATCTTTACCAGGTGTGCAAATAATTGTGGAGGGGATAGTACATACAGACACACAAGTTTTTTCAAAGCATTAAAATTTCAGTGATGACTATTCTTACCATTTGCCTCCATAATTTTCAGTTAGAATGGCAATCATTCTCTCAACAGAGCCAAGGATCGCACGGTGAATTATGACGGGTCTTGTTTTGTCATTTCCATCAGGGCTTATAGGAAAAAAGCAATAAAATAAATCAGTAAGCAAATTGATTTGATAAACATTGAAAGCAATACAAATGATGGCAAATAAAAAATGTACAAATTTAAATTTTGTTGTGATTATTGGCAGTACTACCTACTACTCCAAGAAAAGCAGATGTATGCAATAATACAGAGTTGCTTGGCTGTGACAGCTTGAGCTGTATTTTTTTTTTTTTGTAAATTCATTTTTATTGAATTTAAACAGGAAACACCACTATATATCAACGATTGCAAATATGAAAAAAACAGCGCCATTTCACTCAGACTGTCTTGTAGAAGATGGTCCCTGATGGATCAAAAGTCTTAGTGTTCATGCAAAACAGAAAGACGTGTGCTAGACACATGAAGCCTCAGAGCAAAGAAATAGTATAATAAGAGTAGGAAGTTAGGAATCTAGATTAGAAATGCAATGCTGTCTACAGTGTACCACAGCCTGTTGCATGTCTATATTGGTGCCAGATGAACTGCGGATAGTTCAAATGACATTAGGGTAAAGAAAAGATTTCTAAAAAAGTAAAGAAAGAGAATCAGAGGGTTTCCCTTGAGAGGATAGGATTAATTTTGCAGCAATTGTTCCCAAAGAAGAAGAGAGTCCAAGAAGAGGAAAACACAAGGTAGAAAGGAATGTTAAAATGAAAGAATACTGTAGAAGATAAATTGCTATAGACTGCAGACCAAAAAGTAGACCTAAATTACACAAGCATTATTTTCAATAAGGAAATCATATTAAATTCAGTAAGAAATCAGAATAGGTTTATGGGAGGGTTTAAATAAATTCCAAAGATGTGTCTCACTCAAGTTTGTGAATTCTCTGCCTGCACACCTGAGCCGAGTTACTATTATAGTCGAATGAGTAGAACCATTTGCAGCCAACCACATGTATGTAGGATCTTTAAATGACCTAATTGGGGCAAATGTGCATAGTGAGCAGAGCAACAGAAATAAGATGGAAAAGGGGTGCAGCCATTTTATCCAACACTGGTACCATAAAGGCATTTGCATCAATAAATCACAGTAATATTATATCCTCTCAAATTTAAGATTTGGCTAGGTTTGAATAAAGGAATGGATGATTGGATAATTTATTGTTAAATAAATACTAGAGAGCCAATTATCCACCATCTTATTCTGACAGTGTGTTAACATAATCTACTGGTTTCATCTACGTTGGTGCCAAGTATTTTGGACTGCAGTTTTTATTGTGCAGTTTTCACTGGATCAGAACAACAACTACATGCTTTCTAAAATTATCCAATACATAAGGGCACATATCTGGCCAATAACCTGGATTTCTGTAGAAACACAATGTTGGTTCTCCTATGCCACAAATAATTGAGGATAATTACATGCTTATTTACTCTGAGCCCCTTAATATTCCAAGAAGCTATTACTTAAGCCATGACCACAGAAAGAATAAAAGCTAAATTCTAAGGTGGACTGAAGAAAATGGAAAGGAAGGCAGCTCAGAAGATCCCAGTCAATGCAGCCTCTACCCCGAGAAACAGGAACATAATCATAAATGACCAACAAGGCTGCCTATGCCCAGCTAGCCCATCAACAATCAGTTCCCCAAAAGTTATCTCCTTACCCTCTCAAAAACTAAACCTGCCCATTCTACAAGAAGCAATTAATAAAAAACTAATGTGAACATTAAAAGCTTTGTGTTGTGTAATACATATGTGCTTGCAGGTAAAGTATGTATTATAATATATACTGTATCTCAGTAGAAAGTTTAATGGAGTGGAACCTGAATTAAACATTACATTTTCATGGAATTTTATTTATTTTTTCTTTACACACCATTAGTAAACAACAAATCCAGGCCTGGTATGATCTATCAACCCCTGCATAATGAATGCAGTTATCAAAGTACCTATCAATTATTTAGCTAATTTAATTTCTACACAATCATCTATTTGTAGTTTACAGAAGAGAACTATGGTCTATTGGCAAATGTACATAACCTTGATGGTACAATGTACACTGAACACCCACTGAGAGGCCAAAAGCATGTCACTTACTGTATTCTCCCTAATAAAAAACTGATAATTTTCCAACTATAGAAATACACCCACAAATGAGAAAAAAGATGAATTTGTTTTTTTGCTAAGAGCTGAAAAAAGTGTAATGTAAACCATTTAAACAGGAAAAACATGGGTTGAAAATTAATATTTGACCTACTTGTATGATGTCCTTTAAACAATCAGTCAAAATATAACAGTTAAAAGGCTCTCAAAAGCACAATCCTACCTTACATAGGCAAGATTAAATCTGATTGGAAGCTGGAAATCCAACTGAATTGTTGCACACTGGTGGTATCTTCCTATGGCATCCTTTATTTGAATATCAATCTGTGCAAAAAGGTATATCTTAATTTCTAAAATATAAAATTTGCCAATTTACAAATAGAAAAAAATACTACATTTCCAAACATGCTTAATCTAAGAAAGGCTAACCTGGCAGAAAGTAGAAACCAACTTTAAACAGGGAACCAGTTCACTCTTATGTTTTTAGGATGCTGGGGGACAGCACAATACCCAGACAATATTCACACAGACCAAAGGAGGATGTTTTATTTCCACAAATGATTAAAATAACCAAGGAGCTAACACTCATACAATTATAACACACATTTTCTGCTCCAAACTCCAGTGCACAGTGCATTAACAGGGTAATAAGCACTTTATTTATTAATGAATGATTCCAACATGACTAATTTTTCATTGCATTCTGCCAAAATTTACAAGAAGTTTGTTGTTTGCATGTATCATTAAATGCTGCCTTCTAAATCAAGTTAGAGGTTCTGTACTATTGTTTCTTTTAATTGACCAAAAGAAAAATAAACCTAATATATAAGCCAATCTTAGAAGCATTAGGGTAAAGGTACAACTGGGGTCAACCCGAAAACGGATGCCAGTCCATTCCAGAACGAATAATTTTTAATCAAACTTAATTTTAATAGAAACATTTAGAAATGTATGTATTTATCTCCACAAAACATGATGCTAACCTTGGGTCCATAAAATGCTCCATCTCCTGGGTTAAGCACCCACTTTTCTCCAAACTCATTCAAGCTGTTCTCCAGTTGCTATGAAGGCAATATATTAATATGAAAAAATAGTACCAGCAATGTAAAAACATTTTTGTTTAAACAAAAATTATTATTACACACTCCTGATCAAAGACATCTTAATCTAGGCAACTATAGCTTTGTACTTGAGATTATACAATGTATTCAGACACATTTTTTGCTCTTCAAATTGAACATTGAAAGCATATAATAGTATTTAAATGTTTACGTTTCCAAACTTTTAGAAAATGTTTGCAATCCCACCTTCTCAGCCTGGTTCCATACTTCTATATCACCAAGGAATTTTTCAGGGCGAGTAGACAGGTTAAGTTTGAAAGAGAAATCAAATATATCATAGACAGTGCGCAGAAAATCCAGGCAACCCTTAATTTCATCTTCAATCTTGTATAAAAAAATAAAAAAATCATGAACAAATTAATAATTTTCATTATACAAACAACTTTCCCATTATAAAATAAAACAGACTTAATTACTGTTTTCAACCACTAGATGGGACTCTAAACCAGTTGCAATAACCATTTAAACATTATACATTACATTTTAAATGTGGTAATGTTTATTACAAATTTTAGTGCACCAAAGATAATTACAATGTTAAGTAACCAATATTCATAGGTGTCACATGGTGATATCTGTCTCTTCACATTCCTCAAGAAACTTTTTTTTCTTTGCGGATATAGTTACAAAGGGCACTATTTGGAATGGAGAAGCAAGTCTGGTGTTAGAGATGCACATATCTCTTAGGTGAAGTGTCCCAGGGGCTTAAATGCTGTATTGAGGAAAAAACACACTGCTGCACCCGGGAAAAAGGAGAAAGCAGGTGGTCCATGTATAGCCAGTTATCATAGCAGTGAACAATGCTACTCCAGACCACCACAATATGCAGATACAAATGATGTTGTACTCAATGGTTAGATTTTAAACTAATCTATGTAAAAAGATTAATTCTACATGAATTTTCAATACAGCCAAATTTTATTACTTTCTATACCTGATCCATAGCACAAAAAATGTGTGCATCATCCTGCTGAAAGCGGCGGACACGGGTTAGTCCAGTTAAAGCCCCCGAGAGCTCATTGCGGTGAAGCACCCCAAAGTCTGCCATGCGCAAAGGGAGCTCTCTCCATGAACGAGGTCGATGGTCAAACATCAAACTGAATGAAAAATAAAACAAAATTACCAACATATTTAACCTGAGGTTAATGAATACCAAGAATTTGGTTAATTTAGATCTGTCTACGTAAGAAAACAGAGTGAAGTAACACATGCTTATTTTTAATTAAAACATAATATTACACATATTTTAAAAATTTGTGACTTAAACTATAAATGAGCTGTAAACCTCTAAATAAATCATCACTATGGACATGGGATAAGCAACAAATGGGAAACTTTGGCACAGATTTGACCCAGTTGCATACACATTTTACAGAATATAAAAAAGAATTCTGATGCTTTACACCCTGAACTGGTACTTTAGTTTTCATCTCCCCAAAATATGCTTATTATAGAATAACATCCATAAAACAACATACCAGTGGCCAGGACAGTTCATTGGCTTCAGAGCAAAGATTTCTTTTTCCACTTCAAAAGAAAACATATTTTCACTGTAATGTTCCCAATGCCCAGATGTCTGCCATAATTTGCTATTATACACATTTGGGGTCACCACTTCTTGAAAACCTCTTTTCCTATATTCACTCTACAAAAACAAAGTAAAGACAGGTTTTTTTTGTGAAAAAACACCAACAACTATCAATTACCAAAAAGGATTACAAATATTAAAACGGGTCAATTTCATTAGTTTTCGATATATACATCAAGTAAATCTAGCTGTTTAATCTAGATATTTTTTTTAAAGTATTTTTACAGTTTGCTTTCATTTATTTTGGGTAAAGACAGACCTAAAATTGCATATGATAATTACTTATTTATATGCTGAGCTATATATTTCATCCATGAATCATTTTGTCATGGATGACAAATAAAAAGCCATAGAGGTAGTTTTAGAACAATTGAAACTGAACCATTGTTCAATCCCAATGTTAGTGATGATAATGTAAATTGGTCATGGGACGTTGACATGGAAATGGAAAGTGATGCATGATACACAGCTGCACGACCAAACCGCCGTAATATGGCTGGTGAATTCTGTTCTGTTCAGTGTGGTGCAACAGTAGCTGTGTGACGAAAAGGCAAAATAATTGCGATCTAGTACAAGTGCAAGCAAGACATTACCCCTCTAAGCACTGTTCACAATGTGGCAAATGTCAATGCTTGTGTGTGCTGTTGCAACCTACAATAGTACAAGCATTGATCATGCAGTTCCAAGCACTGAAATTCTACCCTTTCATGTGCAAACAACACTTCTACTGTTTGAAATACAACATTAGGCGGTGCATTGGTGACTGTCTCAAAACATAAAACACAAAAGAAGTGTACTAAATCTATATATATCATTACAACAGTGAACAACAGACATACCTTTTCCACTGCATTTATGTTGTCATTTTGATATGTACATGTTTGTTACATTTACACCTCTTGTTGAAAGAAAAAAAAATTAATGTTTTTGACTTATTTTTCCCAGTAGTAATCAATGCTAAGGAGACCACAAAGTAAATAATGCATACTGCATATGCATATTATAGTCTGATTAAACAAACGCAGTTAGGTGCAGGAGATTCAATTAAATTACAAAACATGAAAGCCTGAAGCAAAAGTGGATCTTCAGTACCAGGATAAGTAAACAGTGTGCTAGGTGATTACTAATATAAGTATCATTATAGAAAATCAGAGTTAACACTGTGAAAGACTGCCTTTCTGGCATACAAGTATATTTAAAATGGCATCTGTGAGTCTTTCTAAAAAATCTGGTAAAGTATTTAGTAAAAAAAAAAAAAAAAAAAGTTTTCCTTTTTGTGCTTATTTATCAGCATGCTTTTGGCCAAGGCATTACCTTCAGCTGTGTCTGTCAGGTTCTTCATGCAATACCATTTGTAGAGTCTACATTTTTAGTCAGGCATCCAGATTTCTTCTGAATCTAGATTATACTTGGGCCCAACGTATTAATGGTAGCTTCTCAATAAATAATATTTTCTGCCACAACAGCTTTGCCACTTAATGCTTTCATAAATGACTACGGCAAGTTAAGTATTAAACCACTAAGAGTCCATTCATCCATTTACTGAAACATTCAATGTCAGTGTTTTAGAAAGCTAGAGCTTATCTTCATAGCATAGTATCAATTGTGATGAAACCAAATTTAAAAATGTGCTCTTTTGTTCTTAATACCTTCATAATTTCTGCTTGTAGCACTGACAGAGCATTGTTGCAAGATAATATTTAAGATCAACCTAAGATTTACTTTTTAAAATTTTATCTTCAAGTCTGAGAACACTTGCTATATGGAAATACTATAATTCTAGTGATAAATACCAAACTCCTGTTTCATGCAATTATTAATTACCAAGAGTTAGTCATAGTGCCCAACAGATATGAATTTTTTTAACTGATAACAATGTTTTTTGATTTCTCCAGTGCCTTCAGTACCATCCAACCATCTCTGTTAAGGGGTAAGTTCAGAAATATCTAGGTGGATGAGCCTATGGTGTCCTGGATAACAAGTTATTTGTTGGCCATATCACAGACCATAGTGTTTGTATACAGTACATATTTATTAATTTAAAGAGCTTCTGTAAAAAGCCAAATTTCCCTCTGGGGACAAAAAGTTCTATCCATCTAACAAATGATATTGATGTGTGGGCAGCAAAGATGGATAACACATATTGTACTGATACTGCTGGTGCTGAAAGGAAAGATATTAATTATATTATGTTTTCACATGAATTGTTTTAATTTAACATTTAACAGGTTAAATAACAGCTACTAATAAAACCCACTGCAAACAAAAATGTAATTTTACAGTTTTAGAACACTGAAAACTGGCATGCACTTTCACTTGAACCTTATCAATATATTTGCTTAACCCACTTTAACTCTCACCATCTCTTTCTGTCTTCCTCTTTCTGAAAAGAGGATATACCATTTGTTTACACACTACACAATCCAAAAATTCCAATATTTCTAGTTCAGCGGTGATTGTACTGAAGGAAGCAGAGAGTCTGAAAGATTGACAGATATCTAGTGAAAAATTGTAGAACTCCTGAGAATGCATCAGACATAGCTTTTTAAAAAAATTTCAGAACTCAGTGACAGTTTGAACACTGAAAAACACAGTGATTGGGGAAAAATAAAAATTATGGGTTTCAGCAAAAACAGTACTTTTATTAAAACAAGTAAAAAAAGTAAAGTAAAAAACAATGCTTATTCATAAATATATGTGGCTAATTGCAGTAGAACATGACTGTCTTTTTTAATTAAAGTTGCTAAAAGATGCAAAGAAAGTACAAAATCACCTCCTGAAATCATTTGAAATCTCAGTTTTAATTTAGAATAATATCACTTAATTAGAATGAATGGCAGGTAAAAGTAAATAACACACATACATTGTCAGAACTGCTTTATCTGATTTAGAATCACAGGGAGCAAAACTTATCCTTGCAGCAATGAACACAAGGTGGAAAATATCCTTGGGCTGAGCGCCAGTCATCAAAGGCTTCACTCTTTTACACACATTTATATTTGCGATCAGATGGAATCTGTATTTACCACAACCTGTGGTCTTTAAGGACATGAGAGAAGCACCAAATTAGCCAGAATGAATTATAAGACAACAGGGAAGAATCTGCCAACTTTACAAAGCCCACAACTGGTGTGGGATTCGAGTCCCAGATGCTGGATATCTGATACAGCATCGCTAACCATTCAGTTACCTCACTGCTGGTAAACATAAAATCGCTAAATCCAACATTCATTCATAATTATTTTCTCACCAAGAAAGACAACTCTAAACATTTACTAGGTTTCCTGACTAAACAGTCCGAGCTTTCTTTCTTTGGTTTGCATCATTCTACCTGTATGAACTTTACCAACCTCAGGTCCTACAAGAGTCACAAAATTTGTGCCAGAACTTTCCTTACAGCCTATAAAGGTTCAGGAAGTAATATGTAATATGAGAAGGGTGTAACTTAAAAACAGACAATTTTTTCCCCCATTCCATTTCAATATGTAAAAGCATCTCTGTTTTGTAAGCATATGTAAAGGTACTGTCTGATATATAAGAAGGAAATCTCCTTTTGTTTGACAATTACTAAATTCACAGCGAGCAAAGCAACTTGGGAAGGCGTTTTTTAAATGGATAAAAGTCTGACCGTTGAAACAATTACAATCTTAATTATCACTTGCTCACTTGGAACAGGCTGTACAGTGGCCATACTTTGGCAGACTGAAGACAATGGAAAAACTCGAAAACCATGGAATATGACATTTTAACAGGAAACCTGTGAACTTAAGGCAACAAATAAGCAAACTAATGATTTTTGGCATCTTCTGTGAAAATTACCCTTACTGTCAATTCATTATTGTCATTGTGCTTGTCAGTCAAGAGGAGATGGTTTAAAAACTAAGAATGTGAATACTTGCAAAGTAATTTAATAAAATGTGTTTCACTTTGAAGAGTTTCTGCATTATAATATTGGAGGAGATTATGTCGATACTGATACTCTGGCTGAAACCAAATATCAGCCAATATATACCTGGGCCAGATATTTATTATTGGTTGGGCCCTAGTTATTCGGCTATTGTTTTATATGCCTTTCAGATGAATTCTGTCTGTTTTATATTGCATACTAGATACGGTTTCACATTTGCTGGTTTTTATAAATTAATTAATACACTTTTAAGTAATGCAAATTCAAGATTAATGAGGTTACAAAAAATTAGATTATAATAAAATGAAATGCTTATCAATATCATATAGAACAGTGATGCTTCAGTCTGATTTTTAAACTAGGAAAAAGTAGAAACATTAGGCAAAATATACTTCACTTCTGCAATATATATGAAGTACCTAAAAGTTTTTTACTAACTGACAGCAAAATACGTTCAGATTAGAAAACACTTTAATAATAGGAACTGTTGGGAACACTAATGAAAAGCAAAAATATAATATTCTCAAAGCCACTTACCCCACATAAGAATTCTTTTGAGCTGGAGTCTATCCTAGGAGCACTAAATGCAAAACCTCAAATAACCCTGGACTGAACACTAGTCCACTGCAGCAACCACTGACACACACACAAAACCCATTAAGTCTGAAATCACCAATCAACCCAAAGATCAAGCCTTTGGTAATGTGAAAGGAAAACTCAAGCAAACTTTACATGTAACAATGACTTGTGTGCAGGATCTGAAGCCATGATGTTAGAACTATGAGGTGGAACAGCTGTTAACTGTGTCTAAACAAAACTTAACTGTACATAACATGCACAACCTAACTATGTTGCTTGTCTCAAGTTTAATGTAAAATCATAAAAGTTGCAATGTTCACAATCAAAATTACTGCTGCAGGGAAGAAATGTCTTCTATGAAAACACTAAAACTCTACTAATGCACAAAATTTCATATTCAATAAACAACAAAAGAGTAAAATTTAACTTACTCTGATGAATTCAATTAAGGTGTTGTAAATATAGGCTCCTTTTGGCAAAAAGAAGCAGCTTCCTGGGCTTAGCTCATGGAAGAAATATAGTTCTTGTTCCTGAAAGAAAATAAATCAACAAAAGTTATACAATAGGCAAGTATTTATTACTGAACTTACCCTTTCACTTAACTCTATATAAAGACATTAAATATTTACTGTGAAATGATGTTTGCTGCACTTTTTTAAATATATTTTCAATAAGATGTAACTCGCATTACAGAATGCAAAAACACTTGTACTTACAAGCTAGAAACCACAGCTAGGGTCAGGAGGTTCATCCAAAAAACTCACAAGGCCCAGGATTAAGTCAGTTAAATTAATCACATAATAGACAACATGCTAATGGGGAGTACATGTTACAGAGAATGCAGTTTGTTGTGTTTCTGCGAAACGTGGCTAAATAACACCATCCCAGATGCCAACGTGGAGCTATCCAGGTTTAGCACAGTTAGAGCAGACAGAGATGCAAGTACCTGTGGTAAGCACAAAGGAGGAGGACTCGCTCTCTATGTTAATACACGGTGGTGTCACTCTGGACATGTTAACGTCAAAATCTCCACTTGCTGCAGGGATATCGAACTGTTGGCCGTAAGTTTACGTCCCTACTATTTGCCCAGAGAGTTTGGACATGTCATTGTTGTTATTGTATACATTCCTCCTCGGGCAGACGTGGAGTCAGCGAGTGACATCATCCATTCCGCTGTTGCTAAGTTACAAACGCAGCACCCTGAGGCGCTTGTGCTAATCGCTGGAGACTTTAACCATGTGACGCTGGACAAAACATTGCCTGCATTCTCCCAGTATGTGGACTGTAACACCCGGGGAAATAAGACTATTGATTTACTGTATGCAAACGTTAAAGATGCATACAGCGCCACCCCACTGCCTGCGCTTGGGAAAGGAGATCATAACCTGGTTCAGCTTCAGCCTCACTATAAACCAAAAGTTAGAGTCCTACCTGTAACCACACGATCATTCAGGAAGTGGACCCTGGAGGCTGAGAATACTCTGAGAGAACTTTTTGGAACTACAGACTGGGATATCCTGCAGGGATCTCATAATGAGAACATTGAGGAAGTTGTTGACTGCACTACTGACTACATCAACTTCTGTATGGACATTGTAGTTCCAGTAAGAACAGTACGCTGCTATGCTAACAACAAGCCATGGATTACAAGTGACATCAAGGGCCTTTTGAATCAGAAGAAAAGGGCTTTTAAAGACGGTGATCAGCATGAGCTCAAGCGCGTGCAGAAGGAACTCCGAGTCCAACTCAGGGCGGCGAAGGAGCAGTACAGGAGAAAGCTGGAGCAGAAGTTGCAGAATAACAGCATGAAGGAAGTGTGGGATGGGATGAAGATCATCACTGGCTGCAGCTCGAAGCGGGGTACCACCATTGAGAGAGACGTGAAGAGAGCAAACCAAATGAACAACTTTTTTAACAGGTTTGACCACCCTAACCCACTCTCACTCTCACCTCGGAGTACTGCACCCTCCACACATCCTTCTGCTGATACCAGCATAGAAAAAACATCCCCACCCATAATAACAACAGCGCAAGTGAGCAGAGAGCTGAGGAGACTTCGTGCCAGCAAAGCAGCGGGTCCAGATGGAGTATCGCCACGACTGCTGAAGGTCTGTGCATCGGAGCTGGGGGGTCCTCTACAGCGCATCTTCAACCTGAGCCTGGAACAGGGGAGAGTCCCGAGGCTTTGGAAAACATCTTGTATCACCCCAGTCCCAAAGGTATCACGTCCTAGTGAGCTGAATGACTTTCGGCCTGTTGCTCTGACATCACATGTGATGAAGACCATGGAGAGGCTGCTGCTTCACCACCTTAGGCCACAGGTTCAACACGCCCTTGACCCTCTGCAGTTTGCATATCAGGAGAAGGTGGGAGCGGAAGATGCCATCATCTATATGCTACACCGATCCCTCTCTCACTTGGACAGAGGCAGTGGTGCTGTAAGAATTATGTTTCTAGACTTCTCTAGCGCCTTCAACACAATCCAACCTCTGCTCCTTAGGGACAAGCTGACAGAGATGGGATTAGATTCATACCTAGTGGCATGGATCGTGGACTATTTTAAAGACAGACCTCAGTATGTGCGTCTTGGGAACTGCACGTCTGATATTGTGGTCAGCAACACAGGAGCGCCACAAGGGACTGTACTTTCTCCGGTCCTGTTCAGCCTATATACATCGGACTTCCAATACAACTCGGAGTCCTGCCATGTGCAAAAGTTCGCTGATGACACTGCTATCGTGGGCTGTATCAGGAATGGGCTGGAGGAGGAGTATAGGGACCTAATCAATGACTTTGTTAAATGGTGCGACTCAAACCACCTACACCTGAACACCAGCAAAACCAAGGAGCTGGTGGTGGATTTTAGGAGGCCCAGACCCCTCATAGACCCAGTGATCATCAAAGGTGACTGTGTGCAGATGGTGCAGACCTATAAATATCTGGGAGTGCAGCTGGATGATAAATTAGACTGGACTGCCAATACTGATGCGCTGTGCAAGAAAGGACAAAGCCGGTTATACTTCCTTAGAAGGCTGGCTTCCTTCAACATCTGCAATAAGATGCTGCAGATGTTCTATCAAACAGTTGTGGCGAGCGCCCTCTTCTACGCAGTGGTGTGCTGGGGAGGCAGCATTAAGAGGAAAGACGCCTCACGCCTGGACAAACTGGTGAGGAAGGCAGGCTCTATTGTTGGCATGGAGCTGGACAGTTTAACATCTGTGGCAGAGCGAAGGGCGCTCAGCAGGCTCCTATCAATTATGGAGAATCCACTGCATCCACTAAATAATGTCATCTCCAGACAGAAGAGCAGCTTCAGCGACAGACTGCTGTCACTGTCCTGCTCCACAGACAGATTGAGGAGATCGTTCCTCCCCCAAACTATGCGACTCTTTAATTCCACCAGGGGGGGTAAACGTTAATATTTAACATTATACATAGTTATTGTCTGTTTTTTTTCACCTGTATTATTATCATTCTTTAATTTAATATTATTTATTGTATCAGTATGCTGCTGCTGAAGAATGTGAATTTCCCATCGGGATTAATAAAGTATCTATCTGTCTATCTATCTATCTATCTATCTATCTATGTTAATCATAATATATTTACAAATCATAGTTAAACTAACTGACTTAAAATAAATACTGAGATTATGTATACCTTTTGTGATAGTATACTGTAGTTTCACAAACCCTCCTCTTGCCCAGAATGGCTACAGAGTAAGTCATAGAGCTTAACATTGTAAAGGCTGCTTAATTTGACCGCATACCCGTTTCCATTTGTAGAATAAGAAAAGTTGTTGACAATCAAGGCAGTTGTAATTTAAGACTTTGAATATCATATTTTTAATCCCAAGAAGAAATCAGCAAAAACACAGATTATACAACACCTTTAATACCATTATTATAATTCACACTTTTTACACTTCTGTATGTTGTACTTACTTTGCCCAGTTTGCGGTGGTCTCTGTTTTTTGCCTCCTCTTGGAGTTTCTCCCATTCCTTCAACATTTTAGAATCTGGGAAGGAAATTCCATAAATCCTCTGAAGAGTCTCCATGTCAGCTTTTCCTTCCCAGTAAGTAGAAGAGTTCTTTAATTTTAACATTTCATGACCAGTTAGATGGGGTATGGATTCGAGCAAAGTATATCAAGAAGAGAAATGCAGAAATTGTGAATAGTCAACAAAAGAAGTTACAAAGATGGTAATTTAATTTAACAAAATACATAAAAACAGAACAAGATAATTCAGATGCATATTCAAGATTAAACAATTAATT
The DNA here is from genome assembly GCF_900747795.2 of Erpetoichthys calabaricus. Lineage (NCBI taxonomy): Eukaryota > Metazoa > Chordata > Cladistia > Polypteriformes > Polypteridae > Erpetoichthys > Erpetoichthys calabaricus. The sequence continues at coordinate 148,760,381 of NC_041400.2, read as the reverse complement.
TGCAGTAATAAAAAAAGATAAAAAAAAAAAATGTCAACCAATTCAAAAATTCAAAGGAAATTTCTGCTTTGAAACCTAAACTTTACAACATTATTGACAATATTAGCCTAAATCTTTCCTGTGGAAAGCATTTGTAAGAAACAATTTTGCGATTTAGAGGAAATCTTACTGCTTAACACTGACTTCTTAATTTTCACAATTTCAAATTAAAACTGTTTTTGTGTTGTAGTATTTTGAAAGCCACCTCTATATATTACAGTATAATTACAAAGGTAAATTCATAGAATGCCAAAAAAAAAAAGTTTTGGTTTAAGCATTTACAACCTTCATAACCAGGAAAACACAAAACTGAATTCATGTACATCCAAGTACAGATGTAGTCTCTATGGGATAATAAGCACAATGGATCTCTTTCTAAGCTACAGCCACACTAAAAAGTAAGCACACCCCATGATTTTTTTTTCTTGAACATAAGACATAAAAAAATTGAACCTCATTTACACAGTATCTATAGATAAAACTGATACAATATAAGCAAATATCACAACACATTTACAATTTGTAATCCATTGCATAATCTAATAATCTATCTTTTTTCTGACCAGATTTCTACTGTTTCTCATTCATGCAGGTTCATGGTATACAACATCTGAAGATCAGACTTTTTCTGACACAATATGCAGCACAACTTCTGGTCCATTCTTTGGTCTTGTCATGTCTGGACTACTGCAACTATGGCAGGAGTACCCGCACGTGCTATCAAGATACTGCAGATGACCCAAAATGCAGAGGCCCATCTTGGATTTATCCAGCTGAGATGGGCACGTTACTCCTCTTTTCAGGTTGCTACATTGGCTCCCTGTAGTAGTAAGCATCAAGTTCAAATCCCTGATACTTGCCTACAGAGTAGTCAATGGGTTAACACCAGAGTATATGGAGACACTACTGAAGTGGTATGCTCCTTCTCACCTACTCAGGCCTGCAAGACAACAGAGTCTGGCGATGCCACCTTTATGTGGCATCAAGTCTTAATCCAGACTCTTTTTGTGTGTGGTTCTTAGTTGGTGGAACGGGCTGCCCATCTTCATCCATACTACCGATTCTCTCAATGTATTCAAGAAGCAACTGAAGACCCATCTGTTTTGTGAATAATAAAAAAACTGTGGTGCGATACACTTAAATAGCCAAGAATATAAAGTAATTGCTTTATTGATTGTAAATGTAGGAGTTATTACATCTTTTCACTTGTGGCAATCAACTTTTGTTACTTGTCCTATTACAATTGCTAAACAAACAGGCCCTAGCCTAATGTTATTCGATTGTTTACCACTTTGTAAGTCGCTTTGGATAAAAGCATCTGCTAAGCAAATAAATATAACCGTAAATTAAATATAAATATTACGTTTCACATATGAGAAAACTAGGTTCACTCCTACATTATCACTACCTCAAATACTTAAAATTAGGATTATTGAGGATTTGAAATTTACTGTAAAAGATACGGCAAAAAAAAAAAAAAAATCATCATACAACTAAAAGAATTCTAGATGGATTGTGGATGGATGGAGTTGGAAAAACTTTCTCTCAGTCAATGGTAGAGGCGGGTAGATGGTTACAGATCATTCCAGCTTAAGGTTGTTTCTGCCAAAGGGGGCGATACCATCTATTATAGCAAAGGGTGATCTTACTTTCCTACAGATGGAAATATCTATTCATTTTTCATTAAATTAGTTATTTAAAAGTCAAATTTTCTATTTTCTCCCCCAAATTACATCACCTGTTCCTACTGTCATGGGGTGTACTTATCGCTCTATTATATAAAAAAAAAAATCTTGGTGGAAGGGAGACCAGGGAAATGAGACGTGATCTTCTCGGAAGACACTTAAAAGACCCGTGAGATGAAAGATTGGCCACGGAGCATCTCGTGGGGACCTTGAACATGAGACTTGGCGCTAAGAGATTGCAATTTGACGTCCCGCGAGAGACACTTTAACGTCACGCGCGAGAAGGCAGTGAGACAACATTTAAAACAAGTTCACGGACATCTAACCAAGCAGTTGTTGGAATGCTTTTGGCAGACAGACATCATGTGCTCCCAGCTCTTAAAACAATGACAAACAACAAGCAACAAGCAGAACACTCAGCTTGCCAACAGCAGCAGTTGGAAGCCAGCAGATGATCCGACCGCAACTCCTTAGCATGCGTTCAGCCCCCCCTTCACAACACGAGCAGCAGAGACACAAAGTGGCAAAATGACAGCTGCTGTACAGGCTTTTAAATGATTGACGTGCAGTGTGACAAACATAACAGGCAGCTCGCCAGCAGCAGACGACAGACAACATGATCTGACTGCGTCTCATTAGTGCATGTTCAGCCGCCACCCCTTCACAACGCGAGCAGCGTTATACGTCCTACGAGAAAGATTTAACCACACCCGGGGCCAGAAATAAAGGACAAATATTGTTTTTACAAAAGTTTTCAAGTAAAAGTGAAAATAATGCATATGTAACAATTCCCATGAAAATACTCACTTTAAATTGTATATCCGGTAAACCAAACCTGGGGGTGGGCGAGCGAAGCGAGCAGGGGGTGGAGACCCCTAGTGCAAAATAATATATGTTCCAATGATAAATAAAAAACTATTAACTGCCCTAACTGCAATTTATATTTTATATAATAATATGGTAAATATATTAGTTCAACCTTCTTATAGCAAACATTCACAATAGCCACCTTCATATTTATGTTTAACCTCCTTAGTGTTAGATCTTAGTGTCACTTGACAACTGTTTAGACACGTGTCGTATAAGACCTGAGGATTACTCGAGTTGTAAATGTACCAACAGCATTAGTGCTGCTTGCTAAACGCATCTTATCTGCAGTGATATCAAGGTGAATCTGTCTTCAGGCAGTGTGATTGAAACAGTCAGTGAAATTGAAAGAGATTCTGGTGAATATGAAATTGACACTTGCGTCACTCATAAATTATTATTATTATTTGTATCATTACTATACGTTCTATGCTTCTCACTTTGTACTTTTAGTGTTTTGCACGTTTTACAGTAGAAAGATGGGATTTAATAAAAATGTAATTTTTCAAGCCAAAAACTGCAACACTTTTTACATGTTCTTTGAGAAAACTTGTAACACTAAGGAGGTTAAATGCTATTTTAGACAGAACTGGGATAAAATTAAAAGTTCTGCCTCACCTTATGTATTTTCATTGCTTTTATTTTCCCAGTATGTCTCACATGGGGCCCTCTGCACAGATCAATTAATGGGCCACACCTGCAAAAAAAGTGTACACAATTCTTCCTAGTCATCAGAAGCTTAAAAATTGTTGCTTAAATAAACCTAAAACAACAACCTTGATCAGAAGAGAAAAATTAAAGAGAATTGAATCGCAGCTGAATTGGTCATTTGTGGCTGTTAGAAAAAGATAAAAAAGTACAGGTAACAACTGCCAAAAAAGGCATAAACATCTATCTTTAAAGTCACATGTCCCAGATTGACAAATTCTTTGCCATTTGGAGCCAACCTACACAAAAATAGTTTTCACAAATAGATCTCATGGCGGCGGCACGGTGGCGCGCGCTGCTGCCTCGCAATTGGGAGACCTGGGTTCGCTTCCCGGGTCCTCCCTGCGTGGAGTTTGCATGTTCTCCCCGTGTCTGCGTGGGTTTCCTCCGGGCACTCCGGTTTCCTCCCACAGTCCAAAGACATGCAGGTTAGGTGGATTGGCGATTCTAAATTGGCCCTAGTGTGTGCTTGGTGTGTGGGTGTGTTTGTGTGTGTCCTGCGGTGGGTTGGCACCCTGCCCGGGATTGGTTCCTGCCTTGTGCCCTGTGTTGGCTGGGATTGGCTCCAGCAGACCCCCGTGACCCTGTGTTCGGATTCAGCGGGTTGGAAAATGGATGGATGGATGGATCTCATGGCTCTGTGGAGCAGAAAAATATCCATCCTCATTTAATGATAAAAATATATACAATATATACAATATAATTATCAAAATGAGTTTTGCATTAATAGTCGTGCTTCTGGATATATACTATTGGATAATATGAGCTTTTACCACACTCTGAGTTTTGAAACCATCCACTCCCCTGCAGTTCAGGAAGCAGCGATGCAGAACACTGTGCTCAAACATGGGTGGGGCCATGAAGAGATCTTGGACAAAGTTCCAGGGCAGGGCAGGATTGGAATACTTAGCTTCTATTTGAAAAACACCCATTGAACATACTCCTTGTGCAAGCAAGGCACAGGCAGTTTAAGTGATGCATTTAACACTTCCTCCAATGCTCTTAATGATTACTTTGAATCACCACCACAGCATAGAAGTACATTGAAAAATGGCCTTATGTCATTTAAAAAAATTTCCAGGCAAATACGGTGGTAGCAAATAAATGGGCAACAAAAGTAAAATGAGTATTGCCTTAAATTATGTATAACTTTATGCAAAAAGCTTATGATAACCACACTCAGAACCTTTCTGCAATGTCCAACACTGCAAATGTTAACAGTTATTCATATTACTGTCAAACTATACTGCTGTTAAAAGGAAACTAAGAAACCTGACTCTTATTCACATACAGTATCTGTCCATCATAATGGCAGGACAAAAGCCACTTTTAAAATAAGAACTGTTAATCCTCTATACCAGCAGTAGGCAATGTCAGTCCTGGAAGGCCACGGTGACTGTAGATTTTTGTTCCAACCAAATTGCTTATGTAGAAACCAATCCTTGCCAATCTCAGACCTTTACTTTTATGGCTTGTTAATCTGCAATGTAATGTTTGTATAGTATAGATTTTGTTCCTTTCCAAAGGAAATCATCCAAATGATTTGAAGCCTAAAACAAATAATTTCAGTCTGTCACATTTGTCTCTTGAGTGTTTTATTAAACCAAATAGTGTACAATGAATCCACATATGTGTAAATGTAAACATGCTAGACAGATGACTGCTGGCTCCTTTGTCATTTGTATCTTATTGCTAATAAGGAGCAATTAAAAAACACTGAATACAATGTTTAAGACTGAGATAAGCAATTAAGGGTGGGTAACCACAACAAGTGAGACCACTAAAATGAAGCACAAAAATGTCACTTAAGCAATAAGTGCTTCATTAGCAATAATTGACTTCTCATTCAAAAACTGCGTTGGAACAAAAACTTGCAGCCACTGCACCCCTCCAGAACCAACTTTGCCTACCCCTGCTCTAAACCCAAGTGATTATGAAAGAGATGAAAATAGGAAGGCTGCAAGAATGACAGTAAACATCAGATAACTAAACCAGGAAACTTTAGATGCAAAATTAACTAGACTATGACTAATCAACTGGATTCATTAACTTCACCACAGATATGTATGAAAGATACTACCATCCTTCTTATTCTTGTTTTCCCATGACTCAAGTACTGTACAGAATGCAGAGTGACTAAAACCATCTGTTCAGAGCCTTTTGTTTGCCCTAACAAATGAGTTAATAATTTATCCAAACACAACAGTGACAGCAAATTATTTAAATGTGACTTGAATCTGACATCTATGTACTAGAAAGGTTAAGACTTATCTTTCGTATAAACCAACACTGCAGCGTGCTTATTATAAAATACTCAAACTATCTTGTGTTTCCAGGGGATGAATCATTTCACTGGATAAAGAAAAAAAGAAATCTTACCTGTACACAGTGGTTGTTGGGGTGGTGACCTTTTCATTCAAAATTCGACATTTAAATGTATTGTACTGTAAATGTTAAAGAAAAATGCATTTGAGACGTGTGCTTTAATATATGCAGAAATCCACAAAATCATTAAATAGTTTCACCTCACCTTAAACATTTCAAGCAGAGTTTCCTTCTTAATCTCAAGTCTTTCAAATAATTGCTTTTCTTTTATTATTTTCTTGCAAAGTGTTTCAATGGCAGGAAAATCATTACTAGACACACAGCTGAAAAATATTTCAGGATTAGTGTTTGAAGTGAACATAACAAAATAGTTAACAAAAGAAGTAATTTCTCAACTCGTATTTAAAAAATAACCATAGAAATTAATTAAAACCACAAATGTGCTCAACTCTCAAAGAATTTTCTATTATTTAATTCTGATTGAAATCATTTTTTTTTCTTTTACACAATTAAAAAGAGCTATGGTTCACTCTAATGTTTAAACTACAGAAATCTATTAATAAATAGATTACTGTAGTGTACAGCTGCTCACAATTATACTGGGCCAATTTAAAGTCACCATTTTCATGCCGTTTTACAAAGTGTTAGATGTTAATTATTTTTTTCTTTTTTTAATATGAAAGCAAGTGTTCAGTAAATTGTTATGCAGTCTGTATGTGACGTAAAAAGAAGAACAAAATAAAGCACATACTCATTTTCCAGGAACATATCATAATAAAATCCATTCTCAATAGGTGGACCATAGCATAAACAACCTCCATAAATTCTTTCCATTGCTTCACCCATTATATGGGCACTTGAGTGCCAGTATACCTAAGAAAGCATAAATGTAGGTTCATCAGTCCCTTAAAAAACTACACAATTAAAACAAACAGAAAGCAAGAGAACCGCAGCTATATCTTTATATAAAACACAATAGAGGGTGGTGAATTGAAACTGCAGCATTATCACTATAGAATTAACACTACTGTCAAGATTTACCAAACAGCAAAACCTGAAAGCACAAGCTCAATAAATAAATTTGCATTAAGCATTCACATCTTTCATTGCTAATACGGGCAACAACTAAACAGACTATGGTTCTGAATAAATCAAAAATTGTCAGGGATAAAATTGTGGGGCGAAAGCTGATCGAGACACACATATTCCAAATCTGTTTCAGTGTTTTTCCCTACCAGCAATATACATTTACCTTCATCTGATTTGTCTTTCATAAACCCGTGAAACATTCTTTTTATGTCTCTTGTTAAACATTGGTTATTATTAGAATACAGTATGTTTCTCAGACATCATTATTCAAGGCAACTTATGAATCAGAAAATATTTCAATTGCTTACACATATTTTCTTCTTTTTTTTTAGCTTAGCTTAGCTGCTAAGGGTAGGACATTCCGTGTGTGCTGGCGGCCAAAGTGTTATTTACCTTTCTTATTTGGTATAATAATAAGAACAGTAAATTATTCATCATAGTCAATTATAATGTTATTTCATCATGGTGTCCTTGGCAATTCCAAACCCTAACACTAGAGGCAACTAACTGCCAGGTATTTCTTATTGTTAGCAGTCTTCCACATCCAGTAATGTAAGTAAAACACACTTTGATGGTGAAAGGATAAACATGTCTGTGAAAAAGAACTGTAAAAGAAAACTAACGATTTTGTTGTATTATATTTAAGTAAAAACTATAATGTATGTATAATTTATGTTCATTTTTTTTAATTTGCAAGACATATGTAACAATTGTTACTGCTCCATAAAATTATTTGAGAATGCTAAATACAATACATGCTAATTAACTGTTACTCACATTCTTAGTAGTTTAAAAGAAAAAAGAAGGTTTATCATTTAAAGTCAACTGCATAGAGCATTAAGTATCTAAAGTTATTTGTAATTGCAACACAACTGCAAATCACCAAAAATAGCTTATATTAAAACAAATTCTGCTACTTTCCAAATCATTAAAAATAAATAGATTAGGATTTTTGATTCCAAATCTACTAAGTAAAAGGTGCTGTGCTGCTACTGAAAATGAATTCAAGCTGCAACCAGCCAATACTTACAGCCTGGGCCTCTTCATCATCAAATTTGAGAAATTCCAAATTACAATCACCTTCAAGTGGACGATCTAGATCCCAGACTTCATTGTTTACTTTAGAAATGACTATGTTGTCAGCCAACCCCTGGCTATATTAAGAAAGAAACAACATTAATATGTCAAATAAATTAATAATCATTAAGATAATTTTACACAGATTCAAAATTTAAAAAAAATGTAAACATAATTAAGAAAAATTAGTGATAAAACAGATATAACTGCTGCTTCATATATGGTGTGATGCACATTTGGATTGAATTTTTCAGTTTTTTTTCCTTTATTCAGGTCCCTCCAATAGTCCAGTAATATGCTGGCATGATAACTAGTGGCCCAGAGCAAATTAAAACTGATACACAAGTCTGCCCTATAACTTATGCCTGAATATTGCCCTACACCTGTTGTTATTGGGATAAACATCAGCTCACTGTGACAACAAATAGAAAAAAAAGGGGCCATGGAAAACTAGACTCCTAGCCAGACAGCCAAGTGGAATATGTTATAAAAAAAAAAAAAAAAAAAAAAATCAATATCTGTAATACCACTTCTTTCTATATTAAAATCAAAATGATTAAGTAAAACATTTGGTGTATACAAGTTGGTCCTTGCAATTCGTAGGTTTATGATCCACAGATCCACATATTCACCGATTGTTAAATCAATAATTTAACACTAGAATTACCAGAGCCTACGAAAAAACTTGTAGATCTGTACCACCTTAAATCGCTTCACACTTCTCCAATTGGCATCTTTTGTCCTGTAAATGTGTTAATACACAGCAAGCAGCCTACTATCACATCCCCTACCCCGCACCCCGTTTTCTCAGCTCAAATCTGTTTACCTGCGTGTCAGTTGCTTGGAGTTGTATAGAGTGAGAAGTCAAGCAAAATGACACCTTTTATAAATACTATATCGTTATTTGGAATACATGCATTTCATATGTGTTCCGTGTCTACAACGATCTATGTAAACACATTGTTAAAACAGAAAAGTTTTTCATGTTTTAGTAATAATTGACAAAATGTAGACATGAAGTATATAATGTGTGAAGCCTGAATTCCAAATATCAAAGAAACACTTTCACAAAAGGTACAAATATAACAGAACAAATGCACTTTTATTCAAAAATATAGCTGCAGAAAAACAACCCGCGTTTACCAGCGACTAGGGATGGGAATTGATAAGATTTTCACGATTCCGATTCCATTTTCGATTCTGTTTAACAATTCGATTCTTTATCGATTCTCCTATCGATTCTTATTTTTAAAAAAGGAGAACACACAGGTCAATTAGCTTAGAACTTTGTTTTATATCTTATAACAAGATAGAAATTTAGGAGTAGCATGACCTTACAAACCCAACAGTGAGATCTTAAGAGATCCACAGCCTACGGCTCCTCGATGGGGTGCCACGGGGTCCACAGAAAAAAATGTGCAAATGTAAAATAATAATAAAATAAACTAAACATTCTTCTGTAGCAATAACAAAGTATAACATAAATTATTCTGTGGCAATTACACAAGAATGTCCAGTAACATTTACACTCTCCTTTTTAAAAGTATATATGAGCTGAGCACTCAAAAATAAAACTACATCAGCCAGTAACAAATACAATCAACTCAAGTCCAATGGAACTGTGCACTGTGCAATTCTGCAACCATCAACTATTTTGACAGCTACATCCATGTTGGACGCATTATCAACAGTGGCTGCCACAACCTTGTCTTTGATACCATACTCCTCCAAGATCTCATCAGTCTCCTCTGCTACAGCTGTCCCTGTCTGTGCCTGGTACACTGATTTGGTTTAGAGGACTTTTTCTTGAGCCTGGCCATTCCTGACATAATGCAGCGTTACTGTGAGGTAATGATCTTGACTAAAATTGCCCATCCATCTGCAGTGACGGCTGCCTTCAACACATGTTTCAGCTCAGAAATGTAAACGGATGAAACATCTGGTAAGAGGAGAACACGCAAATTTGACATTCCCTGACTTAGCCTACAATTAAACACATTCACTTACCGAAAATCGGGGGCATCTACTGTGGCAAATGGGTGCAAGCCTTTTACCACAAACTTAAGTCACTGCTCGGTGACATTCGTCCATCCTGGCCTGTGTCATTTTACTTTTCCCCGCCTCTGTGAAAGGAGAAGCTACCGGTAGACTTCAGCGAGAACTGCCAGCATCTGAGACAGTCAGACTCTGTCTGTCTCTCTCGTCATGGTCATCTAAATGCAATGCACAGTAATAGCAGGTTTTGCAATAAGGCAAATCGCGCTAACATAATATGCAATGTTAGTTGATTAGTTACCTGCCGTATTAACGGGAGAGGACCTGCAAACGTTACCGCTGCTGCTGGGTTGAGATTCACTAGTCCGGAGCGGATCAAAAACACAGCATTCATTTAAGGTTATCGCGTGTTTTGTGTGCAAATGCTTTTGCATATTCGTAGTGTTTCCTCCCTTTGATGAAATATCTACTTTGCAAGTTGCCCTGTTGTCATCCTTTCTCGTAAAGTATAACCAAACTTTTGAGCATTTGTGCCGCTTAGGCGCCATGTTTCCTGCTGGGTAAATGACGCTACGCAACGCGGTGACGTCATTCGAGGTGACTGGAATCGATAGGGGAATCGTTTGCAAAAATGGCAAACAATTCCAAGGAATTGAAACAGTGGAAACCGGTTCTCAACAAGAACCCGTTTTCGATTCCCATCCCTACCTGCGACATTGACACGCAAATGCTACGACAGCTTCGGTCGCGCAACGGAATCAGCTGCTGACTTGTAATCAAAGCTTCATTGGTTCGATCCCGGCCGAGTCAGTTTGGAGAACTGAGCTGATCGTAGTCTTACTATTTTAGAATAAAACCATACACTTGATTCCAGTCTGTAACAGCCGGTGTAATTTATAATACTTGTAAAGGTTAGCTTTGTTTTTTTCTATTCTGTTATTCTCTCCGCCGCGTTCATGTTCCCAACTTCAAACCCCCACCCCGCCTCCCCCCCAACGTATTTGACACTGCTGTTTTCACATAGACGCGCTATAACAGAGGTACACTCAACTCATGCCAATGATTCTACATCGGATCAAGAATGCACTTTTGCCATCACTGTACTTTGTATATGTACATGGGAACCTCTGCACTCGTGACTTTACGCTGTAGACCCGGCTCTTACATGCAAAGGACGGTGCATGTGCCCAAAACATTAACATTTATATGTTATTTACATAAAAGCCAGATCTGATGTAGAACCGTCATCATGTAAGTAAATAACTCAAGGTAAATAACACTTGATTTACCTATTTACCTTTATTCATTTACTTACTTCCTACAGCGTAAAGTCACGAGTGCACAGCTTCCCATGTACATATACAAAGTACAGCGATGGCAAAAGTACATTCTTGATCCGATGTAGAACCCTTGTCATGTAAGTAAATAACTCAAGGTAAATAGGTAAATAACATTAGATCTGGCTTTTATGTAAGTAACATATAAATGTTAATGTTTTGGGCACATGCACCGTTCTTTGTATGTAAAAGCCAGACCTACAGCATAAAGTCACAAGTGAACTGCAGAGCTTCCTCTGTTTGATCGTCAAGGGCATGCTCACAAATTACACGTGTAATGTCATAAAAATACCTGCCGACACTTTAGTATGCGAGCAATGGTACAAGAATGTAGTTAGACTTTTTTTGGGGACACACACCACGCTAGTGTTTAGATCGGGAAGGTGTAGTGTTGGCGAAATAAATAACATGCAAGCTATAGCGCATCTTTATGTGATCCAAATAAATAACATGCGAGCTATAGCGCGTCTTTATGTGAAAACAGCAGTGTCAGATGGGGGGGGGGGGAAAGAGTGGGGGGGGGGGTTGGGTAGGGTAGAATGAAGAGAATGAAACTGAATATTAAAAAAAAAAAAAAAACGAAACTAACCTTTACAAGTATCATAAATTACACCGGCTGTTACAGACTGAAATCAAATGTATGTTTTTATTCTAAAATAGTAAGAATAAGAGCAGTTTACTTCTCAAAACGGAGTCATGCAGGATCGAACTCGTGACCTTTTGATTCCCAGTCAGCAGCAGATACCATTGCACCACGGCAGTTATATTTTTGAATAAAAGCGCACTTGTTCTGTTATATTTGTACCTTTTGTGAAAGTGTGTCTTTGATATTTGGACTTCAGGCTTCATACATTATATAGTTTATACCTACATTTTGTCAATTACTACTAGAATATGAAAAAAACGAAAACGGAACACACATGAAATGTGTGTGTTCCAAATAACAATCTATTATTTCCACTCTAAAACTCCACTTCACTCCCAGATAATCAATCAAGGCATGAGCTGGGAGAAGTTCGTGCATGTTCTAAGTCGGTGGGGGGATGGAATAGTCGGCAGCTTGCCTTTATCAGCACATTTAGAGGACAAAAGATGCTGGCGGAGAGGTGTGAACGGATTTAAGAAGTGATTTAAGGTGGGACGGATCTACACGTTTTTTCGTAGGCTCTGGTAATTCTAGTGTTAATGGAATATTTTTTGCAAGTTTTGTGACATTTTGTGGAAAACCTCAGATGATGCTGCACAGCGCTACTTAAAAGGACTGCAAATCCCAGCAACCCTGGGAGTTCTACATCATTGAGCAGCTTCTAGGTGAAAGATGAGGGCACTGTGTCATGAGTGAACGTTTTGTTGGATTTCTTTAGTATCTGTAATATAAATCACCATATCATAAATATACACAAAATTTTTTATAATTTTCTTTACCCGACCTGTTCATACTTAAAACAGGTTTATAAAAATGTTTAAAATTTTGGAAGCCTTTGTTTTCATACAATTTTAAATAGTTTTGTATTCAAGTAAAGAAAACATCTTTGCGATATGGAGATTGGAATAAACTAATAATGTTTGACAAAAAGATTTTTGATAAATGACCTAGCTGTTCCTTAATTTGTATCATTATAAACCTGCAGTTGGTTTGGTTTAATTTTATGGTTTTGTGATCTATTGTAAACCAGTAACAGCATACTGCACGATAACGTGCAGTGAATACACTTGACTTGAGCTCTTTCTCTGTACATTTATCATTCGTTTGCTCAGAGGTTGATGCGCTTGCTACTTCCTGAGCAGCTCTTCTTTTCTCCACCCTGGCAGCCCGCTGCTTCTCTTCTTTCATCGGCATCTTTTCGCGTTAAAACTGATTAAGTTAGTTTTTGTGTTGCAATTACTTGGTACGTTTTCTTTAATTTTTCACTTAAGATAGCACTTAAGTCTTCAATCTGCCTCAAGAATGATTAGCAAAGGTGGTAGGGAATAAGAACGGCGCCCATACACATGCGCGGCAAGGCCGCCGTGCTGCACGCTGCCGAGAGTTGATTCTACAATAAAATCAAATAAAAATAAAAAGAGTAATAAAACTCATCACCCCGAAAGCGGATAGTAGACATCACATAGTATATGTGTACCAACTTTCAAGTCAATAGGTGAAACATTTTGCGAGCTACAGGTGATTTAAAATCCTGGACAGACAAATGAACAGCCACAGTAGCGTATTATACAAGAAGATAAATTAAAAAAAAAAAAAAAAAAAAAAAATCACATCTGTACCACATTTGTGTGGAAAATGTTGGTACTCAGTTGCAGTGTGAACGTAGCACAAATTTGTTTTCAAAAATCAAATGTAAGGTGTCATGTTGCAATTAGGCTTTAGGCTGTAGTGGTTTAATAATGGTTTGGTTATGAAAAACAGACATTCTAAAAAACGAGTAACAGGCTAAAATAATAAAAATGATAACTATTAAACAGAAACAACAGGACATGCTTTAAATTGGATCATAACCAGTAACCATAAAAATCACTGCAGTGAAACTATAAAAAACAAACATAGAAAACTAGTGTACAAACCACAAGGGCCATATACGTTGTTCTGGACTGAGTATGGCAGTCTTTAATCAGATTTACCTATAGTGATGATTGGGGATTAATATCCATATAGACGTGGAAACTGACACTTTTGACAAATGTTTTACTCATCTGTTAAACACAATAGAGTTTGGCCTTGTTATAATCATGCATTAGATGTAACATTCAAAATTATTGTAACTACTAAAATGAACTATACTCAATTACAATATCTTGTCCAAAGAACATACTTTTTTTTTATTTAAACCAAAAGCACCTACAGAAGTGACAGAATATAATTTTTGCCTTGTACATAGTGCATGTCATTAAGTTCTTTCCCATAGCAGGTTTACCCACGCACCTGGAGATTTGTACAAATGTGTACTTGATTATATGGTTGACCACGTTCATACCAAGAATACCTTAAGGGAAAGACCTACTTTAACAATACAAATCCAATAAAATAAACTACCAAGAACAGGTGCATCAACTTGGATTATTATTGCTGAATTTTGAATGCCATTATAAAAAGCCAGATTGTCCAGTCACTTTCAGATTTAAAGAGATGTCTATAGTTTCACACTGATGATTCGGGCTGTGTCTTTAAGTTGTATGTTTTGAGATCTTAAAACATAATATTTTTGAATTAATAAAACAATATTTAAAAGAAGAAACATTACTGTACCTAATTCCACAAGCAATCTGATAAGGTGTTGTTTTCCAAGACTCTGCATCAATCTGCTTCCCATCTAGAAGAGTGACTTTGATAGGCTTACTTTCTTTCGCAGACTTTTCAGCAAGCAGCAAATCATGCTCTTCTTTCAGTTTGTTGTATAGAGCTAAACGGTCTTCAATATACTTGGGCCAAGGTTTCAGCTAAAATAAATAAATAATTAAAATAAAAAAAATAAATCACCAAAACAATCTTCAGATGAGTAACTTGTTTACAGTACATTCAAAGAGAACATGTATCTGAATTGCCTAAAGTAGCTCATATGCTTGTGTATGCTGATGTAATAATGCTGCTACCATTATCATCACCCGTTTAACAGATATATTCTAGGTTTACCCAGGTTAGGTTCTCCTCCACTCTTTGGGTCTCACTCCAAAGGATGCCCAGGACTATATTCTTTTCATACCATTAATATTACCACCTCCAGCCATGTCTTCTTTGGTCTCCCCTTTGGCTCCATCTCTTCCACCTCATCCTCCATCTTGCACACTGCTTCTCCTAATCATCCTCTGCCCATTCTCTGCCAAACTACCTTAATTTGCTTGTCCTTAGGAAAACACCTACATACTCCACATCTTTCCAGCATTTACTTTGAGTCTTTCTGACCCAAACTAGATTTTCATTTTAGCATCTTCTCCTTCACTTTACTTTTTGCCATTAACATGAAATAAATGGCATAAAAGAGTTCTCACGGAAATGCTTCATACACTTCCCTGGTTGCCACCTCAATCACGATCATGAAAAGCAACAGAATCAGAATGGATCCCTAGTGAATCCCCACTTTCAGATCAATGCTTTCAATCGCTCTATCTGGTATTCTGAACGACTGTGCAGCTAATGACTACAGACATTAATAATATTCATCCACCTTCAACTTTCTTCATCCCCTCCTCACCACATCTTGTTGCACGTTCTTCACATCTACAAATACATATTGGGGTCACTTTTCTTTAACCCAATGCTTTTTTTGCATATCCCTCAAAGCCAGGCATGAAACCAATCTGCATTTCACCAGATTTTGCAGAACTTTGGATTATTTTCACTAGCACTCTTTCAATCAACTTATTTACTTGGCCCAAAAGTTTAACTGCTCAATATGATCCACACTCCAAAAGATCGCCCTTTATACTTTGTACACTGAAATAGACACACTCCTTTTCCAATTTTCAGAAATCCTACCTTAATTCACAGTCATGTTGCACAGATCCATCAACCATTTAACTTTCATGTAATGCACACCTAAAACACGTTATCTTTGGCCAAGTTGATTTGCAATTTTGAATTCTTTCTCTTCCCTTTGTCATTTTGCAGCTAACTTGCAAACTCCCCTCAATTACTTCTTACACTCTTGTAGCTGCTCTTCTACTATTTTTCCTGGCTTCCTTATAGATCGCCTTGTTACCTCAAACCTGTGTTTTGATGCTCCTTTTAGCATCTTCTCATTTACTTAACTAACAATCTCTATCTCATTATTCTACTCAGTATTCCCTTGTGTTCAAGCAGTGCCTTTGTCCAAATGGAAACAACTATTGTGCCCATTTCACCATCAGATTCATATGTCACTAACTTCCCATTTCACTAACTTCTACTCATTCTACTCAATATTCCCTTGTGTTCAAGCAGTGCCTTTGTCCAAATGGAAACAACTATTGTGCCCATTTTACCATTAGATTCATATGTCACTAACTTGTTTTATTTCTTCTTAAACACTGTGTTGCACATAACTATTTCCATCACATCAGCAATTGCCACTAATATCTCATCCTCAAAAATCCCTAGTATCAAAGATAAAGCCTTGGACACCCTCATAAAGATCAGCACTGGCTAAACCTGCTCATTCATGTCACCACCTATTACAGTTACCTCTATCACCTCCAACTCAGCTTAACAACTTCAACATGCTAACTCACCCTCTTCACCGTCGCTATACCATGTGCCCATTTTTCAGTACACCAACACCATCACTGCTAGCACTTCCACATCAGAAATTCTTTTGCCTTCCACTCTTCCCACCAAACATTCTCACACCTTTACCTTGCCATTTTGTTTCATGTATGCAGCACACATGTACTTTCCTTTTTTTAAACACTTTCACCACTTCACCCTATTATCCAGACAACCGCTATACAATCCTCATTCTGTCAACTTCACATCTCTTACTCACTGCTTCTCCTTCATTTCTCCTGCCACCAAAACCGACTTGCCATAGTGCATCCGGTCTAGGACCACCATAAACAGGGTTTACCCAATTTGTTCACTGGCCGAGTACCCCAGCTTTCTGCTTGACATAGATAGGTGGGGGCACCCTTATGGTACTGTGGGATGTTTCCTACGAATAATTTGTAACACTAATATTTGTATCTTGCCATCAAGGACAATACTGGAGCACAAACTTTCAAGGCTCCGTCTAAGTCACCCGCTACAACATGCAAGAGACATCACATCTTTATTATAGGCTGACCAATTCTGAAAAGAAAAAAAATCTCTCTCTTTAACTTACTTAAAAATAGAACTGTATGTGGAGACAATTATGAGTAGATTCAATATTTAGTATAGACTACAATCTGGTATCATGCTTTCAAAAAAGAATAATGATGATTTCATTTTTCAAAAAAATGTATTTCACTGCACTTCACTTTATAAATGCCTATGATGCAATACTTTTTTTCTGAGAGAAACAGCTTAATATGTTAATTAAAATTTGGATTGGTCAGCTTATTTTACTAAATAGACTGTTCTTATCCAAAACAAAGCCTATGACATTTTACTTTCAACTCCTGTCATATGTTTCATATTACATCACAATGTAACTCCGTTAATTCATCTCTGTGCCTGTGGTAAAATAATGTTGTAAACTGTGTCATGCTATCTATATAAATACACTGATTGAACCTCTCATTATAGGCATTCATCAGAAAAAAGTGAGATTAAAATAAAAAGTCAAACATGGAAACACACAATCTTATTCCAACTGAACTCTTTGTTGTAATTTGTATGTGTAATGAGGATTACGCAAACCATAACATAGAAGACTGTGATACTAGTTTATAATCAGCCAACCATTAAAAAAAATGGAATGGAAGGCAGAAGTTGCAAAGGAAAAGGACTATACACCAATCCTACCCTATCAATTATTTTCATCTATGAAGTTTACAGCTGTCCATATCCTGTGTTAACACGATTACCATTGTAGTGTTGAACAAATAGCTACAGGTATCTCCATTACCACTAATTTAGCCATAGTCTGTCTAAGACATATGAAGTATAGGTCGAGTATTATCATAATGCTTATTGTTTGTATTCCAAATTACTTCTTAATTGCAAGTACATTACTTCATGTTAATGAAAGACATTTTGATGGATTCCCAATTGTGCATTTGTTCTTCCACATGATAAATTGACTGAATGTTCTATTGATCCGAGAGGATTTTTAGACCTGAACCTTCAATTTTTTTTTGTCTTTGTAAATTTTACTAAAAATGGCCTCTTTATTACAAACATCCATCCATCCATTTTCCAACCCGCTGAATCCGAACACAAGGTCACGGGGGTCTGCTGGAGCCAATCCCAGCCAACACAGGGCACAAGGCAGGAACCAATCCACCCAGGACACACACAAACACACCCACACACCAAGCACACACTAGGGCCAATTTAGAATCACCAATCCACCTAACCTGCATGTCTTTGGACTGTGGGAGGAAACCCACGCAGACACGGGGAGATCATGCAAACTCCATGCAGGGAGGACCCGGGAAGCAGACCCAGGTCCCCAGGACTCCCAAGTGCGAGGCAGCAGCACTACCCACTGCGCCACCGTTGTTACAAACAATCTAATGAAAACATCCAAGTTTGCACAGTTTAACTACAGCATCTGCAACATTTTTATTTTTGTATCTGTTTATTGGCAGCTGGTAACAGAAAAAGAAAAAAATGAGAAATTATAATTTTGAAAGAAAAGTAAACTAAAACAAAAAAAAAACTGAACATAGAACCACGTGCCACTAAAAAGAGTAAAATTAATACATGTTATTGCAAGCAAGCACTGACTTCAAATGATAAGAAATATTTGTAAGAGCTGCCAAGCATGTTTTGTTCAAATAATGAGCGGAACATTCTTTTAATACACATTATTACCTTTACTTCACTGGCTACTTCTTTCTATGAAGTACAAAGCTGTTCATGTGGAAATATGATGTGTAAAGACAAACTAATATATATGCATGCAGGGGTGTAAAAATATTGCTCCGTTTAGTTTGATAAGAGGCTCTCATTTCAAAATTTGAGGAGAATAAAACAATATATTGTACAGAGTACAAAAAGAAACAGTGATTATAAGAGCTACTTGAATTGCGTGAGGTGTGTTAAATTTAAAAAAGCAAGTCCATAGTGTGGGTAGCCCCTCTTTCCATTGAAAAACCTCCCATACTCCTTTTCCCCAAAAGAAAAAGATACAATGAAAAAAAAAGACTTTCTAACATACTTCGTTGAAGACAACACTGCACTTGGGAACACTTTAGCTTCCCTTTAAAGTTCCAAGTGGTACTGTCCATCAAGTGGCAGGGCGTAAACATACAGTGCGACAAATATGTCAAACAACAGTAACATACACCTGTGTTAATATCACAAACATGTTGACTAATATACATAGAAATCATCCTTCTCTGTTAATTGGTGGAACCAGAAGAAAATATGAAGCAACACAGCTAAGTCTTACTACAGCATTTTGGCAGACTTTCCTGGCTGATTCAATCAGTCATAAAGAAATCACTGCAGTAGCCGACATGGTTATAGTGGTAGAAACAAGACATTGTTCGATAGTGCCGAATGCAGGATTATACAACATATATGTCCTTGAACCACAATGACTGTGATGTTCCCTGCATTGTATGAAAAGACAAAAGCTCAACCTGAATTGAACTTGAAGATGAATTGTGAAAAGTAAACACTTCTGTTCTAACTACAGATTGATGTTTAAGACTGCAGTGAACTACTTAACCATACCGGAAAACGACCTTACAGCAGAAAGGGGAAAGGAAAATGAAAAGACACACGCTTCCAACACAATCAGTTGAGTGACACTGGTGAAAACCTGGCCAGAGAGATAAAAAAGGCAGTAACAGCACTGAAACTAGAGAGAGGAAATGTGACTATTCTGTGAACAATGACAATAGAAAAAATAATGTGAATGCAATAGTGATTTCTGTTCTGGAGTCACAAATAGGATGTTTTACGCATCACCTTGCAAGGAGCAGAAAAATAATATGTTGACCTGAACAAGAGGTACTGTACCAATTTAATATTTCAATTACATGATAATTTTCATGTTAGTATGATTACTTACCTTGATCTTTTTTAATGTTGCATTTCATAGGTATATACATTTTATAAATGTTAATATTTTGATCATTTATATTTATGCAGAGTTCGAACAAAGAAAAAGGCCTGTCACCTCATCAGAAAAGACATTAGATTCATCACCAGATGAGAAGAAATCTGCTAAGTCTGAACTGTTTGGGGAGTTGTTTAGGGAGCTGTTAGTGGCCCAGGAAACAAGTAACAAGTCATTTGCCAGAGCTGCTGTGTATCAGCAGATGTCGTGCACAGTGGACTAAATTCCATTGTATTCTGTTCCACTTGCATGGTGAGAAAGAAAAAAAAAAATACATACCACATATCTTCAAATTTGAAAGTTAGCTCAGCTTTACTATATCAAAAATGTATGGAAATCGTGAAAACACTATTTTATCAAACGAAATCATGAACTTTGTAAAATAATAACACCCTGATATATACATAACAATGACCACAACTGTTCTGCAAGTCAGTGACTCCAAAAGGTCTTAGTTATGCCTGTTTTGCTACCCAATGTGGGTATTTTTACTATTTTTAATAAATGACTATTTTAAAAAGATGTAAATGCACCTTTGATACACCTTTGATGCACTTATACAGGGCATCTACAATAAAACTTTTGACGGTGGGTCACAGAGAAGCTGTGTAAATCAAGAATCACATATGGCTGGCACATTTTAGGAGTCCTTAGTTTAAAGAAATATGAAAAAAGATGTTATTTGCTCAAAGGGAAAATCTTACTGACAGTTGGTCACATGTGACTAAAAATAAATAAGAATAACATAAAATAATAAAATAATTTAATTCAATTAAAATGCATAGATTTGTTAAAGTGACATTTCTAACCAGCTTAATCGAAAGAAAATGACATCATATAAAAACTGATCAATCAATTGGAGAAATTTTTAAAATGTAAGTATTTTTTGGAATCATTTAAGGAATGTAAAAGTAAGGTTAAAAAAATTGCAAAATTTGACAAACAGAGGGCAAATTTGAATAAAATCATGTAAATATCCAACAAGCTATGCACTTGACCAATGCTTTTTAATTTTCATATTGAAGAAATCTGACAAAACTTCAATATCAATTAATCAAAATGATTTTTTTTTTAATTAATTTGTCTACATAGGTCTTCATTCGTTTGATCGAAAATCCAACATGCTAACCACTTGAGCAACACTGATAATTCATATATACAGTATGTGTTGGCTAAAAGCACTATATAAATGTGCATTCACTAAAAGTATAATGAAATGAAAAATTTTTATTTGACATATTAATGTACAGATCCCGGGTCAAACTGATAAAATATTGCATTGTCACTTGAGATCAGCAAGCATGCAAAGAACCGAAAGGAAATTGGTTCAGTAAAAGTGGGTAAAAAATTGATCACAAACTTTGACCCAAACAGAGAGGGCAAGTTGAATAAAATTGTGTAGTAATAATAATAATCTTCAATCATCTAACAGTAACATTTAATGAATGTATTGTATGTACTTATACAATGCATATTTTAATAGACACGTTTATAAAAAAAGACCTACTCTCACCTCTGAACGGCCATCCTGGTCAGAGGTTGGTTTACCTTTCTTCTTCCCACCATCAGTGCATTTCCCTTCTTTACATCCCTGAAAAACATGTAGTAGTAGTAAACAAAATATATCAAAGTTCAAAATTCTTTTAGGAAGCACTTTTTTAGCCATGAACAGGTCAATTGAATACCATTTAAACCTGGTGGAATTTTGGACAACTGACTTCAAAGCTAAGACACATACTGTATACTTTCCTGTATACTGCTGTACAAAGAAAATTACCTATTTCTATAATATCAAAATTCACTCTTTTACAATAAAAAAAACAAGTAAAAATATGCATAATGGAAAGATAACATTTTTTAGCTTGTCTTCAAGAAAACAAAATACACTGCCTATAAAAAATGTTAAGGAAACACTACCACTATCTTTTAACAGCTGATAGCTACAGGGAGTACTTCATTAACAGCGCAAGCTGATTGCGAATGATACATGTGCTTCCATTAAAAAGAAAGCAATGATTGTAGACTTTCAACAACAGAAACAGATTTTACTGTCTTTTTTCAGATAAATACTAAAGCATTTAAGTTGTAATTATGATTTTTCTGTTTCTTTTAATAATATGTTTTCAAGCACCAACACAAAAAAATCATTAACATTTAGTGTACACTACACTGCACTGCACTGCATTTAGAACAGTATTTGAGGCTTGTCTGAATTAAAGTACAGACAGACATTTATTGTCAGAAGGTGCAGTCGACTCAGTGTGAGACAGATTTGCACAGAAACACAGGAGATTGTAGAGAGACAGGAACTTTATTCAAACACTGCAAACAAACATTTGTATCTTTTTCAAAAGTTTAAACTGTGCTCCATGACAAGACAGAGATGACAGTTCCGTCTCACAATTAAAAGAATG
Organism: Erpetoichthys calabaricus; assembly: GCF_900747795.2. Lineage (NCBI taxonomy): Eukaryota > Metazoa > Chordata > Cladistia > Polypteriformes > Polypteridae > Erpetoichthys > Erpetoichthys calabaricus. The sequence goes on along the minus strand of NC_041400.2, from coordinate 148,738,161 downwards.
CAAACATGTCTTCCTCTTCAAAGGAGTGTGCGTCAGGAGCAGAGAATGTCAGAGAGAGAGAGAGAGAGAGAGAGATAAAAGCAAACAATCAAAAATCAATAGGGCTGTTTGGCTTTTAAGTATGCGAAGCACCGCCTGGACAAAGCAGCTGCAAGGAAGGGAGCAATGTGAAGGTAGTCTTTCAGCATTTTTTAGAGGAGCATCTGTATCCTCTAGGCCAGTGTGCGAACAGCCCCTCTGCTCACACCCCCTCCGTCAGGAGCAGAGAATGTCAGAGAGAGAGAGACAGAGACAGAGAAAAACGAATAAACAAAAATCAATACGTGCCGTTCGAGCTTTTAAGTATGCGAAGCACCGTGCAGGAAGCATGTCGCTTGACAAAGCAGCCACATGTAAGCCCAGCAAGGAAGGGAGCAATGTGAAGGTAATCTTTCAGCGTTTTTTGAGGAGCAGCCGTATCCTCTAGGGGTGCGAACAGCCCCTGTGCTCACAATATATTTGAGTTGTATTTAATACGTAATACGTGCTCTGGTTGGGTAGCTTCTCAGCCATCTGCCAATAGCGTCCCTTGTATGAAATCAACTGGACAAACCAACTGAGGAAGCATGTACCAGAAATTAAAAGACCCATTGTCTGCAGAAATCCGTGAACCAGCAAAAAATCCGCGACATATATTTAAATATGCTTACATATAAAATCCGCGATAGACTGAAGCCGCAAAAGTCGAAGCGCGATATAGCGAGGGATTACTGTAACTAAAAGAAGTTAAAATTACTGTGTAACTGAAAATGTAAACATGCCATGCCAGAATATAGACTGAGTGATGGATTTTTCTTATTAGGTGTCCTTGATACATTACGACCTAGAGTGACAGGATTTCAGCTTTAAGTTCAATAAAATTAAAGAAAGGGAGCAATTAACTGCAGTATATCGGGTAGACAAGTAGGCTGCAGCTCTTTCTATAAACAGAGAATGTGGAAGGGAATAAGTGGATCACTTAATTTTTACACCTCCTTTATGTGCCTTACCCTTTTCTGATTGGGGTTTCTAAACTCATTCTTCAGTTATACTGCCAATGGGAGGGCGTAGTGGTCTAAATCCAACTCAGAAAAGAAAGAAAGCACAGAAGTTGGCCGAGAGAGGGGGGGAAAAAAAAAATGGAGGTTCTACTTTTGCAGCTGGATAAGAACATCAAAGCTCTAGGACAGGCTGCAGTGGAGTGAAGAGGAAAACAGCAGCAATCACCAAGTACCACCACTTGCAAACATGAAAAAACTGGATAGGGTGGAGAAAATGCATGATGCTATGGTCACAGCCAGCACATGACTGCAGCTCTGTTACTTAGAGAAAGGATGTAAATGTCTTTGATGAAAGATTTGCTTTTGAGCTTTACCTGGAACAGTTTGCAGTATATACTGTATGTACCTGAATAAATGGTCAGCAGAAGAGAAACAGGGCTATCTCATTGTTGCACTACAAGGTCTGGCCAAGCAAGTTCTCAATGCTATATATAGTAGGGATAACCTTTTCCATAACCTGGTGGGAGCTCTGCAGAGACGTTTTGGTGATAAATGCCACAAAGCACAAACTCCACTTAGCCGATGAAGGCTAAACAGGCAGCCCCTGGGGTAATTTGGGACCTGTGAGGCAACGCAAAGCACCATACCTTCTGCATTAAGTTCATGTGCAAGAATATTTGGCTGTTCAAGTGTTTCTGAAAGTGCATTCATCTCCGTCTTGGTGCCATCAAGTAACAATCATGGGGCTAGCTTCAAATCCTCACAGGCAGATGAGGTGCTCAGAGTGGCAGTCACACCACAAACATGCCAAAATCTGAATATTGATGGATGACTGCAATGCCTCTTGTCTGCCCCAATATGACCCTTCCCAGATAGAAAGTGCTTGCTACTGACGTGGGGAAAACACATTTTCCCCACAGTGTGCCCAAAACCAGCCCCAAAAAACTGAGATGTTTGTGGAAAACAGAGCAAGCAGGGAAAGACACCAAAATGGAACACTGCAACAGCACAAATATGTGAGATGGTTAGGTGGGACAGTGGGATGTTTTCATCAGGACAGTGGCCTTTATGTTACAGATATATTACTTCAATATTACAATTCAGGGTCTTAGCAAGGAAGGAAAGCAAAACAGTCCACTGGTTGGCGAACTCCACAGCATCTGGACTATCACCAGTTACCAAAGTTCAATGTATGGCCCACAGACTTTGACAATTGGCATTACCAATAGCAAAGCTCAGTATCTGTACTCGTTTGTAGATATTACTGATCACTGCATCTTGGGCCTAAATTTTCTGTGGCAGTCATTGAATAATCTAGCAGTGCTTGGTAAAGATCCCACTGTGAAGATGTATTGGTCTTAGGGGCTTTGCATAGCCTAACAGAAGAAGAACAGCATAACACACAAAGATTTGTATCCTCTCCCCAGAATTGACAATGCACAGAGAGCATCTCTGGGTGGCCCTTGTTAGACCTCTGGGTGGCCATGGTTTAGACATCTGGAACTTTAATTGGAAATTAGAGTTCTTTCAACAGGCATGCCTCAAAACTCATTTGGGCATGGAAATTGTATGTTTGAAACCATGACATCTGTTTAATGCAATACCACCATTTTTGGTCATTGGGGGGAATGTGACATATTTGATGGTGTATGCTCCTGGCTTAGAGGCAGCTCACTGGAACCTCTGCAGAGTATTGGAGTGTATAAGACAAGCAGGTCTTATAATAGCTTAACCCCAAAAATGTGAGCCACTATGTGGAGAACTGGCATTATGGGGGCATATGGATGAGCCGACTCATCCAACAAACCTTGCTAGGGTGGCTGTTACAAGAGACTGGCAACACAGTAATAACATTCAATGGCCCAACTTGATTTTTTGGGGTGTTGCCTTCATTTATCACTGATCTGTCAGGAACTTTGCCAGCCTTGAACACTACCATAGAAAAGAGATGTCCATTCAAAAAACGGTGAAGAAAGGAAGATAGTATTTAAACATTTATATCCTCCCACAGTCCAAAGACATGCTGGTTAGGTGGATTGGCGATTCTAAAAAATTGGCCCTACTGTGTGCTTGGTGTGTTTGTGTGCGTCCTGCGGTGGGTTGGCACCCTGCCAGGATTGGTTCCTGCCTTGTGCCCTGTGTTGGCTGGGATTGGCTCCAGCAGACCCCCGTGACCCCTGTGTTCGGATTCAGCGGGTTGGAAAATGGATGGATGATGGATGGATAGACTGCACTTATGGAAGTTCCAGTTTAATTCTTTCTAGATCTGGATAAGCTGGTAGTTGTGGATGATGATGCAAGTGGTACAGGACTAAAGACTATGAAGGGACTAGCTGGATGAGCAGGTTGTTGTGTACTATAGTAGGGCTTCTAGTCAAGCAAAGAGTAACTACTGTATGTCCATACAATTCCTTCTAGCAGTAGTGCACACCATCCACCACTTCTTTCACCACCTATGTGGTTCCTCTTTCAGTTTGTGCATAATCCACATCTAATGGACATAATTATTTAAATTTCCATGAGCAACAGCGTCAGATAAGTACTTGAATTTTCTGCAGGAATATGACTAAGATTAAAAACTGGGAAGATGAAAAAGAATGGTAATGCTTATGTGTTATATTAGTGGTCCTGTGCAATAGTTAAGTGCAGGTAATGTTTGTGAGCACAGAAAAAAGATGCAGTCCACAGCAAGCAGGTGTCACCACTAAAGTTTGACCTCAAGGACGCTACAGTATATACACACACAAAATTTATTGTCATTATGTCTTACAGTTCAATAGTATTTATAGTATTTATTGCTAGTATTACTGGTAATCTTCTTCTAATGACCTGTCCCCCAACACTGTCCCTACTACATCAACAACACCTCTACAACTAAACCAGGAATGGCCAGTGAAAAATCCACTTCTGGCCATCAGTAATTTCCATCCATAACTGAAGACTAAGTGAGGAGACAACTAAGGAAGCTATACACAGAAAAAGCCACAGGACCAGATGGAGTCAGTCCTCATGTTCTTAAGGCCTATACTGATCAACTGTTTGGTGTCCTCTGTCACCTATTCAGTTGATCCCTGAGCCTCCAGAAAATGCTGCTGTTGTGGAAAATATCCACTGTTATTCCTATTCTAAAGAAGACAGGCACCTCTTCACTTAATGACTACAGATTAATGGCACTGGCATCTCAAATCATGAAGACATTTGACAGGCTGGTCCTGGACACTAAGAGTTCTCTTGAGGTAGACCACCTGGACCCATTACAGTCTGGCTATTGGACATGGATTAGAATGAAGGATGCAATCATCTGTTCTACAAGGCTTACTCTCACCTGGACAAAGGTAGCAGTACTGTCAGGAGTATTTTTTTATTTCCCCAGTGCCTTTAATACCATCAAGCCATCCTTGTTAAGGGTTATACTCAAAGATATAAAGATGGATGAGGCTAGGGTGTCCTGGATAATGTACTATCTGTCCGGCAGACTGCAGATTGTTATTCTCAAGGACTTTACCTATGATACGCATGTGAGCAACACTGGAGTACCACACTGAGCAGTCTTGTCACATTTCTTCTTTACTCCATACAATTCAGACTATAAATATAACACCAAGTCATGTAACTTGCAAAAGTTCTCAGCTAATTCTGCACATATGGGGTACAATGATAAGGGGGTGGTGAGACAGAATACAGGAGTCAGGGGAAGAACTCATTTGCTTGGTGCAGAATGATGTCTGCAACTTGACATCAGCAAAACCAATTAAGTAATTATTGACTTTCACCACACCAAAGAGCCTCTATGTCTAATCACTACTCAGGGAGTGGTTGTAGAGGTGGGGCACTCCTACAAGTACATGGGGGTTCACAGCAATGACAGGTCGGACTGGTCTTGTAACACAAAGGAGCTATATAAAGGGCAGAGCAGGCTCTTTTTCTTTTCCAATGAGACTGCATTCCTTTAATATGGGTAGTGGCATCCTTCACATCTTCTACAACTCTGTGATGGCCAGTGTGAACTTCTATGCTCTGGTGTGGTGTGCTGGGTCGGTAACATCACTTCATGAGAGGCTTACTAAATCAACAAACTAAAAGGGCAGGCTCAGTTATGGGACGCACTCAGGACCTTTGGAGTTATTAGCAAAGTTGAGAATTAAGACAAAAATGAGTGTCATTATGAACATGGAGTACTTTCTGCCAATGAATCATTCAGAAGAAGTGTACCAGGTGACAATACACTGCATAATGCCTTACTGTGACTACCAAGTAATAAGCTTTCTTTTGTTTTAAATTTTCTTCCTTTGTAGTCATTCTGGTTTGTGTATACATATTTATTTATCAATATATTTATTTAATGAGCTTTATTTGGGGACAAATAAAGTTCTATCTATGTAGAAAAGTCAAACATGCAGCTACAATATAGTATGTGGTATAACAACACAGTGTAGCAGAAAACAATGGCAACAGCAAATATCAATAAATGTCCAATTTTAAATTAAAAAACACATATGACAGGCAAAGCACAAACATTACATTTGTATAATATATATTTGTTTATATTATTTTCATGCTGGATGATTGTGACTCATTACACTGGATAAATAATCACAAGATCATAAACATTAATAACAAGTCTGTTGTTCCTCGGAGCTTCTGAGTTAAGTTTCTCTTCACTGGAAAGTCTGGCTGAAAGCATACTCCTCTCATTCCTTACTTGGGCTGGTGAGATATTCAAAGCCCAAATAGCTTTGGTGTCATTCTGTTTATGGGTGTAGACTTGTCAGCTTACATTTTCTGTCAATGTTTTTTTTTTTTTAATATCCTTATTTACATTTTAAACAGACACAAACTTTTAAATCAGAAAACAAAGTTATGCATGCATACATTTTAACAAAAGTTAAACACTAGATTATGTGCATTCAAAAACATTAAATAAAATGCAGCACTAAAAAGAACTTGTGCAAGCTACATTAATATCAGTAATATCCATTCAAACACACAGGGTTGAAAGGACTGTCAACATCAAGGCAGGAAACCAGTCACGGACATGAGCACACTCATGTATTGTTGGACAATGGTGGCTCTGAATCAGCACAGGCAATCAGAAGGCTGCCAGTTCAAATCCTGTAAATAACAGAAGTGATTCCACTTAACCTGCAATTGCTCCATCCTGGTTATGATGTTAACCTTAATCCTGTCCCACTACATATCCTACAACTTGCAGGGAAAACTTGGGGGTTGGTAGCAGGATTGGCACTCCAGCCGCTATAAAACTAAAACTCACACTGATCCGTTCCATTCCATTCAGACTTGTGTGGGGCTGAGGTGTCACCCGATGCATGGCTGTAGTTTGGTACTAATTTGGTTTCCTGAGGTGGTGCGTCATGTGGTGGGTGCAGCAACGCTCTGTACCAGTGCATGCTTCCAACTTTAGAGACAAACAGTCAACTTATTAACAATGACTTCTCCACTACACTATGCCAGAAGCATCTGAAAAAATATCATTTTACACAAGCAAATTGCAAAAGTAAAAATTACACATCTACAGTGCCACATTTAAAACCACATCTAATTACTGGCATCCTAAACATTTATTTAGCCAGGTTTGAAATTTGTACTGCCATTAGATAAAATTATGATCAAGTCCATAAAAGCTCAGTGTCAATAACATGCAACCATATAGGGTAACATTTGCTACAGGACTGAAGTCATTTTAATCCATTTATCCATCCATATTCTAACATGCTTCTGCGATTCAGGACTCATATATAGGCCCTAGAATCAAGACTATCATGGACACATTCATGTTCATACCAACACTCAAATCATACTACACCAATTTGGAGACACCAACATCTTTAACAAATAAATCCTTTTGACGTGGGACAGTTTAGAGACAGAGAGGGGAGATTGCGTTGGTTTGGACATGTGCAGAGGAGAGATGCTGGGTAAAAGATGCTAAGAACAGAGCTGCCAGGCAAGAGGAAAAGAGAAAGGCCTAAGCAAAGGTTTATGAATGTGGTGAGAGAGGACATGCAGGTGATGGGTGTAACAGAACAAGATGCAGAGGACAGGAAGATATGACGATCTGCAGTGGCAACCCATAACGGGAGTAGAAGAGGAATCTCAGTATAAATGAAAGAACTGGCAGAATTCACACTATATTCAGCTTAGTAATTGAACCTGGGACTAACACCTGCAAATTAATACTGCTTTTGATAGTATTTCAAGCTAAATTTAAATACTTTAGGCCAGGAAATAAGAACTGCAGATGTTAAACTTTAGCATGGTTTCACTATTTCTTAGTTTTAATGGCATATCTAATATACTGTAGAATGGTGAGTACTGTTAAATATATTACATACACTTTGCAAGATCTGTAAATCTTTACTGAATATATCGAAATGTAAAACATGAAGAATAAGATGTTTTATAAATCGAAATCAATTCATAAAAAGTATACAAATGAAAAACTAAGGAGTACAAAATAAATGAAACAAGACGTTGGAAAGACACTAGGAGAAGTATGGGTATCATGAGTAGGCACCATCCTACTCTGTTAAGGGGAGAAACGAACAGAAGTTGAGAATATGTAGCATAGTTATAAGTTATAGTTCTAAGTTTGATACGACCATCCCGTCTTGTAGAAAGCATACACTCTAAGAAATCATATGGCATCAACAACTCAATAAATACAATACAGTGAAAATGACCCATCAAAAGCATTTCATATGAGTAATGTAACATCCTTTTGACACTGCATCACTTAGCTTTGCCTGTAGATCACTTCACTAGCATTATAGTACGATTTAAATGAACACGCACAATGGATTACGTTGTAAATGTACTTAAATGTAAATGTATCCTTATTTTAATATATTAATAACGCACGCAAAACACGCCACGTGTTAATTCTTATAAAAAAAATGACTTACCTTCTGTTCAGCTTCCACTTTCATTTGTTTAATACCATCCGCAACGTCTTCCATTGTAACGAGAATTTACTTCTTCTTTTACTTGCAGTGCCTCAGTAAAATGACACTCGGCTAACACGCTCTAGTAATAATATTTGCCGGCGGAAGGAATTATTTTCTTCTTCCTGATCCGGGAGCTGATGCAACCACACGAAAGCGCTGCTAGTAAATCACGTGTCGCTACAAAGAAGAGGCGTCTTAGTTTTCAGCCAATCACAAGCCGCACAATCCTGACAGGTCAGCAGTATAATAGTTTGCAGCAGAACACGTGGCGCTTTTGTGTAGTGAGATCGGGAAGCTGACGACCTCAAGTATTTTAAAGGGCTGCAAACATCTGATGTAGCTTGTCTATTCAGAAGCAATATTTTAATGATGCAATTTAAAGCAGAAATTAACAAAGTAGTTACCCGAGTTTTTTTTTTTTAAATTTAATATTTTCATGTGGGACTCCATTATTGTAAACGTTGTATACTGTACTTTAGAATAAAGAAAAAAAGGAGCACAAATTTATTTTAAGTGTGTAAAGCCACACTTCTTGGTCGGTTGTAGACACTTAGAAAACTCTCACTATCTGACTAACAATTTTTTTAAGGGGTTGTTTTAAACGTCTGGATTTTTCAATAAAGTTAAATAAAGTACAATTTATATGTTTGTAGAAGTACGATGAAAAAACTGTTTTTGCAATTGCTTCATGAAATGTGTACCCTAGGTTTGCTTCCCACGCTAGATTGTTGCCTGTATTAAATTTGCACTTTCTGTGGTACAGACCCAAAAGACATCCATCCATCCATCCATCCATTCTCTTCTGCTCTTCGGGTCGCGGGGGCAGCAGCTTGAGCAGAGATACCCAGACTTCCCTCTCCCCGGCCACTTCTTCTAGCTCTTCTGGGAGAATCCCGAGGCGTTCCCAGGCCAGCCGGGAAACATAGTCCCTCCAGCGTGTCCTGGGTCTTCCCCGGGGCCTCCTCCCGGTTGGACGTGCCTGGAACACCTCACCAGGGTGGCGTCCAGGAGGCATCCTGATCAGATGCCCGAGCCACCTCATCTGACTCCTCTCGATGCGGAGGAGCAGCGGCTCTACTCTGAGCCTCTCCCGGATGACTGAGCTTCTCACCCTACCTTTAAGGGAGAGCCCAGACACGCTGCAAAAGACATGCATGCAAGGTTAACTGGTGGTTAAATACTGGCAGTTTGTGAGGTGGGGGGATATGGGCACAGATGTAGACTGTGACTGGTGATTAGCGAATCCAGCAGAGTTTGCTTTGTCTTGAGTTCATCGAAATTACAAAAAGGTTTGGGAGCTTCATTAACTCAACAAAATGCATGGATGCCAATGGTGAAGGAGGAACTGAACTAGTTTTTGACTGGACTGGAATGGTGCAGTGGTCTTTTAATTGTTCCTGAGGGTTAGGGAAGCATCTGCCAACTATGTTGGACTGACTATTGTGGACAAAAATATGCCCTGTGAGGCAGTTGTGCTAACCGCAGATGGAACAATAACCACAAACAAAATACAACAAATGACCACAAAATAGAAATAAATTAAAGCTTTTGAGGCAACTCAGGCCCCTTCTTCAGGCAAGAGAAGGGGCCTGAGTTGCCTCGAAAGCTTGCATATTGTAATCTTTTTAGTTAGCCAATAAAAGGTGTCATTTTGCTTGGCTTTTCTCAACATTCATAATGGCTAACACGGTACAACACCCTAGTACTACAATAAATTAAAGAAATACATATGTCGTTGTGCTGATAAGAGTTCTAGTCTTGAGGCACCCTTTGGCCGTGCCATGATGCTGTTGTATGGGACTTCCTTATTCCATTGTTTGAAGTCTCAGCTATGGGCGCAACTGGAATGTCTTTTTTTGTTTTCTATCTGTGTAGATGCTTCACATTTTTTTCTTTGTCAAGAAGCTATAAAATCCTTGTAAATAGTTATAAATCTTTACTTATAATTTTGCTGGATATTGTATTTTTGACACAGAGAGTGAGAGGCTATTTTAAGGATTGTTTTCTTATTTGCAGGTTGTGGCTAATTATCCATGTATCTGGCTGGCTTACAAAATTAGCTATGTAGCACAGTGTCGCAGCAAGTGAGTGAGCAAATGCACAGAGTTCAGTGTTATGTATCCAGTGGCAGTACTTATAATATTCTCATTATCTTCAGCTAACGTACCCCTCAAATAGAAATACTGTAAAAAAAATTTTAAGCAGTATACAAATTTGATTGAAGTACCAATTGGGTAATGACATGGGCAAAGCAACCCTATAGTACACATGCATGACAGTGCTGTTAATGGCTGCTATAGCTCTGAAATGTCATGCTGACCTTCCAGAACATTATTGAACACTGGAAAAAATGTTTATCTCTAAGCCATACACACAACAAATTTCTAGGAAAATATTTAGTGTACAAGGCAAACAGGGAACACAGTATATTTATTGCAAAAATGTTATGGTGAATTTCAATACTACTGGTGACTAGTCCAAACTTGGTACCTGCCTTTCTATGTGATTTAATTGGTGTAACCACAAGGGAGTGCCACTGAGCCCCAAACCTCAGACACAATATCACCCAATACAATTCCGGGTTCAAATAAAGGGTATTTATTTGTCAAAATATGTTTCCAGTAATAACCAGACAAAAGGCCAATACCAGAATACAATACATAATTGATGTTTTCCCTCCCTCCTTCCTCCAAGTGATTGTCGCCTGCTTAATCCCAACCCTGACTCCTCGTGATGAGCCAACAGGTTTCTTTTGAATTTGACCCAGGAACTACTTCTTATGTCACATACAAGTCATCTGAAGAACTTTTGGGTTGTGTGGAAACTGGGGTAGTCCTCCCTGACAGCTCCCTCTGGTGGCACCCAAGGAGGGGACTGCATTTCTGAACTCCAATCTCCAGCATGCCTTGTGGTTGTCCTAACTGAGGAACACTGCCTTCTGCCATGTGGGTGAATGAACTGCTCCCAGTACCAATGCCCTCTCAGTCCATCCATTATAGCCTCCTGTCTGGACAAGAAATCATTCTCCATCCCAGCCAGGATGCTGGTCCTTCTTCCATGGCACTTATATAGCCCTTCCATCAGCATTCAGCTCCACAAGGGGGTAAGAGTACTGCAGAGAAGGCTGTATGCTGTCCAGCTCTAACGTCCGACCTCTGGTGGAAGAAAAAGGAACATAATTAGCATGTGAGACACATTACTGATAATTTTCTCCCTATTGGGGTTGTGGCAGCTGTTCCTCCAATCTCAATTCCTCAGTCTTAATGGGTTGTTGTAAAGGACAGTGTCTCCACTGATGTCCCCACTCCTGACATTCAAAACATTGTTCTTTATGTGGGTAATATTGTTTTTATCCTTTTTCTTGAAGCAGAGAAGGAACTTGGCAGAACCCTCCCCTTCCAGTGCTTTAAATTTTTTTTGAATGGCTTCTTCTTGTCTCAGGTAGACACGGCCAGAGCAGGTGGAGACATATAGACATGTGACCTCAATGGGCTTATCCTATTGGATACATTCCCCCTGTTGGGTGAGTCTTTTTGTTTTGTGCAGACTCCCCATTATTCTTTTTGGCTTTTAGGTGCCTTGGGACCCTCTGTTAGTTAAAGAATGTCCCTTCACCATCTGTGTGGCCTTTACTACAGTACGAGGATGTTTCAGATTTACATCTGTAACAGGGGCATAACTAGACAGAATGGGGCCTCTAGGATTAAGTACATCAATATACAGTACATATATGCATATCAAACAGGGTGGCACGGTGGCGCAGTGGTAGCTCTGCCGCCTCGCAGTTAGGAGACCTGGGTTCGCCTCCTGGGTCCTCCCTGCGTGGAGTTTGCATGTTCTCGCCGTGTCTACGTGGGTTTGCTCCGGTTTCCTCCCACAGTCCAAAGACATGCAGGTTAGGTGGATTGGTGATTCTAAATTGTGCTTGGTGTGCTTGGTGTGTTTGTGTGTGTCCTGTGGTGTATTGGCACCCTGCCCGGGATTGGTTCCTACCTTGTGCCCTGTGTTGGCTGGGATTGGCTCCAGCAGACCCCCATGACCTTGTGTTTGGATTCAGTGGGTTGGAAAATGGATGGCATATCAAACATTTTGTACATTTTTATTCAAACAGGAAAAATATAACTATATAATGTAACTAACACACAATTTGATTTCTGAAGTCTTACAAGTGATATCATTTGCAATATGATTGCCTTACCCACTTCGCATTGCTACCATCGTTTATCAAATGGCCCACATAATTTTTATAAATACTAGGCTAACCCGCCTTTTAAGGCGACCGACTTTTATCCTCAATTTGTGTGCGCTCCATGTGTACATCAGGCATGTAAGTGTAGGGAATGAGAACATCAAAGTGCCCATTCATAACATCTCCCGAAAACCTAAGTTTTTTTTATCCCCTCGAGTGCCTGTCCAAACTTGGAGTGTAGGACTCCATAATAATATACTTGAAACTCATAGGGGAACAACTCTCCCGGGCCATTAGAACAGAAATGGTAGCATAAGTTTGAGACTTTGACATTTCAGTGAGATACTGAAGCTCATTTGTATAAGAGATTCCTGACGGCATCATTGTAAATGGCTGAAACCTTGACCAATTACTTAAAACATGTCGTACAATGTCAGCCCGAATCTGTACCGCTAAAGACGGAGTTTCATGCACTAAATAAGCTATAGATGAGAATAAGCAAGCACCATCTCCCCTTGTATTTACTACGCGGTGAGGCATTTGTACTCCATCAACATTAATTATTTCCAGAGACATCATTTTGTCTATTTTTCCAGCGCATCGCGCACAAAAGCAAGGGAACGATGGGAGCACCAGAACTCTGCTCACATCGCGTCGCTTCGTACCGCAAGCCGCAAGTAGTAAGTCTGTGATAAGCGGAATACCGCTACGCTTTGCACTCACGGGACAGAAGGACAATCTCGACCGCTTTTATATAGTAGGATACTATTATTACTATGCTTTTTAACATTTATTGTAAAATTATATATTACAAATACTGATAGTAATCATCACAAAAAAAAAATATTTTCATCACATGTTGAAGATGTAGGAAACCCACCTTTAGTATGCAGTACTAGTACGCTTACGTTACAGGAACTACTGTCAAATGTTTTGTAAACCTGAAAATGAAGTGACATTAATTAAAAATACATACTATTGCAATGATGTAACTTTAGAAAGAAGTATCGTTATAATTATGTAATTTGTATACAATACAAAAAAGAGAATTCATAAGGAACTGTACTGCATACTAAAGGTGGATTTCACTACTGAAAAAATAACAAAAACAAGTAATTTTAATATATATTCCTCTTCCGGGATTTTAGTTTAGCAAAATCTTGTATTATTTTTTTTATTTTACTGTAGAGGATTTAATTTGATCATGAGTGTACATACTTATCAAGTGATTAAAAAAAATACCTCAAATATGTCCATGGAAGAGAAAGATAGAAAATATTGCATGTATGAAATTAATTCGGAAAACAATTAAATCTGTCACCTAATGACATTTCTACCGTATGATCCAAAAAATTTCAGATTTAGGGAAGCCGTGGAATAAAATTTCATGTCTTATCTTAGTACTACATGTTTGGCTATTACATTGATGTTTTATTTTCTGTTACATCAACACCTGATTAATGCTTTTAAATTTCTGTTTACATTTTTCATTTATAATTTTGAGGTTAGAAGTTTTGATGACATATAAATTATTTTTGATCTAAGCTAAGACATGACTTATTTTTTCACAGCCACCTTAAATCTGAAATTTTTTGGACCATACCATAATTTCAAATAAACAAACGTGACTTTTTATGGCCATGCTTGAGGTATTTTTTATAGATAGATAGATAGATAGATAGATAGATAGATAGATAGATAGATAGATAGATAGATAGATAGATAGATGAATGAGTCCTTACTTTTCAGGTACCTATATTTATGCCATACTCATAACATAACTTAAGTGCATATTTGTTTTGAAATGTCACTGCTGTCAAGCACAATTGCGCAATTGTTAACTGAAATGACTGATTGCATTTAGAAACATTACTAGCAAATTCACACTGACTGTGTTTGGTTTAACGCTAATTATGTTTTATTTTAAAGCACACAGAACGAGTCCAAATAAATGCCCAGGTAACTCGAGTAATTTTTGGAATACATTTTTTCCTTTGTATTTATTATTTTTTTATTTAAAGTTTTTTTTTTTTTAATTTCCATATGATGCTGGGGCCCCCTAAATGCTGGGGCCCGTGTGATGTCACACCCTATACACATGGTAGTTACGCGCCTGATCTGTCAATCTTATTGGAGCAAGGGCTACTCGGTTCCCTTCTAATATGTGTAGGACCCCTTCGCATTGTGTCCTTTCTTCTCTGCCCACTCTAATCTCAGTCATGTGAACAGCCGCTTCAGAGACATGAGACTTAGACCATAGGTGTCAGAACGAGTGGCTTTTGGTTCCCTTCAGTTTTGTCAGGGCCTTTGCATTCCCTTCTTCTGTACCATACTGGACTGGCTTACCTGTATGGCCAAATCCACTCTGGGTGGCAGTCCTATTCCTGGATTTCATAAATACTGGTTGACCCCTTTGAGCGGTGCCTTTGCTGTCTCTTTGATCTTCTTCAGCACCACTCCTAAGTAGTTTAATATTGATAGGAGTGTCCTTACTGGCTATTATAGCTAGTATTGGGTACATAAAGTGGGGTCATGTAGTGGGTACATATTGTCAAACACGTGTGCATGGAAGACAGTTTAAAGTCTCAGGTGATGGTAATTCCCCACCAATCCAGGGGGTGGAGCTATGTGATAACATTCTCTTCTTTCCTCCTTTTGAAGACAGGAAGACTGACAGCTCTCCTCCAATGATGTCGCTTCTGGTGTCTGCCCACCTGGACCCACCTTTATCTGATCGGATAAACCGCCATCTTGGACAGTCTGAATAGGACTCTGGTCTAAGAAGAATTTATTTTTGTATTTTGACGCTTTATTTTTGATCAGAGCTATTTCAATTATATGGGGTTTGCCCATGGATACCTCAACATTCTCACTGTTTCCTTTCATCTTACTACAATATATATACCCATGATATGAATTTTTAGAAAATAAATGTGCACTAGGGAAATTCCTTACAACTGGAAACTAGCAAATATTAGCCTATTATATATAAAAAGAGTGATCAGGCAAATCCAAGTTACTGTCATATTTTTGCCAGATGGGTAACCTGTCACTTGTTAGGAAAACACTAGGGGGCACACACGTTCCAGATCTAAGAAAGTAAATGACCAGGGCACAGGTGTCAAACTCCAGTCCTAGAGGGCCGCAGTGGCTGCAGGTTTTCATTCTAACCATCTTCTTCAATAATGACCTGTTTTTGCTGCTAATTAACTTCTTTTGCCTTAATTTTAATTAACTTGACTCAGGCCACTTTGTTGTTTCCTTTTCCTTAAATAGCAGCCAAATAATAGTGAGACACAAAACAAGCCGCCACGCGACAAACTCACCTGTGTCCATCACACAATATCTGAAAATAAAGAAAGGTCTCATTAAGGTTGATATCTCAGGTCACCAAAACATTTTCACAGTGTTCTTAGAAAAAACAGAAAAACAACAATTTTGGAAATGTCTGCTATGGCACAATGAGAGCAGCAACAAGCCATAGAATTAAATAACGAGTTTAATTAACAGCAAGAATCATCTTCTCATTAATAGACTGGTTGGAGTGAAATTGGTTGGAGTTTGAAATCCCAGTTTAGTTGGTCATCTGTTGGCTCGTTTCACATCTCATTTCTGTTTGACTGACATTTAATGAAGAAAGGAATCAATTCAGATGTCTGAATCCTTAAAAACAAGACTATTAAAATGAAGGGAAAAGGAGTTAATTACCATTGATCACTGATTAGGAAAAGGGTTTGAAAGAAAACTTGCAGCCACTGTGGCCCTCCAGGCCCAGAGTTCGACATGCCTGGACTAGGGGATGGGATAATCAAAGTAAAGGAGATAGAGATGTGGTCAGAAAGTGTTAAAAAAAGTTAAAAAAAAATACCAGAGAGAAGACAAAAATACCTATAAAACGCAAAAACAAGTCAAAGTCAAAAACAGTGCAGACAAGGGTCAAGCACTATAATATTCATGGAAGTGCCTATTAGCTTCTATTAACACGAACAGGAAAAGGACAAGACAAAAAGGAGTACTAAAAACTAGGGCACTGAGGCAATTGTGAAACTGACGTCACAATGTCACATGCTGTACCCACAAAACTTTCAATGGGATGAGAGAGCCCATGAATTTGCACCACATAATTCTGGTGTCTAGACAAACAAAGGAATAATCAACAATTGCAAAAGTAACTCAAACAGTAAATACATGTCAAAAAACTGAATAATGAACACTCCCTCCCCTTTTTTAGTTGAGAAATCCAGATATGATTATCAGGTATTTCTACTATATCACCCAAGAAACTGTCTTAACAGACTTAAAACATGTGTATCAGTGGCCAAAACCCAAGAACAGTCATTGAGTCCCTACTCCTTCCGGTACACAAAATAATAAAAATCTGGACTTATAATATTTAGAAATAATATGCAGAATTTCAAGTTCCTATACATGAAAGGTTAGGTGGATTTGAAAAAGACCTGGGAGTGCAACTCTGCAATGCTGATAGCGTAAGGCCTTATTAAACTCTAGTGCAGACTTCTGAGATGATAGCAAGCCGGACTGTCTGCCATACCTTAAAATCTGGAGCTACTTTTCTTTTTCTATCCAAGTATCATTTTACATGGGTTTCTGACTTTATCGTGTTGTCTAGAATTTATAGAATACTCAGATGTACTGATCAAGTAGACAATAAGGACCTAGATGAGCTGTTGGACAATAAGTGGACTCAAAACCATAAAGGCATTTAAAAAGTGACATTCTTGGACATTCGTTGGACAATAAAGAATTTCCAAAGAACTCTGCCAAAGGTAAATTTTCTTTCCTGTTAGATTGTGAATTAGCAACTTTTCTAAAATCTGGTTTATTCTTTCGGTCTGCTCACAATTCCGGGATGATAACAGAAGTCACATTAACCTGAATCACTATTTTAGAAGAAAAATACCCCCAAAAAGGTCCTCAGTCTGAAATTATGGATTTGGTATCCTACATGATCTGTAAAATTTTAACAGGAATATTTTTACTATTTCCTTAGCTGTTGGAAATTGCCCCACTTTCTTGAGAGATACAAAATGAACTGTCTTAGAAAATTTGCCTTCTAAAATAATAACAAAATAGAGTAATCAATAGTGATCTTTTCCCAAAGTCTCTCAGGAGGAAGAATGGGATGCAAGAATAATTTTTTGCCCACATGAAAATTTCACAGGTCATTACATAGCTTTTAACATCCTTCTTCATAGAAGGCCACTAGAAATATCAATTAATTAACTTATAGGTCTTCTGAACTCTTGTACACTATTAAGGTGTCATGATTTGAGATGAGAAACATTTGTCTAGATTTGTCTGGGACAAACTGTAAACCACTGGGTAATTTTTCAGGCAAATGTTTCTTTTTATTAAGCTGAGATGTTTCTTCTATTGAAGAGGAGGTAGTAGCTATAAAGTGATTGGTGTGTATAATATTTGTTTGGTTCTTCACTTGTTTTCACTTCATCAAATTTTCTCCAGCTTGAATAGAATTCACAAAGTTAAATAGTCTGAATATTTGAGACCAGTGTGTCTGTTTCAAATTCACCATTTAGCTGACTAGAGATGCATAACAGTTTTTTGGTCAGTAAAGTTTATAAAAGAATGCTTTGCTTCTCCTTGCCGAAGGTACCATTCTTATAAAGCTAGTTTTATGGGTAGCGATTCCCTGTTTCCCAAATCATAATTTTGGTCAGAGGAGTTAATTTTCTAGAAAAGAAGGCAAAAGGATGGAGTTTATTAGTGTCAAGGAACCTGTGTGACAATTTGGCCCATATCCCAATGCTAGAGGGGTCAACATCTAACTCAAATGGCAAGGAACAGGCATGAGTGCAAAAATAGGATCTAAAACAGACATTTCTTTTAACTGTACGACCACACCAACATGAGTCCTGCAGTTCCAAGGGGTTTGATCCTGCTCAGCCTCCCTTAAAACCGGGGCTGATGAAGAGGATTTAATAATACAAAAACTAGAATAAACAGGATTTAAACAAGATACATGAAATGTAGGGCAAATTTTAAAAAGCAACAGCAAGGTCAATTTTTAAATTATAAGACCTGGACATCTGAGTATGGTGTAGGGACCAAGAACATTTTGGAGCATGTATTTGGGATGCAGTCTTCAGGCATACATCTCACGTAATGAACCACACCTTCCACCCTGCATTAAACACTGTGCCAGACTTATGTTTACAGGCAGATGTACGTATTTGCTGATAATAGGTCATCACTTACAAAACTCAAAACACAAGGTGTACATAATGCCTATTATTGAAGGTGGGTTTTTTATGCTTCATTTTGTATTTTAGTAGTTTGTATGTATGCCAATAGTCCAATTTTGTAAAAATTGTACAGCCAGGGATTTGATTTAATAATGAAGAGAGAAATGGAACAGGATAGTAGTTTTTCACAATTATCTTGTTAAGTTGTACTAGATTGTTGTATCCTGTTAGCCATCATGGATGTACAGAGAAGTTAAACAAAATGACACCTTGTATTGTTCGTTGCAACTCAGGCCCCTCTTCAGGCAAGACAGATTACATCTTGCCTGAAGAGTGGGGCCTGAGTTGACATGAAAACTTTCATATTGTAATCTTTCCAATTAGCCAATAAAAGGTGTCATTTTGCTTAACTTCTCACTTGTTAAGTTGTTAAGAGTCAATACTGAGTTTTTAGTACATGATTTAAAACACATGAATAGGACTACTAGGAGATCTAGTAAATCATAAATTAATTTCCAGTCATGTAGTAACCAATGGTCTTAGACTCAAGTTTGGATAGTGGACATAATTTCTCTATAGATAAGACAACCATTGGTAAATGTTTTACAGGACAAACATATTACTGATGTGGGGTAATTTGCAAGGACTTAACATTATATCAGACTTAATGCTAATAATTAGCCCAAATGAACTTATATATAACATACGGTAACTATCCGCAGCTAATCTAAGTGCCAACAGATAATCTGACATGGTGGGAAAAAGTGGAATTTTAATCTTCAGTTGTTTCTAGTTTGTCTCTTTAGATATTAAGCAATGTTGAAAGATTTCCAGATGACTGTAGTGTGCAACAGAGGATATCATTCATTAACTGTGCTTTATACTTGTTGAAATACTGATGTCTGGTTCAATGAGTCCCTTGTGTTTGAGGCATAATAAATAGTCCAAGGATGTTCTTGTCAACGTCTGCTATCATGAATGATTCTTTATCTTTGGCACATTAAGGAATAAGTACAGTGAATGAATTTCAAAGATGCTAAAAATGCCCTTATTAAAGGTCCTAAACTGTGTCAAAATGTCTAATTTCTCTCACTGGAACTCCCAGTAGGCCCCATTATATTTAATGACTGTGAAATGAAATCGGTAAAACCTCTACAGGATGAACTATGGTTATGCTTTTTCACTGTTTCTGTGCAATCTCTTGAGTTAATCTACTGACTTCAGCATATTAATGCCTAGTGCCTGACAGTGAGGCTGGCATTGATGGGATCTTACTTTGACAATATGGAAACTGAGAAGAGGTTGTCAAGTAAGAGTATATTGGTGTTTGAGATATTTATAACATAACAGTTAATTATAATTTTAATAATGTACATACATGCAATTTAAATTCAAATATTATGGTGTTAGATGCATTTTATGAACTATTGCATACTGTATATTTTATAACACTAATACTGTGCTTTTACACATTACTATTTCTAAAACATATGCTTAGTAATAACTGCGGCAAATATTTCAGCTATTTTCTAAATTATTATATACAGTATTACACAGACATTTGCACATTTGTATTTACTGCAAACTTTGCTTAGGTAAAGCATTCTAATTTTGAATGTTCTATGCAACTGGTAAAATATCTTTCATTGTTCATTTATACAATGCAGGAGTAAGTAAACTATTGTTTTGAGCAGATTTGAAATGTAAACTTTTCATTGTACAGAGAGATGGCATTTTTACATAAATGTTTGCATTGCCATCAATAAATTGCACTGCCTGCATCACAAAGGTGACAGTGGGTTTGTAAACTTTTACTGTGACATACATCTCTGTGATGACAGAAAAAATACACTACATACAGTACATGCATAATGCTAAATGAAAATTTATTTCAGATTGAAAAATATAGATATAAAATTTCTGTCCAAACTGTGGATATTTAACATGCTTTCTGTTTTGTTGTAGAAACTGTATGAAACAGGGAATCAAAGCAACGCATCATAGATTGGCAATCTTAACACCAAACCATGATTTTTCATTATTGATTGCATGATATGAAAAATAATCTCATTCCCTTTTTCATACAAACAAAATTGTTTTATAATTTGTAAAATGGACATTATTTGGTCAGTCTTAACACAGTAATACATACAGATTTTATAAACTCTAGATGATAGAGATTCTCCCAGGAATTTTTCAATCCAAATTAGGAGCTCAAAACTATAAAATAAGCATACTTTAGTCACAAAAATTTAAAAAATAAACACAAAATAACATCCTGAAGCCTATTGGTGCCCTCCAGTGCACCTGTCTACCTGGTGGAGCAGTTGGCCCAACTGTTAGTACTACCAACTCTACACTCTTCTCTCTCTTTTAGCTTCTACCTTGTCATTCCTTCTTACAGACACTTGTCTCTCTCTTTTTCTTGTGAGTTATTGTCCCAACCCACCACCCAGTTTTAAACTCAGTAAATAAATGTTTCTCCTAGTCATGTCTTTGTTTAGCGTCACTCACTAGAAATCCTTTTCCTGCTTTCAGTACCAGACTGCTCCTGCAGTTCTCAGCCTTGGTTCATACTTTAAAAAGCTAGGTGACCCCCAGAAATCCTTTCCAACATGATATGCAGCAGAGAGCACAGCAGTCACTGTGTTGCCACTTTCCTGCCCTACTATCACTCAGCTCTCTCAGCTTTTTAATTTCCCCTTGAAGTAAATATTCCTAGCACTCCTAGGGCAGTTATTAAGGAAATTGGGGCAATTGATCCTAAAGATATTTTACCATTTTCCATGGCATAATGATAAGTGTCTCTACTGCCAAAGAATACTCATTTCTGTCTTAATCTTGAATGATCCTAGTACTCCAGTCTAGTATCAGTCCCTTTACCCTGAAACCTTGGTCTGGGTTAGGCACCCCTTTACAAAACTAAATATAATGATTATGTGTACTTTGTTGTTTGCAACTCACATAAGTAAGTAATGTAAAATGTGTTTCATGTGAAGGGGCATGGCTTAAATGCAACAATCAAACTAAACACTCTCATACCATAAGATGCAACACTACTGTGCAGAGACTAAAATAGTTAGTATATTTCAGTCTTCAACAATGAGAGCAAACACATTTATATTAATCTTTATATTTTAGAGATAGATAGATAGATAGATAGATAGATAGATAGATAGATAGATAGATAGATAGATAGATAGATAGATAGATAGATAGATAGATAGATAGATAGATAGATAGATAGATAGATAGATAGATAGATAGATAGATAGATAGATAGATAGATAGATAGATAGATAGATAGATAGATAGATAGATAGATAGATACTTTATTAATCCCAAGGGGAAATTCACAAAGATTGTTTACTTTTGCTAAGGTCAGCTGTTACAGGAGTAAATAACTTGTTTAACTTTTAGTCATGTCATCAAATGAAAGTTGTTAATGATAACAATGAGAGTACCTAATATTTGGAAAACAGTATAAAACCTACCAGTTAGGAAACATGTACTGTACGCCTCCATGACAGTTCTCTTTTCTTGCTAATGTATGTCTGTCTTGCACTGCATTTCTCTCTTTTACTTGTCTAAGCTAACTCTAATTATGTTCTATTTGATTTTTAAACATATTGTACATACATAAAGCACATTTGGTTAGCAAGGGTGGGTTACCTTTGAATTTTAATGGAAAGAATATGTTTTCTTCTACGTAATATAACAGCAGTTAATGCTTGTATGATAGTTTTTTCATTTTAGAATCCTCCTCTCTGTCTTGTGTGGATCTTTCACATTGCTGCAATTGCAGTATTAGTGTTTATGGTTGCTAGAACAATTGCCAGTCTCATTACCTAAGTAATGTCCAGTATCTCATCCCACCTATATGTTAGTAGAAGCAAGTACAACAAATTAGTTTGAAAACTTTACATTACTTTTCAACAGCTAATCATAACACCAGCTTTCACTACTGTCATCTTCATTAATTGAATCAGAACTACCCTTTAAAATAAAAGAACAACTGACCCATTCGTTTTAGACCAGTCAAATGATTCCCAAAATGACAGATAAGAAAACTGAGAGCATGGTCACAGCAATGATCATAAATTCTGATTTTGAGACTTTCTCTAAACATAGCTGTCTGCACAGCCTACCCCTTTAATAACCTTACAGGTACTATAATCTGATATTGTGACTTTAGTGATAATGCCAGGTCAGCTGGACTAATCTTCTGTAGGTCTTCTCAGTTATTGCAGATGTGAGTTGTTGTATCTTTCCTAGTCTAGAAAAGCAAGAGTAAGAATAGAGAAATCCTGTTATATATGCTTTATTAAGATTCAGTTAATGCAAATATACATTGCCATATGCAATACACAAAGTGTTAATGTGATTGATTTTTTTTACATAAATATAAAAATAAATTTACATTTTAAATCTATATATCTTCCAAATTACATTTAGTATGTATTAACAGTAGTATTGTAATTACTTTTTTTTAATGTTGATCAATAAATCACTCTTGTTTCAGTTCCACAGATTAACAGATTAATTATCTAAACCCATAATTACAATTACAATTAGTGCAAACTCAATAACAATAAACGAGACTAGTTTCAACTGCACTCTTCCATCACTTCACTACAGTAAGTATTACAATGTCTGTTGCCTTAACTAGATTGTTACATTAGAAAAAAGCAGTGTTTACATTTTCATTAATTCAAGACATATTATACTGAACCAGAATAATAATTAGTAGTACTAAAGAAGTACCTTTACATTTAATAAGTAACGTAAGAAATATAAGCGATCAAACGTTCACCACTCTGGAATCTCATGCATTTTATGTTAGTGATAGGATGAGAGTACGTCTAGCCATTTTCCTGTTGTTTCATTACTAATTCAAAAGTCTAAAAGGTACATTATAACTTGCAAAATTCTATTCAAAATATGTACAATATGCTAATAAGATTATTCTGTTTATAAATTAAGCAGCCTTTTTTACATATCAAGAAAAGGAAAAATAATAATAGAGAAAACTCAACATATTGCTCGTTCAGAAGATGCTTTAACAGGAATAAGCCAGGAGCTTCCCCTCCCACTGGTTGTCAAGCATACTGTAACTAATCAATTCAGTATGTGCTCCTACTGTTGTGGATTTTCTTGAACCTTAAAGAAGAACTTCACTGAAACCGAGCCAGGAGGCAGAGATATTTATTTATCCTTTCAAGGTGAGAAGCATAAGCTGATTATGCTATAGTCTCCTGATGATGCAGGTCTAAGCAGGTTAATTTGCATAGAACCAAACACAGGAATCTTATTCTTTTGACCCAATCAGAAATAAGTTTCCATCACTAAGAAACCTTATTAAACTTAATCAAATACAGAAATCATCTAAAGTTCAAATGTTCCCACAAAGATGACTCATATAGACAAATGTACATTGCTGACAATTCCACCAAGCAGACAAAACAATAAACTATAACCCTTCACTGACAAGAAGAATACATTTATTCTTTCCCACCACTCCACAAGGGTTCTCCTGTCTTGCTAATGTAATGTATTCACTGTATATGAATTAGTTTTGTGGTGTAATTTTTGTCTTTATGTATATACACTGATTTTTAGCTATGAAATATTTTTTGTGAATTATATTACTGGAAGTAAAGTGTTTTCATGTAGTTATTTTCCAAACTACATTTTTATTTAGGAAGACTGCAAATTTTATAGACATTTATTGTTTTTGTTTCTTTTTCATTTGGAGACTTGCCATATGCACTGTAAATATTGTACAGTTTCACTAATTTTTTTCTGTGTTATTTGCTATGAGAACTGTGCCGAAAAGCTGGCCTGATACTATTATACATGCACCCATGAATAAAAACTCACTTTTGTGTTTCAGTGCAAACTTTTTGGGTCTGTGTTTCCCTGTCTAAAATCTCTCATTTCTGATCCCAATCGGTCCCAAACTACAAGATGCCCAGTGCGTACTGTAGTCTGGTGCCATCTTTCACACTACATGGGGTGTCACATGGCAGCAGAACAATTCATTTTTCTCATATTGATCATAGCTGACAGTCCTTCTAAAACATTATATCTTGCAGTACTGCTCTTTCCATGTGTTGTTTTTATAAATTTGCAAACATTCTGGGTAATATATACAGTACAAAATGTCAGTTAATTTTGGCTTATGCTTTTGATGTGTGTTCTTATCAGAAATATAATATAAATGGGCTCATCTTGCAATTTTTGACATGACAGAGGTTCACAATTATATACCCAAATACACAAAAGTATGTGATTTTATGACATTCACCATTTTCAGAGCCTGATATCGCCACAATGTTCTTTTACTATTTAATTCTTTCAGTGTGCTGTATTCTGATGGCCAGCTTTATTTTGTCATTGTTTCCATTTTTTCATAAAAAAATTTAAAGAAAATTGTTTTGCCAGTATAAATATTCATTAGCAATTACTGTCTGATAGTTGGAACTGTGTATGCTATTTTAAAGCTTTAAAGCACGACATTTAATTCAGAACAGAATGACACAGGACAACACATAGATGTCAGTTGTACACAAAATCAAAAGGCAACTTTTCTTTTTTCCTATTTTTTAAACAAGTACATGTCATTTCCTGAAATCCATATTCAGAACAAGCAGCTTATTCTTTGACATTTTTGGTGTCATAAGAACTAAAACAGCAATTTTGCTGTTCATCCATTTTTTGAACTTTGCTCTAAATAAACACATTAGATAAATCATTATGTACATACTAAAGCTTTCCATTTATGCAAACAATAAGCAAAATGAAAATACAATATTAAGATGTAGTAATCAAACACATTTTATTCACTGTACAAAATGTGGTTGTAGTTTAACGGTTAAAAAACTGGCAGGTATTTAGCCATCAAAAAACAGTCAGGAACATAGACCAATGTATGGTTTGTCTCAGTAAAATTAATTCTATCAACAATTATAATTCTATCAGCATTAACATTAAATTGAATTGATTCATTCTGTTTTTAATTTAAATCTTACAATTATATTAAATCAAACCAATTTAAGCTAAATAGCTCAGTGATATAACTTTTAACTAACAATAAACCTATAATATGTAGTTCATCTACCTGTATTTGATTAACAAACATCACTTAACAGCATTAAAATAACGCTTACAGAATGCAATTTATGTTGCCCAGTTGAGAAAGAAGCATTCCTTTCCTTGTATAGGGTGTGCTACAGTTTCGGCAGTATATCAAACTTTATTCAGAGTTTGAATTCTGTACCATTATAAGTTTATGGCAATACATCCATCCATCCGCCAACCCGCTGAATCCAAACACAGGGTCACGGGGGTCTGCTGGAGCCAATCCCAGCCAACACAGGGCACAAGGCAGGAACCAATCCACCCAGGACACACACAAACACACCCACACACCAAGCACACACTAGGGCCAATTTAGAATCACCAATCCACCTAACCTGCATGTCTTTGGACTGTGGGAGGAAACCGGAGCACCCGGAGGAAACCCACGCAGACACGGGGAGAACATGCAAACTCCACGCAGGGAGGACCCGGGAAGCGAACCCAGGTCCCCAGGTCTCCCAACTGCGAGGCAGCAGCGCTACCCACTGCGCCACCGTGCCGCCCTATGGCAATACATTATTCATAAAATTGTCTTGTACATTAAAACAATTAATTGATATTTTCACCTAATACACTGCTTAAAAGTATATTTGTTTGTATTTATCTATTTAATGTCATTATTCTGTTTCTTAAGTTACAATAGACATTTTTCACTGCAAAAATATATGGTTAATGTAATACATTTTTACTGGATTTATGTTTACAGTGCACCTTACCTTATGATAATTACAGAGTCCTGTTCATATTCCAGTGCCAAGATATGCATGTAAGCAAACTGTATCATTCACAGATACACATTCTCCAAACAAAAGCAACATCATCTTGTACTTCTGAACAGCATAACATGGAACTGCCACTTTTCATGACACATAACTTCTCTGCCAGATTGCAGAAATTGCCAACCTTTAACAGAAGCAAATCTTTTAGTTGAAATTTCTTTGGTACTGTGCATTGTCATTATTCTGTTTGATTATTTTAGAAGTAAATCCGAAATTTACAAGCAGAGCACTTTGTTATGTTTTCTTTTTTTCAGAGTGAAGGCACCCAGATTAAACAAAATGTTGCTGGGATAGGCTGTAGCCCCCCTGTGACCCTGCTGGTATGGTATGGTATGACCACTGGCTAGAATAGTTATTTCGTCATGCAGATTAATGTACTGATATGCTGTGAATCAATTTACTAGAGTGTTACTATGCCATAGACCAGCACTGTAGCTCTTGTAAGTTAAGAGCACATAAAGCAGAAGCACACCATTTCAAGGTTAAAGTGGGCTAAAATAGTTCAAAGTTTATTGTCATGTGCACAGTAAGGAAACAGGTTTACCTGTACAATGAAATTCTTTCTTTGCTGTCCACACCAAATGACAAAACCAACGTATAAAGATAAACATAAAAAATAAATAGCAGATAGATAATAAGTAATAGAGGCAGCATAAAGTATAAAAACAGAATAGAAATATAAAGTGTAATGTGCAGGTAGGTAGGTGTGTGATGGACAAGTCAAATACAGTTGTGTGAGGTAGATAGAATGAGGTGAACCATGGTTATAAACTCCTGTCAGTTATTTAGGAGTTTAATAGCCTTGGGAAAGAAAGAGTTCTTTAGCCTGGAGGTCCTGCATTTCATACTTCTATACCTCCTGTCTGAGGGTAGAAGTGTGAACAGTTTGTGTTGGGGGTGGGTGGGGTTCCTGAGAATCGAGGCAGTTCTCCTACGGACTCTGCAGTTGTAGATGCTCTGCAGAGAGGGCAGGGGGGTCCTGGTGATCTTCTCAGCAGTCTTTACCACTCTCTGCAGGCGTTTGTGGTCCATAGCAGTAGTGTTGCAGCTGGACAAGATGCTCTCAACAATGCAGCTGTAAAGGTTGCCAAGGAACTTAGTCGACATACCAAACTTCCTCAGATTCCTCAGAAAGTATAGCTGCTGTTGAGCCCTCTTGACCAGCTGTGTGGTGTTAAGTGTCCAAGTGAGGTCCTCACTGATGTAGACGCCCAGGTATTTAATGTTGCTCACCCTCTCCACTTCAAGCCCTCGGATGAACAGTGGCCGGTGAGGTCTCCTCTCCTTCCTCATGTCCACTATCATCTCTTTCGTCTTGTCTGTGTTGAGGGTGAGGTTGTTGTTCTCACACCATGACACCAGACTGTTCACCTCCCTTCTGTAGGCCGCCTCATCCCCACCAGGAAGTACCTTATCAATTACCTTCTTCTGAATTATTTTAGTACATTTTTTGCAACCTCAGTGAAGTGCACCGAATGACTTATAACACAAATAGCATAGTATAAAATCCATTATATTTACTTTGTTATTAAAAATCAGCATTTGCCTACTGTGTGAGCTACAAAAATAGTTTTTGCCAAAATCTACTTTCTGTGTGACTATAGTTTAGGAGTTTGCTTCACTGAGATTTGGATGACTTGCCATCACACTCTTTAAAAAATGATTCTTTATTAGATTGTGTGGTTCCTCGTATAACTTTTGCTTGATCAAGCACCATTTCATTTTGAGAAGGGTTCTTTGCACATGAGATTGGTTCCTTGTGCTTTGAAAATCTTCCTAATATGTAGAAAAAAACTCAGAAATCTTTAAAAGTACGCTACCTAGCGGGACGCTAACAGATTAAAAAAACCTGAACTTAGCCTGTGTTACTGTATGCAGCAAAAGCATTTTTAAAATCATGGCCCATTGATATTTTACAAATAATAATAATAATTCATTACATTTATACAAATCTGTTACTATCTATTCTTAGTTATTTACTGTAAGGAGCCTGGTGTAAATAAATAAATATTCTTTCTGGAACCCTCCTTTGGATGGATCTTTTGGGAACCAAAAATGTTGCCCTATGGCATTGTTTTAAAACATCACTCTAGCACCTTTATTTTTAAGAGTGTCATGAATTCTGCATTGTGTTGCAACACTCTACGAGAGTGTCAGGCCATCAGTTAAGGCTGAGACAAAATTAGGTTATTTTGTACTTGGCTGACATCTTTAGCCAACTGTTCACTTCTGTTTTGGTTTTTGTTTTTTGCAATTAGAGCGCAGTTGGACTGAGTGACATTCTCAGTGTCACACAGTGGAGGATGGGGACTAAACTGGCAATCTTGTGATTTAAAACCATCGTTTTACCTACTTTTGTAAATCAATCTGTCAGTTAATCTTTAATAACATGCACAATCACAACTGACTTTATAGGGCTAACATGATTCAGTTTTGCTATCATTAAAATTAAGCACTACAATCAGGTAATTTTAAACTGCTTGTTTAAAAAATGAAGTGTGATGATCATTATTGTTATTCTTGTTATTTTTGTTTGTTTCACAAGTGAAGATTAGAGTACAATTGTTTACATATGCTGTATTATTTAGAACTCAGTGCACGAGGTTGCTCAAGAGAACACTAAGTAGTAATGGGTGCTCTAACCTGAACTATATTTACTTTTTAAACATCTATCAAGTATACTCCTAAGATGTTCAGGGTATTTGCCAGTAGTGCATTTTTCTATGTTCCATGTTTTTAATATATTGATCAATTTAAAGGTTTGATGTGGTATTTTATTTTGTGTGTGGTCCAGTGTTTAGCACTACTGCCGTACAGATCTAGAGGTCAATTTTTAAATCACACACCCAGTAGATGTCTATGTGGAGTTTGAACATTCTTCTCATATGTGTATGAATTATTTTGTAGGTGCTCCAGTTTTCCCTTTATTTTCCAAATATGTAAATGCTAAGTTAACTTATAATCCTAAAAATTGGTCTTGTTATGTGAGTATATGTGTAAGTGACACTATGATGGATTGGCCTCCCTTCTAGTGTTTGCTCCTACGTTGTGTCAGTGTTTATAGAATAAACTCTGATGTCTTTCATTAGGTTAATATTATGTTGTTAATCTGCATTGTCTGTATAGCACCCTGTAATAAATATTAATTGATGATTTTACATTTTTGCCTGAAAAGCTGTGTTTCAAATTTTCAATAGGACATTTTTTTATTCCTAACCCTTTAAACAATTTCTTTGTAATCTCTTGTACTGATGCAGACTTTTCAGTACTGCTGAACTGATGCTTAAATATATCCCATTGCCTCAGAATTTTTATATTCTTGTTTCCTTTGAAAGGACCTTATGAAGATGTTTGTTATGAAAAACTGAAACAAAATGATGATTGATTGATCAATTGCTTGACTCATTGATTGTTCATCCTGTGGAGTTGCTTCAATGACCTGACTTCGATTTATTTTCTGATCTTTCTGGAGTACATACTTACATGTTTTTTTCGATATTTTAGTAGTTTTTGTCTGGGTATAACATATTCTTTCATAAGATAATTTGGTTAGAGGTTAACTGACAATCTTACTTTGGCTCAATATGGGTTCATGTTTGAATGTTCTCTGTTATGGTCTGGTATCCAAGCTAATGTTGTTCCATGCCATGAGCACAATGCATATGAGATATACTTCCTCATCTCATGATACTGTAATAGGAAGAGGGGGTTAGGAATATGTACAATCACACTCCTTTCAGTGGAGTCACCTATGAACTGGATAGATAAAAATTGATTCCAACTACAACAACAACAACAACATTTATTTCTATAGCACATTTTCATACAAATAATGTAGCTCAAAGTGCTTTACATGATGAAGAAAAGAGAAAAAAAAGACAAAAGAAATAAGAATTAAAATTAGGGAACACTAATTAACCTAGAATAAAAGTAAGGTCCGATGGCTAGGGAGGACAGAAAAAACAAAAAAACTCCAGACGGCTGGAGAAAAAAAATAAAATCTGCAAGGGTTCCAGGCCACGAGACCTCCCAGCCCCCTGTGGGCATTCTACCTAACATAAATGAACAGTTCTCTTTGTATTTAGGGTTCTCATGGAAGGACTTGATGATGACAGTCATGTAGACTTCTGTCTTTTAATCCATCAATGTAGGAACATCATGGTGCTTTGATTAGGTGGTGGTGGTGCAGGTTGCCACCACAGAAAACCAGGAAAAAAAACAGAAGAGAGAGTTGGGTTTAGTACGGATTTTAGACCCACCATGAATAGTTATGATAATTAATTGAACATACAGAGCATCAGGATTAAACTGAAATGAAGTTATGAGAAAGCCATGTTGGGCGGCACGGTGGCGCAGTGGGTAGTGCTGCTGCCTCGCAGTTGAGAGACCTGGGGACCCGGGTTCGCTTCCCGGGTCCTCCCTGCGTGGAGTTTGCATGTTCTCCCCGTGTCTGCGTGGGTTTCCTCCGGGCACTCCGGTTTCCTCCCACAGTCCAAAGACATGCAGGTTAGGTGGATTGGTGATTCTAAATTGGCCCTAGTGTGTGCTTGGTGTGTGGGTGTGTTTGTGTGTGTCCTGCGGTGGGTTGGCACCCTGCCCAGGATTGGTTCCTGCCTTGTGCCCTGTGTTGGCTGGGATTGGCTCCAGCAGACCCCCGTGACCCTGTGTTCGGATTCCACGGGTTGGAAAATGGATGGATGGATGGAAAGCCATGTTAAGGTAATGAGTTTTTAGCAATTTTTTAAAGTGCTCCACTGTATTAGCCTGGCGAATTCCTATTGGCAGGCTATTCCAGATTTTAGGTGCATAACAGCAGAAGGCCACCTCACCACTTCTTTTAAGTTAAACACTAGTCAAGTAGTGTTTACACAGAAAAAACAGTGAGATCAACAGAAATTTTATTTTGCAGCATCACACAGATTTATATGAGCTATAGGTGACTGAAGCTACCTGGATTGTGATAGTTTTCTGCATTTACACTGTATTTATTCCTTTATTTGTCAGGCAGAGGCTCAGTACCACAGTAATATGATTCTGAAATATATTGCCAAAGGCATTTTCCTCTTCGCACATTTGAAATCTTTAAAAACTACTGTTTATTTCACTGACAAATTTTAATCTTATTTAGATTTGAAATGTAATTACACCACCTACTGCTGGTAGTAGTGGACCCGGACATATTGCAATTACACACTTCATTTTAAAAGAAATGGGCTGCTTTTATTGTGTTTTGCCCAAAGAATAAACAGCAAATAAATAATCATACAAATAAATAAGATGAAGTCTGCAGGCAATTTCTACTCCAGGACCTTATTTTTGTGTATATTGCCTAATTTTCAAATCAGTTTTGCTTTGGCTTAAAATGCATTAAACTGCATTGTAAAAACATATTATATACAACATTCTTAGAAATCTGGTCACAAATAGGGGATTATTTTGTTCATTTATTTATACATTCTTCCACTTTCAGCATTTATAATCCAGTTCAGTAACACAGGGCCTCTGAGCCTATCCTGTCACTATTGAATGTAATTCAGGAACCAAACTAGAACATGGAGACTGTCCACATTACACATCACATTAACCAGTTTTTTGTTTAATTTATTGTGCGTTGAGTCAGAATAAAATTGGTTTCAGCTGATAACAGTGTTATCTATGCTGCATAGGAAATGGTTCTTCATCTAAATATTAAGTTATGTATTCATTCATTTTATGAACCTATATTTTCTTACTTAGCGTCATTGGAAGCCAAAGATTCTCCTAGCAACATCAGTTGTAAGGAAGGGACAAATCCTGCACAGGACACCAGTCAGCCAGAGTGCACATTTGTGTACCTATGTCACACTGGGACAATTTAGAATCACCAGCTAAGCCTACATGCTGGTCTTTTATGCAGTAACTCATATTAACTGTTTAACTTCTTTAAGCTCAATTATTTGACTTAACAAAAGTGAACGTTCAAAGTGACACAATGAAAGCACTTGATATTTGCTCATGAAGAAAAGACAAAAATAATGCAGAAATTTTACAAAATTGTCAATTACCTCTTTCATCTATAATAAATGAAAACAGAATAATGCCGTACTGAAGAATAATTAAAAAGTTGCATAAATGTCCTCAAAGTGACCCAAATGTTTTAACCAAAAATCAGAGAATGTCTTTTTTGTAAATTTGGAAAAATAGTCCAAACATGACTTTGGCTAGAAAAAAACAGTAAAATGTTAAAGCAGTACAGTTTGCATTGTAAATAAGAGGAGTATGAAATTGAATTTGTGTTGAAGCAGAAGTTCAATTTGTTTTAGACTTTTCCTTTTTTATTGTTATTTTTTATTGATTTTAATTTGAAGCAAATAACATTCCATACAATCATGTCAAACTTAACAAACCAAAATTCCATCCCCACCCAAGAGAAAGAGAGGAGAGCCATCAACCAGAGCAATTCTTTAAAAGCAGCAAGGAAGAAAGTGTATTCTTTTTCCCGATATAGAAGCTTATTCCAAAATGTTATTGACTAAAAATTTGATTTTGATTTTTCCAGTTTCAAATAGTATAGAACATCTGTTACCCAGTGGCATAAAGGAGGTGGGCTGGGGTTCTTCCAATTGAGCAAGAAAAGTCTATATGTCTGGAGCACATACTTACATGTTTTTCCATATTTAGATATTTTTTTTCTGGGCACAACATATTCTTTCATAAGACCATTTGGTTAGAGGTTAACTGACAACCTTACATTGGTTCAATATACGTTCATGTTTGAGTTTTCTCTTTTATTGTCTGATATCCAAGCCAATGTTGCTTCGTGCAATGAGCACAATGCAGCTGAGATATGCTCCTACATCACATGATACGTAAAAAGAACATGTTGTTAGGAATATGTACAATCACACTCCTTTCAGCTTAGTCACCCTTGGACTGGATAGATACAAATTTATTCCCACTAGCCAAGTAGTGTTTACATTGAAAAGACAGTGAAATCAACAGAAATTTTATTTTCCAGCATCACACAGATTTATATGAGCTGTAGGTGACTTTGTGTTGAAGCAGAAGCATAAGTTCAGCTTGTTTTAGACTTTTCTTTTTATTAAAAATATTAATTTGTAAAGTTTGAATAGGTTTATGGGGGTACAGTGATTAGCCCTGCTGTTTCTGGAGTCCTGGCATCTCAACTTTCTCACTACCTGCATAAAGTTTGTACTTTCCCCCTTTTTCCATATGGGCTCTTTGCATGTATTTCCATTTTCTTCCTCAGTCCCAAAGACAAGCACGTTCATTGACCAGACCTAAGTGCGAAACCATTGAAAATGATTATTATATTTATGATTTTATTTGTTTATCCAAATACTTATGAGCTCCTGAAAATAATGGGACCATTTATAAACATGTTTGTCTTTTCTAAACAACTCATAAAATATTTTTGTTAAACCCCTTAAATTAAAACTGAAAGTCTACACTTCAATCACATAATGATTGCTTATTTCAAATCCATTGTGGTGGAATACAGAGCCAAATTTATGAAAATTGTGTCACTGTCCAAATGCTTATGAACTTGACTATATTTTTAGATCCTTTATTATTCAACCAAGTAATCAAAGTAAATATTTTTATCATAAGGATTAATACCAATTTATAAATAAACAAAAATATTATGAAAAAATTAAAATGTGTTAAGTCAGGTCAGGTTGGGGAGCATGCACTGGTACAGCACGTTGCCGCATCCACCACACGATAAAACAGCTCGGGATTCCAGCAAGCAACCCCCCAGCCAGATACGTGCTTCAGTCCCACCCTCCAGAAATGACCATCTATCTGCTGCAGCCATGTGTTATATGGGCATCCCCTTGGCCTGGTCCAGCTGCTTGGGTCCTCAACAATGAGGATTCTGCAAGCGGATCACCTTCAGGGAATAGCGCCACATGGCCATAGTGCCACAATTGACAGTACCAGTGTATACACCAGCCTTGACATGCAGCAACTTCGGGGGGATCCCACAAAGCCTCAGGATGTCCCACAAGGCAAACTTTGGAAAAGATTTAAGGACTCCCCTCTACAATCTTATGTCGCATTTTGTGCAGTATTTGGGGAAATGGATTTTCTTTATCTTGGGGGTTCCTCTAGCGCACCAGTTTCTTCCTGAGGTTGAAAGACACTGATATTGTCCTCTTTGTGTGTATGTGAATGTGTGCGTGTGCACAGGCAAATACACATATCTTTTTTTTTTTGAGGTTTTCACTAATGAAAACATCAGGTAAATGAAAATAGTTTCAAGGAAAATTGAGAACACAGCAAGTAATTTTGAAATTATAGAGAGTAATGCAGTACAAAGATAAAAACAAAAACAAAAGAAACCATGACTTTCCATACATAATGATGTGATTTGTAAAATATTAACATAATATTAGAAATTCCAGGCAGGCAGTAAACAGTTGTGGAACCTGGAGGTGGGATCCGTGAGATGGCTGAAATATTCCCTACAGTAAAATGTTCACTTAAATAAAAATAAATAAAAAATCTGCTTTACTTCAACTATAGAAAATGTCTAAAATGATATGTAAAATCATTATCTCTTTAGTAACATCAGAAGGCTTCTAATTTTAACACCTTAATGTCAACAGAATGTAAAGGAAGCAAAGCATCATTAAATAAATGCTGCTACACCACCAGGTGTGACTAGCACAGGCTAAGTGTGCCATAGGTTATGTGTTCTTGCTGGGGTACAGACCTCAGAACGCATATTACCTACAACATTCCCACCCACCTCCCAGGTTCTCTTCTCAGAGTTCTGACCTGTCAACCTTCAATTTACGTCAACAGAAGAAGAAGGTGAAATTATTAAACTACAGAACACCTAAAAAAGGGATGGCTTTGTGGACAGGAATAAAGATTAGTGTTTACAGTATATGTGGTTTTTATGCAGTTTGAAATGCTCAATTAACCAATGATACAATACTAAAAAAGAATGATAAACATAGCAGTTTGGTTTGATTTGTATCTTTAAATGCGTAAGTAACAATAACACTCACAAATTAATAAACCTAGCTGCCTACTTATCGGGCAAAAATAACTTTGCACAAGGAAAAATCTTAACAGTTCTGTAGTGAATATTTGTTATTTGGTCCAAAAAGATGATCTGTATAAGTGTGCCTTCTTAAATTTCTTTGTTGGCAATAAAAAGGACAATCTAACAATTACTATAAAGTTGATAGGGATACGGAAAGCAGAGTTAAGGATTTTGTTTGCTATTAAAACATCATCATTATAGTAAATTCTTTGACAATTGATGAAATGTATGCTGAGAATATTTACTGTATTAAGAGCAGCAGTAGTAGTATTAGTAGTTAGTGTTGATCAGCGAACTTTGCCAAAGGGTTATTCACAGTGAATATGCTCCATTCGCCCTTGCTCATTGAATTATTTGCTGATAATTCGACCAGTTTAAGAGAACTTTTTCCCAGCACTCCATTATGCTTTATGATGCCAGCGTGACATCCCCCAAGGCTGTAACAGCCAACATTAGATGGGACCGCCCCCCAGGTATATAATGCTGATCATTTGCCTTACAGACAGTGTGGGACTTAGTGGTAGAATAGATAAGTAAATAATGCATATTCTCAAATTTTTATTTTTATAAAACATATACAGCATAAATAAAGAGTTATCTTTGTTTGTTGCCAAATGTGCAGGTCGATCTTCGAGTTCTACGTCAGTATAAGAGAAGGATGTGCGTACAATATGCATGCATAATTAGCCAAGTGGAGATAAAAAACAAACCTTGAAGGAGCCTGACACACAAAATCGCCCCACCCCAAATACAGGAGACTCTATGAAATAATAATAACAAAAAATGCATTACTATTTGCATGACATTTCTATCTTTTTGATAGAAGAAAAAGTGCAAAGGATCAGCACAGACAGTTTGGAGAGCCTTTGGCTTGACATCAAAAACTAGAACAAGCCAGCATGCAGCTTCAATCATGACACAATGATTTGAATGTCCTGCTTTAAAAAGACCTACGTATTTTTTCTGACTTTTGACTACGATTTTTCCATGTCTGCTTTATTTTGACAAAATATATGATTGCACCTCTCTGACTGCATTCTTTCTTCTTTGATCTCACAGAGGCATGGTGGTACAGTGGTTGGCACTGCTACCACACAACTCCGGTCACCTTTTTGGCCACAATAATCAGTCCAGTATAGTTGCCAAACGTTTCCATACACTTCAGGCACACTTTAAAGATGATCACACCATTATAATCCAGTTAACTCTAGGTCAGTTAGTCCTTCCCCATTAACTTCAATGCATTTGGCAATATTCACAAACAATTCCATGAATTCTACCATCTCGAGGTGAAGCAAACACCGTCGCAGTTTGCTCATCACTATTAGTCATAATATTGTCACATATACAGAGTACAACAAACTTTTCTTGCATGTCAGCCCAACATGAAACATATTCTCTGGTGCAATGATAAGGTTGGGAGCATGCACGACAAGCCACCTGGATTGGGAACCATGTGCAGAGGGTGACACCTCAGCACCACACTAGAACAGTGTGAGCTTTTTTTACAACCCCCACGTCTTCCCTGTAAGTTGGAGGACCTGCTTGCAGGGCTGGATGCAGATTAACGTCATACCCAGGATGAAGCAATTGTGGGGTAAGGGCCTTGCTTATGGGCCCAGCAGAGTAAAGTCACTTCTGGTGTTTTTGGGATTCAATCCAGCAACCTTTCGATTGCTGGCGCAGATCCCTAGCCTCAGAGCCACCTCTCCACCCAAAGATAAGAATATATTAAAATACATAACTTAATTTTATTTAATAGAAACCACAAATCACTTTACACGATGCACCCCTTACTCCTGATTCTATGATCTCATGTCCTGCAACCTTGTGGAAAACCTCTAAAACTGCAATATACTGTAGCAGGTTTTTATAATTGATGGGTGTCTTTTAACAGCTTCTTGGATCTAGATTTTTGAGCCATCATTTGCTTGCAAAATACTGTGCATGTCCACATATTTAAGGAAAAGTGTTCAATGCTTTGCATAGTTATATATATATTATGATTCATAAGCTTAAGGCTGAATAGAAATGAAAAAACTAAGGAAGTGTCATATATAGATAACATAAACCTTTGTATGCTCATAGTCATCAAGGCTTTAAAGTCAATATTCAACTAACCAATACCATCTACCCATCCACACTCTTAAAAATAATGGTTTATAAAAGGTTCTTTACTAGGTTGTATGGTTCCTCATAAAACCATTTCTTGACAAGGAACCATTTGATACTGTGAAGGGTTATTTGCCAATAAATTTGGTAAATTTGGCTTTGAAAATGTTCCTTTGTTATGCAAGAGCGTCAAAGGGTTACCCCCCTGAGTTCCTAACTGCACTGTGCGATGAACTTGGTGTGAAATGCTTTTTCCTGCTGTGCTGGTGCAACAGGCTTTAGTCCCACGTGACCTTGAATTCATTTAATCTGGTTTGAGAATTTAATGTTATATTGCATATTGGAAGAACCTAAAGACAGAAAAGTTTAGGGAATTGGTCATCTCTCTGTTTATTAACAGGTATATGAGCTAGAAACATATTTAAACCAAAATAATTCTCTGTAGTAGCAGTACTTTTATATTGCAACACTGCTTTTGGCCTCAGGGTTTAATAGACCTCAAAAAGTAGCCCTTAGTTTCTAATTGATCAGGATGAATAAGTCATTAATATCACAGTACAGAATTTAATTAAAAAGTGCACTTCATGAACACTGACTGCAAATCTTAACTGTAATATACCAGAGAGGTAAATTTTATAGATTAATTAAGTTTGTGTTAAATGTTGTGATAAATGAAACAAAGGACTCAGATTAAGAGTTGGGGAGCCTCCCCGTATACTGGCCGCAAGCTCCAGTGTTTGTAATCAGGTCAAATTTAAATGAGAAAGTCATACACATTTGACAGCAAAACATGGAGTCACAGAGCTTTTATAATAAAAAACAAATACAGGCGGAAATTGAACAAACGGATGTGACGATAATTGGGGGAGGCCGGAGTTGATGTTAGAAACAGTGGACAGAATTGAAGTCATTAAGACAGGAGTGGAAGTGAGGTGATCCCATGGAGTTGGAAGTGGAGTGCTGGTGGAGATCGGAGCATTGAATGAGGTACGGGCTATTTATTCTGCCGTTTTCCAGTAGATGCAAAGGAGCGAAGAGTATTTCTTGTGCTGTCACACTGTATCCTAATCGTGCGTGTGTGACAATGTCCATATCAGAAATACCTTTTAAATCACTTCAGTCACATAACCTTCTCAATACCTGCAAGTTTTCTTAACCATTCAAATAATAGTAATTATGAGAAGAAATTTATGACAGGTATTTTTTAACAGTAGTTGTTATTATTAAACAATATGCAACATATCATTTCTCTTGCTCTGACTTTTTCTCTTCGATTTCCAAGCTAACTCCTTTGTCATCAGACTGTTGTGTAATTTAAATGCTGTAGAGTGAGATCAGTGTGTTTAGAAGAGGCATGGTCTAAAAACCTGGGCCCTTGGGGTAACATTTTTATGTAAAACTGCTGTAAGCTTTGTGTTACATTTCCTTGCCCCAGTAATGCATAGCACATACTTACTATTATTATTACTGAAACATGACAAAATATTTCCTGAATTGAACATATAAATTAACCAAAAAATACCACCTGGCATAGATACAAATTATTCATTTGTATTATTATGCATGGTGTGCTCTTTAGGGATTTTGTTTTTTTTTTGTAAATGTTCTGAGAAATATAAAAAAATCTAATTGAATTATGGGCGGCACGGTGGCGCAGTGGGTAGCGTTGCTGCCTTGCAGTTGGGAGATCTGGGGACCTGGGTTCGATTCCCGGATCCTCCCTGCGTGGAGTTTGCATGTTCTCCCCGTGTCTGCGTGGGTTTCCTCCGGGCGCTCCGGTTTCCTCCCACATTCCAAAGACATGCAGGTTAGGTGGATTGGCGATTCTAAATTGGCCCTAGTGTGTGCTTGGTGTGTTTGTGTGTGTCCTGCGGTGGGTTGGCACCCTGCCCAGGATTGTTTCCTGCCTTGTGCCCTGTGTTGGCTGGGATTGGCTCCAGCAGACCCCCGTGACCCTGTGTTCAGATTCAGCGGGTTGGAAAATGGTGGATGGATAATTGAATTATTGTTCTTCAGTGCTTAATCTTAAGTATGGATTTTCTAAATTTAATTGATGAGTAATGGTTTTAAATTTTAATGTATTTCAATTAGTAGTACCAATTGTTTATTGCTCCTTGTATTTATCCTGGTTTTGCAGATTCCATGTCACAAGATATTTCTTAGCAGTCACTGAAAAATGTGCCATTATTTTAATAACAATGTACTAAATCAAAATAAATAATTGCCTTATAGCTGTATCAAGTGGAGCGCATGGCGAATGATGCCATTTCTGTTTGGTATATAAAGACTTAACACACGCAAGCACAAGTGCCAAAAAACTGTTGAAATGCTTATATCAAAGGATGCTGCATTGTAAAATCTGCAGACCATTCAAGATCAACATACTGTGGATGATTAGAATATTTCTAGACAAACTGGAAGTTTTTTTTCCAGTTTTAACTACACAGAGTTCCATGGTCTTTCAAGTTTACTAGAGTTTCCTTACACAGGAAGAACCAGTTTTTTTAAACTCTGTGAAATTTGTATGCTAAATCCCTTATATGGCAACCTTATACTGTATTTAAGCAACTCAAATTTTCAGTGAAGCAACTTGTATTTTAATTGAGTGTGCTAGGCTGACTGGCAACTATAAATTCATCCAGAATGAGTAAGTTTAAGAGTATGCATGGACTAGCCCTCTGCTAGTTGGTTCTCTCTTGCACCCTAATGTTGTCATCCTCTAGGCCTTATAACTCTGAAATAAATATAAGTTTGAGAATGAATAGATATATAGAAGGATGAATGCACTTTGGCTGTTGCCTCATATTTCCACCATCTTGGATTTGATTACAGGACCAGGCACCCCCAATGAGTTTGCACATCCTCCTTACAATAGTTATCAACGTTAATTTTGATTCAGTGCAAAAGACTGCATGTATGTATATGCCATGTGATCAGATTGCACATATACTGTAGAATCCTTTCCTTGTGCTCAAAACTGACAGAATGGATTAATTTTCCCTGTGGCTCCAATCGAGACCAAGCAGGTTCAGAAAGTAGCTGGATGGATTCATGCATTAATTAGTGACTAAATAGCTGGTGGCAATGAAAACCAGTAAACATGGGTAAAGAACTGAAAAACACTAAGTAAATTTCCTGAGTACATAGGAGAGCAATGTTCATTTTATGTAGTGTCTTTGTAACAGTGCAGAAAAATTTGGAGAATATCGTAAAATCTGTATGTTTTTTTCTCTAGGTATTCCAATAAGAATAAAGATATGTTGTCTAAATGAGATACATGCATGTCAGTATCAATGTGTGCATGAGTGTGCCCTGCATTAGACTGGCACCTTGTCTTAAACTGTTACCTGCCTGGTGTTATCTACTAGTGATTTTCGCAGTTAATATGATGTTTTTGCTGGTGACCTTGTTCACCAAATGTTTTACTGGAAATATGTCTTTCCGCCACCTTAGGCAAATGTTTTTTTCCCCAGCACCCCATAACTGTAGCAGCCATACACAGAACTTTAACGGATGTGTACTGTGATTATTGTGGAACTGCTTCTGGCATGCATGATGTCACCACCTGATTAGTACTTCAGCCTTCCAACCTGCATGTGTTAAAAAAAAAAAAAAAAAAAACTTGCAGCATTTTCATTTGAAGGATACGTTAGCTGACCATAATTAGAATAATATGAGTACTACCACTGGATACATAACACTGATCCCTGTTCTGGTTGCACAGCAGTGCATGGCTAATTATACATGCATATTAGCCATGTGCCCAGGTACAATATCAAAACAAGCTTTAAAGTAGCTGTCTACCACTACGAAAGAAAACACATGCAACCCTGTCAAATAATAATAATAATGGAAAATGTATTACTGTTTACAAGGTGTATATATTTTCTTTATGGAAGGAAAAAGTGCAACGCAACTGCATAGAGATTAGAAACAAAAAAAAAAATTCGAGCAACACCCAGTGCCAGGACTTCAAACAATGAAATAAACCTTCACTTCCTTTCACGGCTGATGTGTTACCCAAGATTGGAACTCTGTGAGTGCAATGATATGTATGTATGTATATATATATATATAAATATATATATATATATATATATATATATATATATATATATATATATATATATATATATATATATATATATATATATATTTTACTCATTGCTTGTTTATGGACATTTGTTGTATTTTGTTTGTAGTTATTCTTCAATTTGTGTTTTTTGTTGTCTGGAGCATGGTTGTACAGTTATTAGCAGTGCTGCCTCTCCATTCAGATCACATTTCTTTCCATAATAATTGCTCCAACAAATTTGGCAGACACTTCCGTAGCCCTCAGGGACACTTAAAACACCATTGCACCATTATAGGCCTCTCAGAACTAGTTTAGTTCCTCCTTCTCAACTGACTTCAATTTATTTTGCGGTGTTCTGCAAAGTTTTTGAGCACGTCTGTGATTGTGCCATACTCACAGTGAGGTGAACTCCACATGGTTTGCTCATTTCTATTACCACCATAAGCTCTAGGCCATGGCACACTGGACTGGAGTAACAAGGTTGAGGAATGGATGGATGAGTGTATATTTATTTCATTGGTAACGTGTTGGCACAGGGCTAAAACACTTACCATACCACTCTAGGTTATAGGGTTCAGATTCCCCATTTGACCTTATAGTGGTGGAATCTGCAAACACATTTTTTTTCTGAGTGCTCCACTTTGTTCCCAACGATAGAGAGATAGATAGATAGATAGATACTTTATTAATCCCAAGGGGAAATTCACAAAGATGTGTGTGTTAATGATTTTTAAATCCTTCTAAATTGTGCATGATGAATTCCATCCAAATTTATTTCCTGCTTTAAGATCAAAGCATCTGGATAGGCTCTTAATTCCCTGCAACCTGTCATGATTTTGTCTGTAAATGGATGTTTCATAACCTGTTTCTTTAAGAGAAGCCATTTGAGTACCATTGTCAGGGTCACGTCCCACATCTCTTAGGGGTGGGGTCTCCGAGGTCGTGCCCTTGACTTAATCAACTACCAGCATAAAAGGTCAGCCTTTAGTTAGGCATCTTATCTGATCTGTGGATAAAATTTCTTATATTCATTTAGATATTATGTGCATTCTTTTCTTGAATTGCCTGGTTACAACTTATTTCCTGTTTTTTTTTACTTTGATTTTGCCTCTTGTCTGGGTTACAGTTGCTACGGTTTATTTTTATTTTCTTTTGTTTTGGTCTTTTGCTGCTTCTCCAGGTTTGCTCTCAAAT
Organism: Erpetoichthys calabaricus; assembly: GCF_900747795.2. NCBI lineage: Eukaryota > Metazoa > Chordata > Cladistia > Polypteriformes > Polypteridae > Erpetoichthys > Erpetoichthys calabaricus. The sequence continues at coordinate 148,695,406 of NC_041400.2, read as the reverse complement.
TCAGCTCTCCTGTTTTCCTGCCAAGTCACGACACGACTTTGCAATAGACAAAGTAAGTTTAGGCAATGGTTAAATAATTTGAGTATTTTTTTAATTTAACAATTTACAGTAGTAAATAGCTAAAACTGATATTAAACTAAAGTGATGCATAACAGTAAATCAGAGTTTCAAATAGCAGAACTGACAAAATGAGAAAAATGTGATACAATTAAGGACAGGAAAAGCATTATTCAAATGAAATAGAGAAGAAGTGAGCTTTCTGTTTGGATTAAAGTCACAAGCTCCCATGACTGAGCCAGGATGTGCAGCTTTTCATGGCTTCCATTTGACTATTAAACCACACAGCATGACTCTACCAAAGATGATGAACAAATTTTTATTCCCAATTCTAATATCATGTCCTATTCTGTTGCATCCTGATAGGAAGCTATGAAATCTAAAAATGCATGAAATACAGACTGAAATTTAAATTATATTGTTGGCTTTTTTGCATCCATTTCCCTGAATACATAAAGTATTATTACTTTTGACCCAATGCTCTGTCTGCAGAGGCTCACATTTTGTAAAAATTCATTGGTAACACTGGTCAAAATATGAGCGAAAAGACACTGTCAGTCACCCTCAGCATAAAGAATGCAAATCACCTTGAGTGGGAGAAACTGCCTATGGGCGAGAGAGAATATTATTCTGTTCTTCGAAGATGGCTGGAGATTTAAATTTCTAATCTGCATGAAAAATGTGGAAAATAAAGAAGCACTGTATTGTTTTTATTGGATTTGTTTCACTGTGGACCTCCATGCAGTATCACACAAAAGACATCTTAAGGATGTTTCTGTGCAAATTGAAATGTTACGCTTCTCTTTCCTGTGCTCATAGTCTACAGTTTGATAAGGAATGGAGATTAGGTATAATTGTGTGAAAACTCATTTTGAAAAATCATTTTATTCATAATAATTTTTTCCTGACTTCATTAAAAAGTAATTCAAAGAAGAAGATGTTGAAATAAGAATACCTGTAATATTGTAGCGTTTGTTATGTAGGATCTGTCATGCTGTTTCAACTTTGATGGGTACCAGTACTAACTAATTAGGCCATTTAAGTATCATCCATCCATCCATTTTCCAACCCGCCAAATCCGAACACAGGGTCACGGGGGTCTGCTGGAGCCAATCCCAGCCAACACAGGGCACAAGGCAGGAACCAATCCTGGGCAGGGTGCCAACCCACCGCAGCATTTAAGTATCATTGAACCTTAATTTCACAAAAATAATTATGTTTTGGTTTTGGGTTGCAACAGGGCTACGACTAAGATTTGACAGAAATATAAAGCTAAATAAGGCAGATGTAACATTGTATGAAATGTAAAAATATAACATAACAGACCAAGTTAAGCAAATATAGCATTAAAGATTAAAACTAATTGAGCAGTCTTGCTGTAACATGTCATCCTATTAATCAATAGAAATGACTCTGAGGGAAGAAGCATTGTCATCTCTATTGATTAATAGGACAACACTGTTTCATTTGTGTCCCTCCTGAATAATATGTTGCAGAATTATTGGCAATTTTCATTGTCTTTCTATCCATTCATTTTTTAAATTCACTTTTTCAATTTCAGACTCATGGAAGGCTAAATGTGATCCTGACACCTAAAGGGTCAAGTCAGGAAGTAACTGCACTAGACGTTAAGACTATCTTGGCATGCAACTCACTCATAAAGGGGCAGTTTAAGGAGTCGTCACCAAATTAAAAAAAGACAGTCTGCCATGAATTGAATGCACTCTTATAGCAAACATGGTGTGAAGACTGTAAAAGACCCATAAAACATGCCAGATCCCTCTCTAGCCTGCCCAGAAAAACCTAATCTAAATAGGCAGCCTGACCCAAATACTCTACTGTTCCAAAAATATACCAAAAAATGCCCTTCTAGGGAGAGTAACTATAACAACTTATACTGTATCTGGGAAGGACAAGCAAATTTTTCATAAATAAACTTTATTTTAAAGTACAAAAAGAAGCATACAAAGGTTAAAAATTATTTGCTTAAAAGCCGCTTGAAGAACACCAGTCACAAAATTAACATGATACGTACATACTGTAGTAAGTAAATAAACAAATAAGAGGAATAATAGTAACAAAAAATATATGAATACAATAAACAGAAAAAAATCTTTACAATGAACAAAGTAGACACTGAAAAAGAAAATAAACATAAGCCAAGGAATACATCCTGGTTCAAACATGTCACAGTTAAATTTTCCATCTTTTAATCAGAATGGTACTTTGAAGAAAATCACAGCATAAAATAACGCAGCTGATTGTCTATAAATTGTCACAAAAGTGACATAACTAGTCTAATACTGAGTTGGTGGAAGAATTTAAAATCCCAAGAATCAACACATCAAATTTCTATGTGCCCACATGAAACAGTACTCTACACTATTTAAAGATAGGAAAATCTTCAAAATATCGAAGAAAGCGGGATTTAGGGAGAAATGCATATACACACAAGACATCGGAGATAGTTAACAGAAGCAGGCGTTAAACCCTAGAGATGTGAAGCAGCAGAGCTAACCTTTCCTGTTCCTCTGATCATATGACATTTCATCAATTACTATTGCTCTTGCTTAAAGGAAACATTTTTCACTGAATCTGGAATCAAAACACTTGTACAGGTGAAAGTAGTTAAGTATTTGGAAAAAGCAGAAAAAAAATCTGTCAGATCCTCAATTTGCTAATAACACCATGTCAGGGTGAAATGCTTAAAAATTCAGACAAGTAGCACTTATCTAGGATGGTAAAGTCTGGATTGGATATTAATTTGCTGCGATCAACAAAATCAAAACAGCACATTTATGCATGGCAATTTGGAGTCAATAATCAGACTGACAGGTTTGCATTATGTTAGTCCTTAGAAGAAATCCATTCAGTCAAAAATTATGACATGGTAACTACTATATATACTTACCTCATTGAATCAATTAGACAGGCTGTACGGTGTAGTGGTTAAGGCTTTGGACGTCAAACCCTGAGGTTTTGGGTTCAAATCCCACCACTGACACTTTGTGACCCTGAGCAAGTCACTTCAGCTGCCTGTGCTGTAATTGGAAAAAACAAAAGAAATGTAACCAATTGTATCTCAAATGTTGTAAGTCACTTTGGATAAAAGTGTCAGCCAAATAAATGTAGCAGGCTTGTTTAATGATTATTTTACTGCAAGCCTTTCTAGATAAGTCCTCGTCAACTTTCAGACTTTGTGAGAAGCTGGAAACCTACTCATTCAGGTACTACAATCCCTTAGTCGATTTGAGAATCTCTTCTTGTACTATCTTCTGGACTTTAGTATAGAGCTCAGAAAGAGGAATACCCCATCTTGCACCTGAGATGTGAATAAAAACAGAGAATGATTGTAGAATTAGAATGTTGAGATAGACAAAAATGAACAAAAGCAAACACCAATGCAAAAGGAGGGTACAAAATTATAGTCGAAAAATCTGACAAAATGCCAAAAGACCAAAAGTAGATTACTAATGGGAACAACATAACAGATTGGTTGTAAATATGCTTAAGTCAAAGCATGCAGTATTCGTGATTGTACTGCCAGAATATATCAGATTGTGCTGTCGGGAAATTTGCAGGCAACAGAGGCAAGGGAAATGGGACGAGAAAATGAAAGTAAAGTCAAAGCAAATCAGAGTTCTAAATCAGGAAAGCAATGATTGTTCCTCTGAACCCAATGCATAAATTAAACTCAAAATCTTACAAAACAAGCCTGAAAAAGTCCAGAATCAAAATAGTATTAATTAAAGTACACAACAATATTTCTAAATTGAATCTACAAAATTGGATAAGGTTGTGACTCGCTATGCTGACTTAAATAGTGTCGCACTGATGATGTCACTTGATACAACTTCTATAGGCATGTCCCTAACAGCAGACACCTATGTCTTAGTAACGGGGACACAAAATGGCAGAACCGACTAAAAAAGAAAATGACATTACGGAAGCAAGAAATTTAGCAATAAATATAAACAACATGTTCCCAAACAAAACTAAAACAGAAAATGAAAGTAAAACTACAAATGGCATGAAACAAAACCTAAGAAAATAAATATAAGGTCTTAAACAAAAATATAGGACCTCAAAAAAATAAACAAAGGTAACAAGAATGTCAATAATGATGATACTGCTGTCCGTAAAGAAGCATGGCTTGAAGTTAGAGATTGTAGGCAGGCCTCAACAGGATATCTGAAATCTTGAAGAAGGAGTGAGGGCTGGAAAGAAGGGAGTAGCTGATACCACAGTATTCATCCAGCCACATTTGCTCTAGCTGAATTAATTTACTTGAGGATAATTATTGGAGACACAAGATGTTTCACAGTATATTATTGATGCTGTAAATTTATCTTTGACTCATTGTGAAGAATTGATTTTTATTAGAATATAAAGTGAATAATACACTTGAAGTAAGTCGTGCTATGGAAGACAGTGTTCACCTGTGTGTGTGTACAATTTGTGTATCAGGTGTGTATTTATCGATTTAAGACGTTGGTGTAAATAGTTACACAAAGGTGCTTACCTTGAGTAGCTGAAAGGTGGTGCAAGGAGAACTCCAGAAGAGTGAGAAATGGTGAGACAGCAGTGCAAATAAGTATGATCAGAGTAGAGCAATGGGTGTGAGTGGAGGACTGCTACTCCACTTGACCTCAGTCAGGACATGTGGAGGCATACAAGTACAAAGTATCATACTGCAAATGCCAGACAAAAAGTTAGTGAAACCATTTCTTTTTAAAAAAAGGGCCCAAGTGAGATGACAAGAAAATGATTACTTGCCAGAGAGCAATCTGTAGTTGTAGCATCCTTAATTTTTTACACACATGCAAGTGTGGGTACAATTTTTTTTAGGCTTCCTTTCAGGGTTATAGTGCATAGAACACATTAAGTAGGAACTGGAAGAAGTTGGGTGAAGCATTCTTTGGACTGGGTGAAGTTATCCCAGGGGAGCAATAAGAAGGGGAAGTTAGACAGCAGAGGTCGTCTTCAATATCGGTAGTGGAGGGTCCATCTCAGAACTCTTAAGCAGTCTGAATATGGATAGGAGGGGGTGCACTTCTCTTATTTATAACCAAGAACAATGAGAGGAATGCGGATAAAGGTGGTGAACTAGACATTAGTTTTACATTGAGTTATTTTCTTTTGAAAGATGTCTTTAGATAGATAGTGTGAGGGATTGCCGGCCATATTTTCCGGCCAACACCTCCAAGCTGCCAGATGGAGCCCTGCCTGCAACATAGAAATGCCCTGAGTTCCAGCAGGGCATCATGGACAATGGAGTTTTTCATCACAGCCCTTCTGGATACCATGGGGGCCTCCAGGGGTCACTGCAGGAAGGCCTAGAGACTATTACGTGCCCTATAACCCGGAAGTATGTCTTAGTCACAGTGACAGGGGGAATGATGTGCTTCCAGGATGAAAAAGAGAACTTTTGGATCTGACCCGGAAGTGCTAAGAAGTCACATGGACTGAGGGCGAAACACTTCCGGGTCATGGACTATAAAAGGACCATGGGAAATCCCAGACAGCGAGCTGAGCTGGGTGGAAGGGTGGCAACGCGTCTGGGAGTGGAGGATAGGTTATTGTAGTGATTATTGTGTAGTTATTGTTTATTATATGAGTAGTGTGGAGTGTAGAGTGCTTGGTGCACATTATTATTATAAAATAAAGTCATATTGGACTTTTATGTGGTGTCTGGCGTCTCGAATAAGGATTCAAGGGAGTGATAGCACCCTCTATCTGTTACAATAGATAGATAGATAGATAGATTTTAAATCACATATTAAGAAATATATAAAATATATAAATTAGACCTCTTATAACATTGCAAGATGCTGAGAAATTAGTTCACGCTTTTGTTTTCAGTCGACTAGATTACGGTAACGCACTCCTCTCAGGACTACCCAAAAAAGACATCAAACGATTGCAACTAATGCAGAATGCAGCTGCTGGAATCTTAACTAGGAAAAGAAAATCTGAGCACATCAAAACCCCAGTTTTGATGTCACTACACTGGTTACTTGAGTCATTTAGAATTGACTTTAAAATACTGCTTATGGTTTACAAAGCCTTAAATAATCTTGCTCGATCTTATATTTCGGAATGTCTTACACCTTATGCTCCAAATCATAACCTTAGATCTTCAAATGAGTGTCTACTTAGAATTCCAAGAGCTAAATTTAAAAGAAGTGGTGAGGCGGCCTTCTGCTGTTATGCACCTAAAATCTGGAATAGCTTACCAATAGGAATTTGCCAGGCTAATATGGCGGAGCACTTTAAAACACTGCTGAAAACAAATTTCTTTAATATGGCTTTCTAATAGCTTCATTTTAGCTTAATCCTTATGCTCTGTATATTCAATTAATTATCATTATCATTCATGGTGGCTCTGCAATCCGTACTTACCCCTACTTTCTCTTTTGTTCTTTTTCCGGTTTTCTGTGGTGGCGATCTGTGCCACCACCACCTAATCAAAGCACCGTGATGTCCCTACATTGATGGATTAAAGGCCAGTAGTCCCCATGACTGTCATCATCAAATTCTTCCATGAGGAACCATGAATACAATGAGGACTGATTGAGGTCATTTATGTTAGGTAGAATGGCTAGAGGGGGCTGGGTGGTCTTGTGGCCTGGAACCCCTGCAGATTTTATTTTTTTCTCCAGCCGTCTGGAGTTTGTTTTTTTTTTCTGTCCTCCCTGGCCATCGTACCTTACTTTTATTCTATGTTAATTAGTGTTCCCTAATTTTAATTCTTATTTATTTTGTCTTTTTTCTCTTTCTTCATCATGAAAATGTGCTATATAAATAAATGTCGTTTTTGTTGTAGATAGATAGATAGATAGATAGATAGATAGATAGATAGATAGATAGATAGATAGATAGATAGATAGATAGATAGATAGATAGATAGATAGATAGATAGATAGATAGATAGATAGATAGATAGATTATTTGCCTCCAAGGGAAAATTAAAAATTTACAGAATCTCCAAAAAAAATGATAAAAATGAACTACAACCACCAAAACACACATAAAACATCTGGCTTGGATAACAAAGGACAGCTATTGTCAAAACAGGCTTGTAGGTGGGACAAGGTCAGACCTGCTCGATTGTGCCAAAGGTGTATGTTTAAAGACATTATTATTTGGATAGAGGACTGTCAACGAAGGGAACAGGCCTAATAGGCAGTGGCAGTTTCGAACATCAGACCCAAAGTTTCTGAAAGAACTATTATGTTTACACACAAAATCAACTGTCAAAATTTTCCTTTATGCCTCTAGAAGAGACTGAATGCTGAATACTTTTCCCCATGCTGGACTGCAAGTGTGAGTTCTGATACCCTACGTCCAGGCAAGATTGATTAGATATATTAAGAACTATCAAGTTTTACTAAGAACACTTCACGTTGACTGTATTGGTAGAGGTTACTTCTACTAGGATGTCAAAGGTTCTAAACTACAGGACTCTAATTATCATTAATGTACACAACCCCTTCACCAGACCATGGTAACAGTCGTACAAGAAGGTCTAGTTTATTCCAAAAATAAAAATGAGAAAAAATATAATCCAGGTAAAAAGCAATCTAAAATCACAACGAAAAGCAGGACTGAATAAAGTTATTATGCTGCACAATGCAACAAATGTAATTTATGTAATTCAGCATGCATGTCCTTCGTAATGAGGCTGGAAAGATATAATTACAATATTAAACATAAAAGAGGAGTCCAAGCAACACATTTTATTAATAGTGTGCCTTAAGCTTTATTCATCTTGGGAACAGAAGGAAGTCAACAGTAAATATAAATGAAAGAAGGGGCGGATTATACAGTTACCACAGGACTGAACTTAAGAGGCTAGGCACACATTAAAAGTGAAAGCTAAATTATCCTTCAAGTGTATGATGTGATTCTAAATAAGAGCTTGTAAATATTCAGTTCCCTTCAAGTTTATTGGTTTCTTTGAGGCAGATTTTATTGCCCTCTGTGAATTCTCACCTTAACAGACATTGTACTTCAAGTCCTAGAAATGTGAAATGTTAAACAGAAATGCCTAACTGCCACACAGTACTGAACACATGTAGTACATTTTGTTTGCAAGTTACTGTACTACCTTATCATGTCAGTCTTGATAAAGCAATAACTATTTTTGAGGCTAAACATTTCCTAGTATAAAATTTTCTTCATGCATAATCAGAAATTTCAGGTAGTCTTCAGGATGTAGGAAATTCATTCAACATGTGCCTGTTGTACTCTTAGAGATGTAGTGCTTCCAAAGCACTTCTAAGTGTGTGTTCTTAGGACAATAACAGTAATTTATACGTTGGATTAATCCTCCATCACAGAGTATGAGCTGTATCATTAACCCGAGTGGTCCCATCAGTATCTGACACAAATTGGGAACAAACTATTGATAGAGGAGCTTCTGTACATTTAAGAATACTCACTCAAAAAGGGTCAGTTTCGATTCAGCAGTTCACTCAACTGATACAGCTTTCAGATAATCCAACAGAAAGGACCTGACAGTTGCAGTAAGACAGCATAGTAACATGAAAACATGAAAACACATAAATGGGCAGGGATATAAACTAGGAGCTGTTAGTGCACAGTGCTAATACCTGTAAATGTAAACCTTATGATCTTTCCTGAATGCAAAATAGGAGAAGAAATAAAAAGGACAGATAATTGAACAATGAAATACAGTATATTTTATATAAAATGACTCTTATGGTGAAACTAACTGCTGCCGCAGGCAGTCTTTATGGCACTAAGGAGTACTGGGCTGGTTTTTCATAAAAACGCTTTGTCATGCTAGTAAGGTTTATTGCACTGTCAGGTTAGTCAAATTTCATTTTCATTGGCATGACTACCAAACAGATGGGTGTAGGGATGCACTGATACCACTTTTTTGTAAAACGAGTACGAGTACGAGTACTTGCATTTCAGTACTCGCCGATACCGAGTACTTGCCGATACCGAGTACTTAATAAAAACATGATTTAAATTTACAGGTAACAGCTTTAGTCATATAATTTAACAAAAAAAACAAGAAACTCTCGTCTATCCACTGGGAGGTTAGGCTAATTAGCGACACGGGGCTAACACTGCTTGTCCAAATATCCGTGGTGAAACTAAACGCAGAGGAGGCTTGCAGTAGGCTGTGGATATGTTTTTTCACGGAGTCGTGTAGTTTAGGCAGCTCCGTGTCAGTCATGTAGCAGCGGCTTGGGACATCATATCTGGGCTCCAGAACATGGAGGAGACGCAGGAATCCCACATTTTCTACCTCCGAGAGTGGCTGGTCACTCAATGCAATGTACTCGATAATTGCCTGTGTTATTTTCACAGCACGTGGATTGTCTCTGGACATTTTCTCTCGTCTTGCAAGAGTTTGCTGCAGCGTGGGTTGTGTTGGTTTAGAAGCGTGGGTAAACTCTTTGTACTTGTTGTCGTGTTGGGATTTTAGGTGCTTGATTAAATTACTTGTGTTAAATGCGCTACCTTTTGAGCCTCCTCTGGACAATTTCGCTGAGCACAATTTGCAGTCCGCCTTTGTTTTGTCGTCTTCATTCACTTTGAAATAGTTCCACATGGCTGACATGTCTCGCCTCGCCTTCTCCCCGCTCTGAGCTGCAGCCGGGGCCTGGGGGCGGGCACTCGGCGTCTGTGATTAACCCCTTACATGCCGCTCAAACATAGACATTTCTCAGACCGTGGTATCGGTCCCCGGTATCGGGGGACTTTTAACGAGTACGAGTACTTTAGAAAATGTGGTATCGAGGCCGATACCAGATACCCGTTTCGGTATCGGTGCATCCCTAGATGGGTGTCAACTAGAAACCAAATTTGCTGGAAAAGCAAAGCATTACAATGACAAAACAAAAGTTATAAAACTGCATAGCCCTTTCATCTCTCATTGATATTACAGGCGCTTTATGTCTAGATGTACTGCGTCTCAATTTTCAAATATTAGGAAGGTCTGAGATTGCCATAGTGGCTTCAGGAAGCTGGGTTGCAATCCTTAGCCCGTCTTTGTAGAATGTGTACTTTCTCTTCTGTGTCTCTGTGTCATTTTCCTATGTGGTACTTTGGATGGGTTATATCAATTGGCCCTTTTTGAGTGAATATCAGTGTGTTTGTGAATTAATGTGTGGCCTGCAATAGACTGGGTCCAGGATGAGTTGAATTTATTCTTCTATAGCACTCATCACTACATACAGGTTACAATTATAATTGCAATCCATATTACTAACCGAGAATGGTAAACCGGATGGACGCAGGAACATCCGGCCATGGGCCGTAGCCGCAAAAGACGTACTGCGCAAGCGCCCCCACAAAACCCCCCTTCCAAGCAACGGAAACCGGATGCAAAGCAACGTAAAATAAGAAATGAGGCGCCCATAGCACACAGAAAAAAGGAGTCAGACGCGAAACGGAACACACACAAAGAAGAGAATTGAGACCCACGACACACAAATGAGGCAACGCCCCCTAGCACAAAAAAAAAAAAAAAAGTCAGACGCGAGCGCCACACAAACCCATTGGACACAAAACGGGACAGACTACGGACATAGCACATGAAACATACACAAAAAGCAGGATTTGGACCCACGACCACGCTAACATAAATAAGAAATGAGACACAAAGCACCATTACTAAACGAACCGTCCGTATTAAATATACGTCATCTGAACACATTCAAATTATGCAGCATAGGTCGATCTCATTACACTGATGCACTATTAACCTCTAACTGACGAAGTACCTGAAAGTAAAAACTTTATGAACTGCATTACATCCAATACTTCTTTTGCTTTTGCATCTAATGGCATCCACTCACTTACTCAACACCATTGATAAACTTCTACAAACGTTGATGATTAATAATATTCCCTTTGGAGGAAAGGTACTTTTATTAGGAGGAGATTTGACACAGTGCTTAGCTATTGTTTCACATGTCATGCGCTCGGCTATTCTTCAGTCCACCTTAAAATACGCAGACAATTGGCATTGCTTTCAAAAGAGTTAAGGAGATATTTGGAACAACAATCTCATTACACCAAATACCCCTTTTAACACAACGAACTATATTCTGTCCAAAAAATATTAATGTTGAGCACATTAATAACCAGGTCATTTCATTACTTCCTGGAGTGGCACAGCTCGGACCCACGACCACACTAATATAAATAAGAAATGAGACACAAAGCCCCATTACTGAACGAACCGTCCGTATTAAATATACATCATCTGAACACATTCAAATTGTGCAGCATAGGTCGATCTCATTACACTGATGCACTATTAACCGTTCAACCACAGAAAAGGCTCCATATTAACAGTGAGTACAATCCTCCTTATTACTTATCCATATTTCTAACGCTGAAGAACAAACGAGTCATGAATTCACGCTCATGGGTACAAAACGATACGGCTCGAGTGACGGGACCAAACACACAAACCCGCATGAAAAAAAAAAAAACATGTCGGACGACTAAACGACATACAAAAACGGGCAAGGCTCAATACAAACAATTAACGCCGTAAACTGCAACGGGCTTCTCACACAGCACAGGCAAATCGATTACAGCTCCAGAATAGCACGTCCCAAATACTGGACATACAACGACGCGCCTCTCAAACGGCACAGACAAAACATACACGTCAAGGACATAAATGACAGACACCTGCTAAACGATTGCGCCAGTTACCTCACAACGCGTTCAATAATGAGTCCACTATTCATTAAAATTCATTGGAATTAATGAATGTCATTTGCAATCATTGTCATTCACTTAACTTCCCTAAAGAAACAACTGGCAATACAAGTAATGAATTTACACGTTGTTGTCAAAAGGGTCAAATTAGACTGCCTCCTTTACATTCATGTCCTGCATATCTACAGAAGCTTCTAACTAACGCAGTACCTGAAAGTAAAAACTTTATGAACTGCGTTAGATCCTACAATAGTTCATTTGCTTTTGCATCTAATGGCATCCAGTCACTTACTCAACACCATTCATAAACTTCTACAAACGTTGATGAATAATGATATTCCCTTTGGAAGAAAGGTACTTTTATTAGGAGGAGATTTTACACAGTGCTTAGCTATTGTTCCACATGCCATGCGCGCGGCTATTCTTCAATCCACCTTAAAATACGCAGACAATTGGCATTGCTTTCAAAAGAGTTACGGAGATATTTGGAACAACAATCTCATTACACCAAATACCCCTTTTAACACAACGAACTATATTATGTCCAAAAAATATTAATGTTGATCACATTAATAATCAGCTCATTTCATTACTTCCTGGAGTGGCACAGCTCTTTCTAAACTCTGACAAAGTTGACTCTGATGACGACAATGACCATCTTGATTTCCACTTAGAATATTTGAACACTATTAACCCAGCTGGATTACCACAAGACAATCTTAGCCTTAAAAATGGAACAATAATCATGCTATTAAGAAACCTTAACACTAAACAGGGTTTATGCAATGGTACACGTTTAGTCGTCAACACCATGACACACAATGTTATTGAAGCAAAAGTTCTTACAGGATCACATGCTAACAATACTGTTCTCATTCCTAGAATTGACCTTACAAGTTCTGACCTAGAATTACCTTTTATACTTAAACGGCGACACTTCCCCATTAAACCTGCATTTGCCATGACCATCAACAAATCACAAGTACAAACCATGGACAAGGTTGGCATCTACCTCTCTGAGCCCGTTTTTGGACATAGACAACTTTATTTTCTTCCTATATGCGTCATCTACACCTTCACACTATGCTATATCTCATTCATATCTCACGCTCTTTGTAAATTCACAACACCAGGGGTTGGCGAGCGAAGCGAGCAGGGGGCGGAGCCCCCTAGTAAAGTACTAAACCTTAAATGTATGCATAAGGTACATGAAGTGTAGATTGGTTCCTGCCTTATATCTGATGCTGCAAGGATATTTTCCATCTACCATTGACCCTAAAAGATAAGGAGAATGTGCAAATGGATGGATGAAGATTCGAGTATCATGCTAACACTGTTGCCACAGTATTTTAGTAATCTGCTCACTTTCTTACTTTGCCATTATACAGTGTTACAAACCTTATAAAAATGTTTTAAAAACTTAAAAAAAATCTAAAACAGTTTGCCGGCAGTCTCTTATTTTGATTTATATGTAGACTTATTAGTTCAGTTTGCAAGTAGGAGTATTAACATAGCAATTTTATGCCTAAACCTCAGGACTTCAATAATCAATTTATAATCTGACATGTAAGGTTTAATATTTAACATAATCACATCACTTGCAAATTAATGCACAAAATTTCACCATTCTAACAAGCTGTCTTGAAGATGTGTTTATTCCTCCTGCAGGCTCCAGCTGGTCTTCAGCCTGTGACAACCTTCTTTAAATAAAATCTAAGCATTTGAAGCAAAGATTTACATACATTAGTTCTCTTCTTTCCACATTAGCCTGTTTTAAAACAGATACCTACAACCTGACTTTTAACCCACAGGCCTGTCAAAGGCTATCAGTGCCATATTTTTTTTCATTGGACTATCAAAAAGCCAAAACGAAATAAAAAATTCTCAGCACTTTTAACATCATGAAATAACTTGGTGAGAAGGTCAAAACAGTTTCAGAAGAAAACGCCTCAAAATTTCTATTCAGATTGAATGAATTAACAATTATAACAGACACACAAAACCTGCATTTGTCTTATCTATAAATGACTTTTAGATAGTCATTTTCTGTTTTAAATAAAAAATAAAATTAATTTGACCATTCACACATTTTTAATTCATTTTATCCATCTAGGATCATGGATAACCCCTACAGCACTGAGTTCAAGACAAGAACTACCCACACACAAAATGTCAATCCAATACATTGTACACTCACTTTTAAAGGCCAAATGCAAAACTACCAAATAACCTAAATAAATAAATTCAGTAATATAAAATAAAAAGAGTTCCAAGAGAAAACCCACAGGAACACAAAAAGAAGTGCAAACTCCATACCGACATGACAGGACCAAGTAGAGCAGACTAATGAAACACAACATATATTCTCACATCAGTTCAATCCAATTCTGGGTCATGGTGGGAGTGGATCAAATCCCAGAGGCACTGAGCACAAATCAAGCAACATTTCTGGATTGAGTGACCTGTCCATTGCAGGACCTACACACACACATAGATACACACACTCACATGAGGCCAAGGTGGAATCATCTAATTTGATCCTGTTTGGGAATATGGGAGGAAAACCCTTGCTAACATTGTGAGTATGGCAAACTTCATACAGATAACAACTGGCTACATAATTCAAGCACAGGCTGCTGGATCAGTAAGACAAGAGTGTTAATAGTAACACTTCTAAGTTTTTATATAGGAAAAATAATTTTGAGGTCAGAAAGAAACAAGCATGAATCAAAGTCTGTGTTTAACAAAGGTGACTACAGTAAAAAAAGACAATCTTTATGTGGCTAGTAGTCCTTGCTTTTTGTGACTGGTAACATTTCCATGATGTTAATAACAAAAAGATGATTACTTGGGTGATTGTAGTGTTTGATTATATATTCAGCAAGTTTTCTAACCCTTGATGTATACAGATCTTCAGTAGAGTCCAATTTAAGGCCCACAATCCTTTTCTGCCTATCGAATAATGAATACAAGGAGGACATCCTGTTTAACTCTTTTAGAGCGGATGTCGACTTTTGTCAACAGGAGAGGTTGAGGGCGATAATTAACAGTAAATGGTGACCAGACCTGCCATTACGTGTTAGTTCGACATTCTGTGCTAGAAGGAAAGTTAGCTTTGTTGAGTTGTCCGAGATTCCCTGCGCTTGCATGAGTAGTGAAGAGCAAACAACGGCAAAAATGGCATCGACATCTACCGAGAAATCGAAGCAAATGTACAAAGCAAGATACTCGGAGGACTTGTCGGACTCTGATTCTGATGTGAGTGATCTGGAGATCAAAATTGAAAACGAAAGTGAGGTACTGGCATTAGCTGATCACATGTAGCTGACATGCAACATTCACCTGGGAGGACCGCCACTTACAATGACACAATGTACAAACCAAATTGCATTGCACTGCAACCATGACCTCCGCTGCCGCCCCTGCCTCGTGAAGACCACCTGGCAGCCAGCCTGCCATGCATTCCTGCCAACTGTCATGCCGCCCGTGAGTGGCTCAAGCCACAAGAGACGGCAAACTGGCAGCCACAGCTCACAGCAACAGATGTTTTATGTTGATGTTTGTGTGAAAATATTGCATCATGTGCTTTTAAGAAAACTTGGAAAAAAGTTTTTTGGAAAAAAATATTCAGCCCTCCACACATGCAGGTCTAAGTAACATGGATAGGATTGATAAGAAGCATTAAGTTTTGAGAGAAAAAAAACAAAAAAATTGTGGTTGTTACCAGGGCCGGATTTATATGAAAAGAGGCCCTAGGCTATTCCACTTATGAGGCCCTTTTATCTTCCATTTTTAAGTTTGTAAATTACATGAGAGATAATAAAATTTTGCTAACAATTTGAATGTAGGCCCCTCTTGATCTTGAGGCCCTAGGCTGAAGCCTAGTTAGCCTATAGGAAAATCCGGCCCTGGTTGTTACATCTTTGCTTTATGATAAACTAGCAGGGTACACTGGGGTGGGGACACTAATTACATTTCAGGATTAAACATAGCCTATGGCACGGGTACTCAGTTAGGTTCTGTAACTCCGTAATGGCACCAGGTTTTCATTTTAACCAGATTCTTAATTAGAACCCGTTTATTTACTAATAAAGCAGTGGGGTTTGGCCTTAATTTTAGCTAACTTTCTTGTTACAATGCAGAACCATTAATTGCCTGTTTTACTTTTTAAATGCTGCATTTAGGTTTTAATTGTTGTCTATTTTCTTAACCAGCCATCAGTTAATAATGAGGTGCAAACCATAAAGGAATCACCAGCTCTCCATCTAACGTTTTTCCATTTAAACTTATGTGGTTATGTCATGGGCGGCATGGTGGCGCAGTGGGTAGCGCTGCTGCCTCGCAGTTGGGAGACCTGGGGACCTGGGTTCGCTTCCCGGGTCCTCCCTGCGTGGAGTTTGCATGTTCTCCCCGTGTCTGCGTGGGTTTCCTCCGGGCGCTCCGGTTTCCTCCCACAGTCCAAAGACATGCAGGTTAGGTGGATTGGTGATTCTAAATTGGCCTTGGTGTGTGGGTGTGTTTGTGTGTGTCCTGCGGTGGGTTGGCACCCTGCCCAGGATTGGTTCCTGCCTTGTGCCCTGTGTTGGCTGGGATTGGCTCCAGCAGACCCCCGTGACCCTGTGTTCGGATTCAGCGGGTTGGAAAATGGATGGATGGATGGTTATGTCATGAAGTATCTGTATTAATAAAATGTTTTGAAATAAATGAGAGAGAAAGGAAGGACCACAAAATGTTTAGATCAAGTTCTCAGAAAACAAAAAATGTATAATATTTATCTTGAAGGAATGAAAGTAATAACAAGCCATACAATTAATTACCAAGTTTAATTATCTGATAGGCCTTTTTTCTAATTATGAAAGTGATTGTAATGAAAACCTGCAGCCACTTTGGACCTCAAGGACCATAATTGAGTGCCACTGGCCTGTGGTGTTCCCCTGTAAAAATGTAGGATCTGTGCAAAATCTGATTGAATGATATTCATTGGTGTGGATTTGCATATCAGATAAACACAAGCAGAGATACCCATGGCTTTAGGTGGGGGCACCAACTAAACTTTGGAAAAAAAAACAACTTACAGTTTTCCCCTGTAGAAATGGGAAATCTTTGTAAAAATTGTTAGAGAGTGGGTAAATGGTGCTCTTTTGCACACTGTACAAACACATTAAGCTTTATAAATTAGATACCACTGCTCAATATTTTTTGCCAAAATGTTCTTTCCTTGGTGCCCTATCCAGTGATGGTTCCTGCCAGCTCTGGGTGATGGGATAAGCAAGTTTGATAATGGATAGGTGGGTGAATGGACATTACTTTACATAACAGTTATGTACTGCATGCTTCTCAGGATCTAAAACACATTTACATTTTCTTAAGTCTGGCAGTTGTGCTAATAAGATAAGTAATTTATCAGTATTTTTCAAATAATTTATTTGATCAGTCTTTTGTGACAGAGATGTGGTGGAACTGCCTGAAATCAGCTGCTGCAACTGACATTTACAGTACTTCAGCATGAAATATGTATTTCTGACATCATCCACTGTAGTTTTTGATCCCTGAAGGACATATAAAATTAATCTCACCTCTAGTGTCCATTATATGTAATGCTCTTTTTTAAAATGCTCACTCTAAGTATACTTGCCTACTTCAGTCTACTGAAAAAATGCTTTCATCTCCAAGCATTATATCATTTTCATGTCATCTTATTGTGTCCTGCATGCCTGCCTTGTGGTTATGAATCCCTATGCTGCTTTATGAATTATACCAAGGAATAAGTTGCTAAGTTTTAGCTGAAGTTAATGTTCACCATGTTTGGACAGTCTCTGTTGAAATTCAAAATCATGATGCTTTTGAGTAAGCGGTAATATGTCTGAAATGGGGCTTTGAACTTTTGTACAGCATTAAAATTTTTGCTATGTATCTATCTGTTCTGTAAATCTTCTCTGTTAATTGTAGTATTTGCACTCTCAGAGGGAGCACATTTATAGACAAGACTGGGTGTAATGCAGTAGCTAACTCAGGATGGGACTCCACTTTATCAGACAGCAGCTAACCTAACGTGAACCAGCTTGGAATATCTGAGGACACTAGAGTTTGCAAGGGACACATAATTGGATTTAGAAAAAAAATGTATAAAATATTCTGTTCTCTATTTAGATTCATTTAATTTTGTGTTGGCAGACTTAGAGACCTCGAACAACAACACAAATTCATTTCAGCTTAGGCAGTATGTAATGAAAGCCTCATGTAAGAAAAATGAATGACTCAAAGTTCATTCACCATTCCAATTACTTTTTCCAATACAAGGTAACAGAGAGCTATTACAATAGGATAAGGCTCAGAGCTGGAACCAGCCCTGGATTGATGTTTGAGTACGTTATCAGATGCACCTAACACTAAAGGCACCAGCTAACCTCTTATGCTCTTTCCCTATTGAGGAACAGAAAGAAACATCAAAACCAGTGCCACACGCTTGGGCATTGGAGACAGCTTAAGGGCTCAAGTGATGATAATCTCCCACTGGGACACAGGATGCACTGATTTGTAATATTTATTCTCTTTCTCCCTCTGCAGATGGAAGATTGACAGCTTTACCAACTTTGACGTCACTTCCAGTGTGCATTCATCTGAACCCACCTCTTCCTGCCGGAAGTGCTCATTACCAGAATATCTGCCATATTGAAGAAGTCAACAGTTAGACTCATGTCTGTCAGTACCGCAGCATGTTTGTGAAACCAACAACAACATTTATTTATATAGCACATTTTAATACAACAATATAGCTCAAAGTGCTTTACAAGATGACAAAGAGAAAGTTACAAGAAAAGAAAAACAATTAAGATTAGGCAGTGATATTAAAAGAATGAGTAACAACAAAATAAGGCAAGGTCAGCTGGCTGGGAGGACAGAAAAAGGTAAAAAAGGAAACCCCAGTTAGGCTGGAGAAAAAAAAAACAAAATCTGCAGGGGATCCAAGGCCAAAAGACCACCAGCCCCCACTATCTAACATAAATTCTACCTAAAATAAATGTTCCTAAATCAATCCTCTTTGTTTTCATGCTTTATATGATAGGATTTGATGAAGTTCATCTTGTGGACAGCTGAAACACCTGCCTTCATTCCATCATCTCAGGGGGATGCATGGTGCTTTGATCAGGTGGTGGTGGCGCAAATTGCCACCAAAAAAGACAATAGAGAATAGCTTAGTACATATTGTGGACCCCTGAAGAATATGGTAATTTTATACCCATATAGTCTATTGTGAATACAACTGAAATTTAGCTATAAAAAGCCACATTAAATAATGGATTTTTAAAAATGGCATGTTCTTTTCAGTTGTACAGGGTTTGCCTGTGGGTGCCCAACCTTGTCTGTGATCTTTCTTACAGCAGCTATGCAGCGGTTACTGTAAGCTCTAACCTATCTTACTGTCTGTATTATACCCCATATATTCAGTCCTAAGGATTGCTATCAGCAGGCTGCTTCACTGACCTGATCTGTCTTTTACTTTAACTACTTTACAACCCAGTTTAACACTAATAGATGAGTTCTCAACGGCTTCTTTTTGAGCCCTTAAGTTAGACCAGGAACAACAAATCTTAACATCTTGGCTTGCTAGTAGCAATTCAGACAGATACAATGAGTTTAAGCCTTTAGTTAAATTATATTTATCTGCATCAAATCCAATAGCAGCAAATATAAGCAATACAAAAAAAATTACACAATCTGGGTGGCTTTAGCAGACTTCGTATCAGCAAGATTCTCTAAATGGTCCAGTTCCTTAGTTACAGATTATATAAAATGAAAAGAATGTTTTCTTGCAGGGAATTGAGCTCCTTTGAAAGTGCTCAACAGCTAAACAGACAGCAAGCTCCATTTATGTGTCAATGTCTCCTCTAAAAGTATTCATTTTCACAAGTTTCACTTTACAGAAGTATCAGAAGGCAACTGAACTAAACGCTCCATTTGTGCAACAAAGCACCAACTGGACTGAACTGAGAACTCTTTGTGAAAAAGGGCTGATAAAAGGCGGCCGCTCCTCTCTCCCTTTTCTCTCCCAAATAAGCACACACACCTGGCCTTCTTTCCGCTAGTAAAGTGGAAAGTTTCTCAAAATGATGAAAATGTTATTAATGCAAATTCATTATCACCAAGTGAATTTTGATTCCCATGGGCACATCATCTTAATACAAAGAATAAGAGACACTAAAGGACACACAACGTTTGCAATAATTGATTTGGTACTTTCATTTTCTTTCCTCTGTATTTTTGTTTGGATTAAACAGGGAACCAGCATGTCCCCACTACTTTATTTTCTCCTTCTTTTCATTCAAGCCTACTGGAAAGTTTATAGTTTGTTTTAATATGTTATTAAATAACTGGTAAAAATGCTAATGCTCATTTGGTTAAAATGTGTTGGAAAATATACATTATATATTTAAGTAATGTTTCTTAAAGACAGAAATGTGAATTGATGTAATTTTGGGAATGCGCTTAAAAGATCAAACACATACAATATGTAGCTTCTGTGTTTCTAAAAACATATTTTTCCAATGCAGGGAAACCCTGCAAGAACCCTGAATGAAGAAACTGTCCATCTCAGTGCCAAATATGCTGTTAATGAACCACCAAATCCACTTGTAGCTTCTGTGGGTACCAACTTATTAATTCCTTACAGGTTGTCGAGTATGTTCCTTTGACTGTGTCTAAATGGGCTATGGGAAAGGGGATATAATAGGAGGTGCCAGTAGAGTCCAGGAGAGTCTTGTGCCTGTCCACTTTGTCCTTAGCTCAGATTTTGCTGACCCACAAGATGATCACTAATTCTGGTTTAACTCTACCCATTGTAATCAAAAGAATGCACCACTGAGCCCCAAACCTCAGAAACAAGCATACCTAACACGATTCTGGGTTTAAATAAAAGTTATTTATTTATCCAAATCACCCTTCCAATAATCACCTGTGCAAAGATCAGTCACAATACACTATACAATTAAATTCTTACCCCTTCCTTCTGCCAAGAGTGTTGCCCGCTGCCTCCCAACTCAGACTCCCTGATGTGAATGCTTCCAGTGCCACAGTGTGTCCTCTTGGAAGTACTTCCAGGTCATATGGAAACCAGGGAAGTCCTCCCCCAACAATGCCCTCTAATGGCACCCAGGGACCCCGACAAAGTTGCACTTCTGGACTCCAATTCCCTGGGATGTCATGAGAAGACCACTGCCATTTGTCGTATGAAGGAAATAACTGCTCCCAGTTTCTGCCTTTTACTGGTCCACCATTTATATGAGTCTGGCCAGGCAAGAAGTCGTTTCTTCTTCTTATTCATCTTTTTTCCATTCTAGCCTCCAATCCAGGTAAGAAATTATCGTCTGTCCCTGCCAGGATGCCTGTTCTTTTTCTCAGGCACTTACACCTTATCTAAACTTTCATCAAAATCTACAGTAACACTGGTACAAAGTGGACATTCCCTTGTGTAGTCTGAAGACAAATTTGATGAATGACCATATTACATGGTGTCAGAGTCAAGGTCAAGGTCAACAGCATGCCATTATATGTAACATGTTCAGAATCTCCTCTGGAATCTCAGCCTGTCTTTTATCTTTATGTTGCAATGTCTAATAATAACTGATAACACTCATTTTATTGTTCATTAAACATAGATTGGTTTCACTGTTGTTTGTGTGGTGGACGGCCGGATCCCATACTTAGCCGGGACGCCCCTTCGACATATGTTTCGAGGGAGCAACCATGGGCTGCTGAATACCTCCCCCGGGACATTTGGTGGCAGCCTCCCTGGCTAACGGTGATGCCTCAGCTTCCCGCAGGGCTCCATGGGAGATGGAGTTCTCCACAGCCCTGTCAGGATCTGGGGTGGCCACCAGGGGGCACTGCATGGGTCCCTAAGCCTGGCTGGACGAGTATTCAGCCACACCCGGAAGTGCAACCAGAAACAGGTGATCAAGCACCTGGAGCACTTCCAGGTGGGCTATAAAAGGGGCCACTAACCACCACTCAGTGGCCAGAGTCGGGAGGAGGAGGACGAAGCTTGACGGGATGAGTGGGGGTGCCAGAGAGGAATGTGTTTTTGTGCTTGTGATATTTGGACTGTATTCACGGGGGAAGACGTGCCCCACAGGTGAAGAAAATAAAGGGTTTGTTTGTGTTTTTACACGTGCCTCCGTGTGAGTCTGTGCCGGGTCAGGGGCAATATAGCACTTTCTTACAGTTGTAAGACTGGCCTTACCCTGCACATTCAGGTTTTCTCTTACCTTCAAAGGACTTACAGGAATGCACTAATTGCAGCCAAGAACACGCATTATGGCAGAATAATAGAAAGGGTTTTGTTATCTGTAGTTAATAAACTCCTTCAACCTGCATCTACCTCAATTACCTCTTCTACTGAAACCAGTTAAAAATTCCTTCCCTTTTTCCAAATAAAATTAAAGATTTAAATAATTCAACTAACATAAAACCATCATCCATTTATATCTTTCTGTGTCTTCCCACTCCATCCAGCTTGTTTACTATTTTTTTACCAGTCATATCTGCATTTGTTAATGACCTGCTTTGTAAGATGAGGCCGACTACCTGTGTACTGGACCCCATTCACACCACACTTCCTAAATCCTGCATTCCTGCCATAATTCTGACTGTTACAACAATAACAAATACATCCTTTGACACTAGCTTTGTGCCAGCCACTTTTAAAATAACTTCAGTAACTCAAAGTCTGGTCTTAATGTGGAAAATCTTAACAATTTTCAGCCTATTTCTCACTTACCTTATCTGTCAAAAGTTCTTGAGTATGTTGTAGCCTCCTAACTCACCAATTACTTAACTTCTGATAATTTGATAGAACCCTATCAGTCTGATTTCAGAGTGCAGCGCAACTGTGAAACTGCCCTTCTTCGAGTAACCAATGATTTGCTTATGGCAGCAGACTCTGGACAAACCAGTATATGAATTCTGTTAGACCTCAAAACAGCTCTTCACACTGTCAGACATTATATTCTACTATCCAGAATGGAGAACATTCTGGGTATTTCTGGCATTGCTCTACAATGGTTTAAGTCCTTTCTGACTGATAGGCAAGAGTTTGTTAGTCTTGTTAACAGCAGATCTGTCTCAGTGCCATTCATACAAGGGGCTGCTCAGGACTCTGTCCTTGGCCCTCTGCTGTTCTGTATCTACAATATATGCTGTCCCTTGGCCATATTATTCGTAGCTTTGGCCTGGGTTAGCATCTTGTGCAGATGATACTTAACTGTACTTCCGTTAAAAGCAAAGCTTCATCAAAGTTTTCTCACCTACCAACTTTCCTCAGTGAAATTAATATCTGGATGGAGCATAACTCGTTAAAATTAAATTGCAACAAAAGTAAACTTCTGCAGATGGCAAAATTTAAGAAAATTAGCTCTACTCATCAGACCTTTTTCTAATACAAGGAATCTTGGTGTCATTTTTGATTCCTCCCTTTCTTACTCCACCCACATAAACCACATTAAGAAACTTTCTTACTTCCACCTCAGTAACATATCCCATGTTCACTCTTTCCTCTTCTCTTCTAATGCTGAGAAACTTGTCCATGCTTTTATCGCATCCTGCTTCGACTATTGTAACTCCCTACTAGCAGGTGCCCCTTCAAATCTTATATCACATCTCCAGTTAATTCAAAACTCTGCTGCAAGAGTCCTTAATACAAAGCAGCAACAGAGAGCACATCACATCCATCCTGATTCACCTTCACTGGCTCGCTGTGTCTTTCAGGATTGAGTAAAATACTGTTAATAACCTACAAAGCTTTAAATGGCCTTGCACCAGACTACATCAGTGATCTTTGTCATTGCTATGCTCCTTTTCACCTACTAAGGTCTTCTGATTCTGGCAAGCTTGTTGTGCCCCATACGAACCTGCATACTATGGGTGACAGGGCTTTCAGCTGTATAGAGCCCAGATTTTGGAATGACCTTCCGAAATTAAGTAGATCATCTGACTCCATCCATTCTTTTAAAAACAACTTAAAACTCATCTCTTTAGGAAGGCTTTTATCTTACCCTAACTCTCTGCTCCTTCTTTCAATTTACCTCTCTGTCCAGTTGCTCAGGATAATTTGTGTTTGTGTTATATCATAAATTATGTGATTTGTTCAGGCATTTCTTTTAGTATTGAATTTAGTATCTTATTCTTGTTTATTGTTTCTTTTATTCTATTTAATGGTTCTGTGTATTCTCTGTTTATTTATTTATTGTTCTATGCAGAAACTGTATAATTTTGTTTTAAGCATATTGAGCATGGAAAGGGTGCTATATAAATAAAATGTATTATTATTATTATTATAGTTTCACCAGAATGTTTAATAAAAATGAAATAAAACATTACAGGAACACAATATTTTTCTTCATTCCATCCATAACTGATGAAAAAACTATATTACTTGACCAAGTGATTTATTTTTTATTTAATATTGCTTATTACACTGGATAAAATTAAAATTGGCATAATTAAACAGAAAGAATAGTTGCACCATTTGTTTATCAATAAAATGCAAAGTACAACTGTCTAACATCTAAGAAGAATCTAAAACAGATATATGTTTTGAAATGACATCAGCAGCAAGGTAGCTTTGGTTAAAGCTTTCATTCATGCAAAGTTTCTGAAATCTTTCAAAAAAGTAATTTTAAAGGCAAGTAACAGCTTGAGCAGAACAAGGAAATTATCTTCTCTATCACAGGCATGTGTACAATGCAAAAGACCGTGCCAATGTCATTCCTCTGGGCGATATTATTCCACAAATTGTGAGCACCAAGAAGAGCACTGCACAAAGCAAAGGGCATTTGATTAATCTGCAGCTTACAAGATAGAAATGCAACTCACAACGCATACTAATGTAATGCGTATCACAAACTGCTTTTGGCAGACAGGATTCTTCAGCTACCATGACCAAGACCATTAAAAATATGCTTTATGCTGAAATTTTACTTTTTTTATTTTTCATGGTGAAATGCTACATTAAAATGGAGCCCACCGAAGCAGAAACAAACAAAGAAAGCCAAGAATAATTTTAAGAAAAATGTGTGCTATAGTAGTATTTATTTAAAAAAAGGGCAATTGTATGCTATCCTACATATTTAAATTTAACAACCACAATGTATACAGGCTTCTACAAATAAGGTATACAGTAGTATAAGTTTAAAACAGCAACTGAGAATATTAATCAAATATACCAAATTTTAACAAGTCATTAACCATTCAATTACTATAGCTGTACAAAGTATAAGTGTATTTGCCCCATTGGATCATTTTTCTCTTGAATATTTAGATGTCCATGTGTATAGATGCAAAGCAAGTGATGTTCAGCCCATAGAGTAATTTAATTTGTAAAGCACTTTATAATGACACATGTTGTTAATATGGCTGGAAAGAATAAAATATGGATGACTGACTGAAGGGTGGTGGCAGTTATGAGGTACTGGATTCAAGTGAACATTTCTGAAGCTAAAAGAAGTATTTATAATGTTGTATATTTCAAGTCTGCATGATTTTTATGCACATTAGAACTAATTTAAATTACATATTTCTGATGAAAATTGCCTGTGTGAATTTTTGACAATTTCTGTGAAACTGCATGGGTTTTAATTTGGTTTTCAGTCCAAGCCCAGCCAGTGTCTGTGTGGAGTGTGCATATTCTCATGTCTACGTGGGGGTTTTCGGAGCACTCTGTTTTTTGTTTTTCCTGAGCTGTGCAGTTTAGGTTGACTGTTGACAAGAATTTGGATCAATGTAAGCAAATGTGCCCTGAAATTGACTTATTACGGAGCTTAATTTTACAAGATGAGCCAAAACACTGAGGGATTCTAAAAAAAAATATGGGGGCCGTGTAACAAATACATTTTCTGATGTTGCATCACAGGGACAATGTATCAGCTGACTTTGCTGTGGATAAAGAGAAGTGGCCTTGCAGAAGCAAATTTCTGTACTTACTGTAACTTATTCATTGACCAGGCTGAAAAACTTACAAGAACAGTGTTGCAATAGTTCAATTACAAAAATGCATGGATAAGAGTATCTGAAGCACTGTGTGCTTCAGAAATACCAGTACTGTATATGGCTATCTGCTATTTTAACTTATTTATTTTGTTTTCTGATTTTTTTCACTTCTCTCTATTACAGAATGTGATATTTTTTATTATAGTTTGGAAGTATAGAGAATTAATTTTACTTGAATTTTCTATATACTCTACATACAGTATATCTTATATATATATGTCTACACGTGGAAGTGTGTGTTTCTGTCTGTCCGGCCCAGAAATGAGAGGCTACAGCATGAAGCTCAAAGAAAGCGACTGTCGCCAAAGTGAAACTGCAGAGAAAAGAAAAACTCGCTTAGCTGTTAATACAAAAGGGAGGCAAGAACATTGGCAAAACGAAACCTCCAAGGAAAGAGAAATTCGCTTAGCAGCTGACAGACAACAGAGGCGAGCATGTCGGCAAAACGAAACCGCAGAGGAAAGAGAACCTCACTTAGTTGCTAATGCACAACCGATGTGATTGATTGATTGAAGTGCCAGAATCCATTTTTTCTAGGAGCCTGGGCTTTTTACAGGATGGGCTTACACAGCTAGTATATGTATATATTTGTTAAAGGCTTATTATTTTTGTTTCTTGTTATGTTTTTATTGAAATGGCAGGGATAATAGTTGTTATAACGCTATTTGCCGCTGCTAGGGGGCGTGTTCCAGGAAGTCATGCTACATGACATTATCACCAGAACAATAGCTAAACTGGCCCTGCATATCCTTTCTTGTTCAAGTTTGTGGATACATCCTGAATCCCCTTTTGACATTTTGTTTTCCAGTTATAAGCTCTTTAAACAGTATCTTTTCCTTATATCAAATTTTGACTCAGATGCCCATTTGATTGTCTTTTTGATACCAGCTTCCTCTGTATTTTTTAACTATGTTTCATCATCTTGTCAACTCCATCTTTCTGACTGGCAGTGACACTCTGTGACAAAATATTATCAAGTGAAAGGTGCTGTTTCAAAAATGTGCATAATACAAGATTTAAAGGAAAGGATGAGATGTATTATGGCACCGGTGCCGGCTCTTGCTTTTTTGCTGCCCTAGGCAAAAGTGAAAATGTTGCAACCAAACCACTGATTGCTGTCCCCAGCAAACCCATAGTTCACTTAAATGGTTTAGCTAGCCCTGCATGCAACCATTATTTCTCACTTCAGTGGTATAAATGTGGAGAAAACAGACAAGCAGAAAGTGAGAGGTTCATCTTTCCTGAGGGCAGCTGAAGTGGCAATGAGAGGCACCACTTGGCTTTGTGATTTTTTTTTTGTTATCCAAGTATTGACTTAATTTAGACAATTAATCACAGTGACATGAGGTAGTAGAAAGTTTTGTGTAGATTTAATTTTCTGTATCAACTGTGTAATAATATCATCTTAATGGATAACTTTGGATGAGAATAAAATCATAGAGATAAAAGAAGGAAATAAATATGATCTAATAAATAATTACCAATCCAGAAATCTCTCGAACATCAACTACTACCTATTGGATTGGAATGATTAAAACCAGGAGTGAAGTAAGGTAGTAATGCCCATATCTCCACAATGTCTAATATTATATTTTAACTAAATGTCTTGGAAACAACTGGTAAATACTCCTTTTATTTATAAATATGTACAAAAATGTTATTTTTCAAAGTAGTTTTTGGCAATGATACTTTATATTTTTTGTTACTTTTTTAAAACAAAAAAAATACTTTTACCCTCATTACTGTATTTCACTTAATCTTTTTTTCATCTTTTCACTTGCTACTCTTAAGATTAATCAAGTGTCTTCTAGTGCAAAGAAGTTCTAACCATCAGATGGCTTACTCGGGTGAATGCCATTGTCATTTTCAGCTTTCAGTCAAATTCCTCTTTTCTAGTAGTATAACAGCCAATCAAGAAACCTTGTTAGTTTTCAATGACTTATTCTGAGGATTTCATTTTTTCATAATTGTTTGACTTGTTTGTCAATTGCAGATGCCCTGGTAGTGTTCAGCAAGAGGCAACTTTGTCTAAACCTTAAGGAAAAGACATTACTTTATATATAATATGTTGCTGTGGCTGTCCGTTTGTCTGTCCATGTTTAAATCACCTGTAGCGCGAAAACCACTTCACCGATTGCTCTGAAATTTGGTACACATATACTACGTGACATCTACTATCCGCTTTCGGGGTGATGATTGACCTCCAAGGTTATTCCTCTTTTTATTTTTATTTTATTTTATTGTAGAATAAACTTTCAGCAGGAGCCAGCAGGGCGGCCCGTGTGGTGCATGTGTATGGGTGCCGTTCTCATCCCTACCACCTTGGCCATCACTTCCCCTACCTCTTCATATTTTAAATCATTCTTGAGACAGATTGAAGACTTAAGTGCCAACTTAAGTGAAAAATTAAAAAAAACGTACTAAGTAATTGCAACGCAAACACTGACTTAATCAGTTTTAACGCGATAAGATGCCGACGAAAGAAGTGAAGAAGCGGGAACCTAGGGTGGAGAAAAGAAGAGCTGCTCAGAAAGCAACAAGCACATCAACCTCTGAGCAAACGAATGCTAAACGTACAGAGAAAGAGAATGAGGAATAGGAATGAGGAATGCTCAATTCATGTGTATTCACTGCACGTTATTGTGCAGTGTGCCATTACTGGTAAAAATATAATTCTGATTTTTCAGAATGACCCAGCTATGTTGTTTAAAACCTAAAGCAGTTGCCAAGCAGCTCAAGTGAATATCCCTGTCCTCGAAGTGAGTCAATGGTTAGACTAAAATTAAAACATATATATATATATATATATATATATATATATATATATATATATATATATATATATATATATATATATATATATATATACAGCATAAAAAAAATAAAAACACAGTTATATCATGTGCTCTTCCATATATGCTAAAAGAGATACAAACTTTGGCATACAAGAACTCCATCTTCATTTTGCAAAACATGTTACTATAAGTGGTTGCTGCTATTGTTTAGCTAGCTTGCCACCTTACCCTTGAGGTACAATAGACAGAAAGGTCTAAATAGCTCTTCAATAATATCAGTGTTAGCCATGAGATATCACTAACTCACTAGCATTTCTAGACAACATTGCTAATTACAAAACACTAAATACTATACGCAGTGTTTTCAATGCTAGCTGGTAATGTCAATGTCCTAAAAGAGTCATCAACATCATCATTATTATTGTCTAGCTATAAAATCTGTATTGTGTGACAGCCAGGTTTTATTCCTGGGCCTGTGTTTGAACAAATGTCCATGTTTCTATATATTTTTTGCTAATATTGTTAGGGGTATTTTTTGCTATATCCTGTATATACTTTATCTTTTAAGTGTTTCACTATTCCTTGTGTTTTGTGGATGGAACCCTAAGAGAGTGGTCCACCCTGAAATCACTGCTGCTAAAACCAACTTCATCCAATATATTGAGGTGAAAGTGAAGATCTCAGCAGGGGTTAATGCGTTTGCTGGAGTTTATTGTGTTGTTTCCCTTTGATGTTTCTAGTTTTCTTATATTTCTTGCTTCTGTTCTAGGATTTTGCTGTTATATTATACTAGCTGTGTAAGCCCGTGTTGTAAAAAGCCCAGGGTCCTAGAATCTATTGAATTGGTTGGAAAAAAAATGTAATAAATGTGGAGATATTAGGTAATTGAAAGGAAGTACTCTGTGCATCTCTCTCCTAGGAGGTTTCGTTTTGTTGACATGCTCACATCGCTTGTGTATTAGTAGCGGGAGTAAAAGTAAAAGGGATACCATTTTGCCGATGTTAGCGGTTAAGCGACTTTGTCTTTTTTTCTGAGGTTTCATTTTGCTGACATGCTGGCCCCGCTTGTGTTATTAGCGGCTAAGTGAGTTTTCTGTTTCCTCGGAGGTGGAGCCCTTTCCCCGACTCCACTTCTCACTTCCGGGCTGGGCAGACACACACACTTCCACGCGTAGACATTTATATATAAGAAACTGGGACTTGTTCGTTTTGGATTGTTTTTTAGGCAAGTCCTTTCACCTTATTATTGCCCTTTTTATTTTTGTGTTACTTTTTGTTGAATGCAAAGAGAAATTCTCCTTTCCTAAAGATTCTTGTTTAGGCTTCTCTCAAAAGACAGAGGGTTTACAGTTCCTCTCCCTAGATGGACATTTTTATATAATGTGGGACTATTGAAAATCATTTTTGAGCTTTTCAAACCAGGGCCCATTTTTAGGTTTGTGCAGTCTGAAACCTGTGTGTGGTAGTTGGGGTCTGGCTACCACATGTAGGGTGATTTCTTGGCAGGCCAGTTTTCTGAATCCACATAGCCCTTTCTCCATGTTTATATTTACTTTATATAATAGACTGATTGAAAAAAAAATAGATCACTAATTTATTTAGATGTACTGTAGATCATAGTGAGGAAACTAGATATCATATATTTTTGCTATCTTGGGGGTGGGGTGGGGGTATGTTAAACTTCAAACTTTGATTTTAGTTGCACACAGTTAAGCCCTTGCTTTCTGTAAAAAATACAAAAAATATTAAAAATGGTTTTATTCTTTTATTTAATCACTATTCACAGCCTGTTGATTTTATTGGAAGTAGTACATTTAATTTATTAAAAAGACTTGCTTTGTGGTTGTTTTTTATAAGTGCTAAAAATATTAACATTGATTTAAATTAGGCTTTAAATGCACTGAAACAGAAACAAAGTATTTTGAATATCTTTTTGATATGACAATTTTATTGTTTTGCTGAAGTAAATTTTTGAATGAGTACTTTTACATGAGTATTTTTTTCTTTTGTTAGGAACTAGTCCTTTTATATTAGCACTGGTTTGAGCTACTCTATCCACCTTTGATTAATTTAAGCAATAAGGGGATATTTACTGTAGATGCATAAAATCAACAACTCCTAGCAGGACACCTAGTAGTTTCAGTTGCAGTTGAAGATGAGACATAGGATGAAGTAACAGGGCTGAAGTTAATATAGTTATTAACATATTATTTGAATGCTATTTACTTGGTGGTCTTTGACATGTTATCCAAGATGTGTGAACTGCCCTGATAAATAAAGATTTTTACGATGACCTTTATTCCACTGGTACAACAGCAGACGTTGTTGTACATTTTTAAAACAACAATGTTGTGTCTATGTTTTGATCATGATAAGGATAGAAGTGATCTGTAGGTAGTGTTTTAGTTAGACAATTTTTCCATAAAAGTAGGGACCATTACAGGTGGATAAAATGCTCTGCCACGATTGACTGAAGATCAGAAACACACTTGTTGAGAGAGCAACAGCAAGAAGACTGCAATTTAAAACAGGCTTAGAAATCAATGCAACAAGAATCAGAAATAAGTATTTTTTTAAGTATTAGCATTCATTTTAAGCAGTATGATGACATAGACAGTAGAACTGTCATCTCATAGATCCAGCATACTAGGTTTAAATTCCACGCTCAGACATTGTCAATATAGAGCTTGCCAGTTTTCCCCCATATCTGTAAGGGTTTTTCTTTGGGTAGTCGAGTTTTTCTCCCACATTCCCAAAAACCTGCAGGTAGATTAACTAGGAATTCTAAACTGGTTCCTGTGTGATTGTGACTTTTAGGTGTGTGTGTAAGTGAACCCTTTCACAGCAAACTGCCTCCTTAGTCTCCCACCCATTTTGTTTGACCTGTGCTTGTTTGAATAAAAAGAAAGATAACAGATGAATTATCCCACTGACAACCAATTTACTCTGTAATATGGCAAAATTTATTTACTTCTCAGTAAAATATTGCTAACGACCTTTACAAAAATAATGAGTCTTGTTATTGCAAGTAAGACATGATAGATAAACACAGAACTATGAAAACAATCATGAGATATATAATTGCCAATTAATTTTAAATGTCACATCTGCTATCAGACATTATTCAACCATAGTAGGAAGCACCCAGGCAGTTTCTGAATGAATGTATGAATGGATAGACACATAAGAATCTTTTTGCAACTTGATAACCTTCCCTGATCTTATAGTTGCATAATTTTAGGAAATTTACGTAAAAGTGACATGTATCTGTCATTAAATGTATCCTCTGATTTGCCTTTCCCTAAATGAGAGGCATTAAGGAGTAACATTTTTTAACAATTACTTGAAATCACTAAAGATTGGCATGTAATGCCTGGGTTGCCAGCAGTTTTAAATAACCCTCTTAAAACCAGGACATCGATAGTCATGGGCCAAGAATGGAATGGACAATGAGGACACATAACAGCAAAAGTAAGTGCATCAGAAGTGCTCAGTGCTTTTATTATTGAAACAATATTCAACAAATTAAAAGTGCAGTAAACGTTTTTTCCTAGATATATAAACAAATAATCCCAGATTAAAAACAGCATCCATGTGGAGGTTAATATCAATAAATTAATCCAATAAATAACTTAAAATCTGAGGATAAAACAGAGTCTGTATGTAGCTTGTAACAGAAAGAGAGGACAATGATAAAGAAATAATTGGTTGCAGACAAATTAAGAAAAACACAATTATTGAGGGGTCGTCTCTGCAGACACAAGTTCAAAACAGAACTCCCAAGATGGCAGAGGCTCCGGTTTTGGGCCTTTCTGACAGGAAGAGGTTGGTCCAGGAGGACAAATACTGGAGTGTTCTAGTCATCAATCAACCGATCTGCAGAGAGAGGATGAGAGAAAGACACTAGGACACAGTGCCAACCCCTGAAGCAGCTGTAGAATTGCAGTCACCAGAGCCCTTCAGCAGTCTGCTATGTGCACATGTGTGACAGGAACCCACTCGCCAAGCCCAGACCTGTTGGAAACATGAGGTAATGAGCCTGAGAAATAGCATTGGCATTTGCATAGAGAGTAACTGGGACGATGGAGGACTTTGAACCAATAAGGCTGAAGGTCCAAAAACCACCTGGTGACATGCAGATTTGACTGTTTATGAAGTGCCATCCACTGTAAATGTGCTTGGTCAGTCACAAGAGTGAATTTGCAGCCCAGGAGGTAGTACCTCAGCTAGTTTATAGCCCACTTTATTGCCAGGGCCTCTCTTTCCAGTGCCCTCCTGGTCCAGTAGTTTCTGGCTCAGGAACATGACAGGGTGATCAACACCTTCGACGCATTGGCTCAACATGGCACCGAGACCTGTGTCCGAATCATTGGTCTGTAATATGAAAGGCAGAGTAAAGTCAAGAGATATCAATATAGGTGGTGATGTAAGGGCCTGTCTGAAGTCATAGAATGCTGTGTCACTTTTATCACCCCATGCCATCATATTAGGGGCTTGCTTACTTTGTAAGATCTGCCAAAGGAGCCAAAACAGGGAAAAACCAGCAGAACTACCCTGCCAAACCCAGGACTTGCCTCTTGGTCTTTAGGTGGGGCCATTTCGTAATGGTATCAACTTTGGGGCATTGTGGTCATTGTGTACCTCTGCCCAAAAAATAGCCTAAATATTTGGCCTCCATCAACCCAAAGAAACATTTCTTCTTCTGGAGAACGGCTTCGGTTCCAGGAGCACCGTGTGTATCCGCTGTATCCTTCAAGGTGTCAGAGTAAATGACAACGTCATCCAGGTAGGTGGCAAAACAGGTATTCTGGAGGTGTAACACTCTATCCAAAAGACGCTGGAAAGTTGTTGGTGCCTCGTGCAATCTAAATGGGAGAACATGATACTGCCAATGGCCACTAGAGGTGCTAAACATGGTCTTCTCTTTTGCGGATTCTGTTAAAGTAATATACCGATACCCTTTTGTCATGTCAAGAGTGTTCAGATATTGAACTTTCCCGAGTTGCTCGAGGAGCTCATCCACTTGCAGCATCAAATTGGGAGACTTGATTAAGTTGGCAAAAGTCATTGCAGAAGTGCCTACTGTCATCCAACTTTGGGACCAGGACGATGGGGCTAAATCTGGGACTAAAACGTTCTGCCACTTTGGCGACAGAGGCAGTCTCAGATGACACCCCCTGATTCTGTGATGATGTCATGCACAATCAGAGAGGTCCTTCTGGGTTGTTCATTAGCCACTTCCTGGACAGACAAGATAGCTGCTTCGAGCTCTTGGCGTTGTTTGGGTGTTAAATCCATGCTGAAATTAAGGGTCATTTTATGAGCAAAGAAAGAAAGAGGCTATTTGGAGTAGAGATCAGGGTCTCTGTCCTTCCATTGTACCTTCCTTACTCGTTCCATTGGTCACAGACCTGCCGCTGGTAACCTCACCTCACCCTCATGCTCTGATACACAATATAATAAATCATTATTATGCATAAAGTGTGGACCTGTTGGCATTTGCTAAAACGTTCATTGTCCATCATTCCTAATTTTAAGGAATTATCCTTTCAGTGTTCTCTTTTAAAAGAGGGCAGTGTTTGCAGAAATTGAAAATGTAAATCTAACAGTGGGTCCAGGGTAACCGCAGTGGGTGGAGCAATGATCAGTGATGACTCGATCTTTATAGAGACGTCCATGTGAGTCGGAGTTACATTGCTCACGTCATACTGGGTAGCCACATGACATTTGTTCAACTGACAGCATGGTTGTGGAGATAGCTTGAGATTGGTTCTCACCATCTATTAAAAGGTCCAGTGTTTTAGACAGAGTGGTTTGTGCTTCTCAGCATTTACTTTGTGTCCAGTCCCGCCCCAGTATCATAGGATATGGTGGACTGTGTAATCTTTCGAGATGCCCTGGCGTTGAAACAATACCTCTCATCTTTCACCCAGCTGCAGTCGATTGACTTCATCCTAGCAACAAAACCTGAAACTGTAACAGATGTCAGAGCTTCTGGTTTTGGGCCCTTCTGACAGGAAGAAGTGGGTCCAGGTGAACAGACACTGGAAGGGATGTCAGAGGTGTTCTAGCCATCAATCAACTGGTCTTCAGAAGAAGGAAGAGAGAAAGGCATTAGGACACAGTGCCAACCCTTGGAGCGTCAGTAGAATTGCAGTAACTAGAGCCCTTCAGCTGTCCCCTATGCGCGCATCACAACCCATAATGAGCCATGGTACATCCTTGTCACTGACATTTCCACTTCACGTTCTCCTTCAGCAGGTGCCCACTTGGAGCAGTTGGTCACACCTGCTCCTTGAACACTCCGCAGGGGTGAAAATGCCTTATGAGTTCTATCCACTTGCTCCTCTCGGGGCAACTTCCTGACCATTTGCATTCACGCTATCTCAACAACTTTGCCATGATCCTCCTGACTTCTTTTCTTTTCTCTCATATTAACAATTCAGACTTTTTCACTTCCTTATCTATACCTTCCACTTTATCCTACTCAGGTTCTTTTTATACCTCAGCGTGTGCAGGTGCCTAATTACACACCTCAGAGTGCTAATGAGGAAATTGGTTGAACCACTCATATCTTCACATGAATGCATGCTCTGCCAGTTCCCTAATCAACAAATCGGAGGCACTTGTCCTCAGTACTGTGTGCACCTATGCCCACCCGGAGCATGAGTGCACTGTTTTTAAAAAAAAAACTCATGCACGGTCATGGAACCCATATGTATTTTACCACATGGTGCCAAAATTATGTGAATCTCTAGTGTATGAGTACCATGTTGGTTGCAGTTGTATTGGTGCCACTATATGTCTAAAAGCATATTCTGTTTTCTGAAAACATGTGCAATGATTATTTACATAGAGTGTGACAGAGGAACCATTATATGTTGCAAGTGCAAGGAGTTTCCCATTGGAGTTGGGCTGTTAGACACACTACTCGATTGGGAAAAATTCTACTGATGTTGCCAGTGTCATTGGAGCAACCACACAGGACACTATGCTCCATCATAAAGAAAAGAGCAGAGTTTTGAAATGGAGATGTTGGGAATTAGATAGATAGATAGATAGATAGATAGATAGATAGATAGATAGATAGATAGATAGATAGATAGATAGATAGATAGATAGATAGATAGATAGATAGATAGATAGATAGATAGATAGATAGATAGATAGATAGATAGATAGATAGATAGTACTTTATTTGTCACAAGAGGGAAATTAAGCTTTTACACAAGTTTAAGAAATGTAGAAATATTATAACAAACAACAACAATACCCCTCAAACTCAAGAAATATAAAAAAAGAAGAAAAATTACTCACTTTGCTAAAGATAAGAGGGCAATCACTGCAAGACATTATAAAGGTGTATGGCCATAGGTATGAGGGAACTGTTTCTTGAAATACTTCTGCTAAATGATTTGTTGGGTAAAAGTATTAAATATTAATGACAGAATGTTGAGTAGGAGTCTTCCAAAATGACAGGTGGTTCACCACTTTTCACCATAAGAGGGGACTTGGTTCAGGATTTCAATGATACTTGGAGTTGTTAGGAGGTGTTCTAGAAGTTTTTCTTCAAATTATCTTCATATATTTTGTAAAAAATGTGCACATGAAGGCTATCTCAATATTGTACCCTGCTCTGCTCAAATGCTCACAATACACACATTCTTTACAGTGATGGAGTTTCCCAAATTGCCTTTTTTGCTGACCAGGTCAGAGCATAACAAATACAGCAAAGATCCCATGCCATCATTCTTTTACAGTTTTTTAAGCTCTTCTATCTTTGGTACTAGAATTTCCTTTAAAGAGTTTGTTGCCATGTGTGACAGCCGTCATCAACTTGTGAAAAATATTAAGGTTATTACATAAATTTTACAGTGAATTAACATTTTCACTATACTTTTGCTTCATTTGGAATGCTTCAATGACTTCCATTTGGAAACTTATTTGCAATCTTATACTGCTTTACAGAATTCAGCTTCCCCTACGCATCGGTGATTTAACTTTTCTGAAGCAGATGCTGTTTTTGTTTAGTCCGCATTATTCAAGTTTAACATGTGTTTTAATCTACTGGTTTGTATTTTTGTGTTATGCTGAAAGAGAGTGCAAATAATGAAACAATTTTGAAGAAATGCATTTCATGCCTATTCTATAAAGCAAAGAATCTGATGATCTCATAAAAACTACCTATTATCATACATATTCCAAATGCAAATGTTTTCTTTAAGAATTATGAACCAGTCACCAAACTGAGGAATCAAAGTACATAAGAAGTTTAACAAACAAGGGGAGCTTTAGTCCATCAGACTTGCTTAGTTAGCTAATAGCTAAGTTGTCCCAATATCTCATCCAGATAAGTTTTTAACATTGTTAAACTACAAGATCCATATTACTAAACAAGAATGGTAAACCGGATGGACGCAGGGACATCCGGACATGGGCCGTGGACGCAAAAGACGTACTGCGCAGGCGCCCCCACAAAACCCCACTTCCAAGCAACGGAAACCGGATGGAAAGCAACGTAAAATAAGAAATGAGGCACCCATAGCACACAGAAAAAAGGAGTCAGACGCCGGCGCCGCACACAGCGCCGCACGAAGCCCATAGCACACGAAACGGAACACACACAAAGCCCCCCTCCAGTAACTGAAATAAGAAATGAGGCGACGCGCCCCTAGAACACCAAAAAGAAAGGAGTCAGACGCAAGCGCCACATAGCACACGAAAACGGTACGCACACAAAGAAGAGGATTCAGACCCACGACACACAAACACCCCCTCCACTAACAGAGATAAAAAAAAAGTGAGGCAACGCGCCCCTAGCACACACAAAAAAAAAAAAAGTCACACGCGCGCGCCACACAAACCCATTGGACACAAGACAGGACAGACTACGGACATAGCACACGAAACATACACAAAAAGGAGGATTCGGACCCACGACCACACTAACATAAATAAGAAATGAGACACAAAGCCCCATTACTGAACGAACCGTCCGTATTAAACATACGTCATCTGAACACATTCAAATTATGCAGCATGGGTCGATCTCATTTGGATATTTGGAACAGCAATCTCATTACACCAAATACCCCTTTTAACACAACAAACTATATTATGTCCAAAAAATATTAATGTTGATCACATTAATAACCAGGTAATTTCATTACTTCCTGGAGAGGCACAGCTCTTTCTAAGCTCTGACAAAGTTGACTCTGATGACGACAATGACCATCTTAATTTCCCCTTAGAATATTTGAACACTATTAACCCAGCCGGATTACCACAACACAATCTTAGCCTTAAAAACACAACAATAATCATGCTATTAACAAACCTTAACACTAAACAGGGTTTATGCAATAGTACACGTTTAGTCGTCAACACCATGCCACACAATGTTATTGAAGCAAAACTTCTTACAGGATCACATGCTAACAATACTGTTCTAATTCCTAGAATTGACCTTACAAGTTCTGACCTGGAATTACCTTTTACACTTAAATGGCGACAGTTCCCCATTAAACCTGCCTTTGCCATGACCATCAACAAATCACAAGGACAAACCATGGACAAAGTTGGCATCTACCCCCTGAGCCCGTTTTTGGACATGGACAACTTTATTTGCTTTCTATATGCGTCATCTACACCTTCACACTATGCTATATCTCATTCATACATCACGCTCTTTGTAATTTCACAACACCAGGGGTTGGCGAGCGAAGCGAGCAGGGGGCGGAGCCCCCTAGTTGTTCCAGAACCCAGCAGTCCTTTGGCTGAAGAAGTGGATTCCATCTTAAAATTACTTCCCCATAATTTCCATCAATGTCTTTCATTGCATGATTTACTATATAATTGAAAGAAGCAGTCTCAATCAACATTTTACTGATGTTTTTAATAATTCTGAAGATCTGCCTCAGGTTCCAAAGCAGTATCAAATATTTTATTACGATAAAAACTGAATTGGTTGGACAAATATACATGTCATTGTTTCACATATGCAAAGAAAGAGAAGAAAAAGTAGGCAGTGATCCACAAGTGCAGTGTTTCTCAACACTTTGGTGTCATGACCCACTTTTCCCCCAGTATGTGTCTTTGTGAATCAACCACAATTATCACAACATTGTTAGGGGCTTTGGTTCCCCCTTGGTGAATCGATCACAATTGTTAGTGGTTGGGTGTGACGATGCAGGTTCTTGCTCCATACTCCTCCTTTCTTTTTGGGAGCTCTTGAACCTGACATCATTGGTATTGTAACTGGATGAGCTGGACAATGAGGACACGAAAACGAAGCAAGGGGAAAGGTGCAAAAGTGCAGAAGTGCTTTCATTACAAGAACAAAAAAAAGTGCAGTGCATTAAAATGTCAATAAATAATTAATACAAAAAAAGGTAAAATCCAGACGTTTAAAACAAGGCTAAAACAAGACTAAAATCCTGCCGCAGACATTGGGATCACACCAGCCAA
The DNA here is from genome assembly GCF_900747795.2 of Erpetoichthys calabaricus. Classification (NCBI taxonomy): domain Eukaryota; kingdom Metazoa; phylum Chordata; class Cladistia; order Polypteriformes; family Polypteridae; genus Erpetoichthys; species Erpetoichthys calabaricus. The sequence continues at coordinate 148,656,329 of NC_041400.2, read as the reverse complement.
GCACAGCTCCTTCCCAGTCTTTCCAGCTCACCCAGGGCATGCTCAGTTGGAGAGACTTCAACCGCTGTGGTCCTCACACTACCGACCCCCATCTTGGCCGCATCCGTCAACGTCTGCCAGAACGCTCGGGGTCGATTGTCCTCCCATCTTCTTTCTCGCACTCATAGTCGTCCCTCAGATCCCTAGGGCGGAATCCTCCACGATCGTACCCACTCTTCCATTCAGTGGGAACGATCCATCCCTTGAGCGCCGATCCTTTGCTCCATCCGGGACCCCTGACCATGCTGACCTCTCTTTTTCCAGCTGGCTGGCTGGCTCGCCCACTTTCTTTCGCACCCAATGCTGCGCTCTCACTCTCACTCTCACTCTCACTCTCACTCTCCAAGCCTTTCCTTCAATTTCTTTTTCCTGTTTCCTTTCTGTCCACCTCATCTTTGTGCTGGCTCGTTCTTATATGGCTCCGTGGGCGCAGCACCTCAATCATGCACTGCAGGAAGCCGACTAACCAATTAAGAGAGATCGCACCCTCACGTGCAGGTGCGACTTACCCCAATTACTCCATCAACTCCCCACAGCTGCATGATCAAGTCCATGGAGACTGACATGGCGAATGGATTATTTAAAAGCCGCCAATCTTTCGTAGCTGCGGACCCGCTACACCACAGGGAGGAGGGGGAGAAGGGTGGGATTGGGAATAAAGGTTTTTACGTGGTCGCAGGCATTTCCCAGGATGTAAGTTGTACTCTTTGGTGGGAATTTTTTCTCACAGATCTATACAGATGTTATGAGTATCAAAATTAATTTGAGGCCATAACCTAAATTTGGATATTGGAAAGTGTCAGAGGGGGACATTTTTTTTGTGCACTAGGTGGTTCCATTAGGCACCCATTGTTGGGACTGGGGGGTGAGAAGTTAAAAGGCTGTCTACAGGATTTAAGTATTTGCTGTATTGCAAAGGAGTCACCACTTTGAAGTTTATGGCTGGTTCAGATTACAAACAATACCACGTGTGATAAAAGAACTGCTGGTGTGGTGTATAAGGTGAGACCAGAAGGGGGAGGTAGAGAGAAAAATGTGCACCGTAATGCTTTAAAGCCTTGTTGTTTGTCTCCACTAAGTGCTTCAGCTACCCCAACGGCCGAACCATCTCCACCTGGACTTCCCATATATGGGTTTTGGACAATGAGAAACCCAGCCTCTAGAGAAAATAGTAATGTCCCAGAGAGGGGAGCTGTGGAGTTGTGCCGATCGAGGAGGGAAAATTTGGGGAGACCCCCAGCCCGTTTTAGAGAGTAAGAAGATTAAACCGATTGTCCGGGACTGACAATTGTTAAGTCTGGGGGGATGTCAGAGGGGGACATTTTTTTTTGTGCACTGGGTGGTTCCATTAGGCACCCATTATTGGGACTGGGGGGTGAGAAGTTAAAAGGCTGTCTGCAGGATGTAAGTATTTGCTGTATTGCAAAGGAGTCACCACTTTGAAGTTTATGGCTGGTTGAGATTACAAACAATACCACGTGTGATAAAAGAACTGCTGCTTCCTTGGAGGATCCTGGATAATCCAGTTACTGATTGTGTCAGGGTTGTTTGTGGAGGTATTTGCTGTCTTGCAAAGAAGTCGCTGCTTTGAAGTCTGGCCTTGGAGGATGTCTGTATTTACCTGACTTGGAAATATTGGTTTCTAATCAGCATATCTGTACTTATTCATGATTGGCAACAATTCCTTTTTTTAACTTGTGTTTTCATTAATTGTTAAACCCAGGAAATGCAGATGTACCTTTGTTTAATCTGATTGTCCAGAACTGATAATGGCAGGGACTGAAGTAGATTTAAACTCCTGGGCAGCAGAAGGCAGGAGGACAGTCCACAGAAAACGCTGCCAAGACACGGACAGAGCACAGGGGCTCGCAGGCAGACGAGGGTACCTGGCTGGTACGACGTGAGGCACAAGGACGGCAACACTTCCAGGGAGGAAGAGACAGCTCCACAAAGAGACACCAGTTGTGGGTCCAGCGAAAGAGGGAAGGCGCATGAGAGGACCAAGCAAAGCTGACAGACGAGAAATGAGGCGTGCCTAGGTCCCAGCAACACAAGGAGCTAAGAGTGGCAGAAAAAGGAACAACGAAGAGACGCTGACAGGGATTCAACAATTTGACACAACTTCTGTAGGGGAACGAGTGTCCGGAGAACAGAGTGCATCCATGGACTGTTGAACAATTAAGTGTTGGGGTAACACAGTGCATAAACTGGACTCTGCACCACTAAAGGTTGTATCCTCCAATTCTTGTTTTTAACGGGCTTTTAGAGGGTGGACTGTGTATTTTCCTTTTTAAAAAAATAAATTGATTCCTGATATGTTTAGTTTTTGTTATGTTCGTTTATCTTTTTAATGTACCTTATATTGTCTCGTGTAATAGAACTTACTGTTGCTTTTTTCTAAAATTACTGTTGTGTCTTTCATTGTGTGTTTACTCACTGCCCAATTTAAAGAAACCTGTGTGCTATTATTGGTAAACTTCAGGAGTTCCCAGTCTCTTAATAAAACTGGGTGGCGTAGTCGGATATTTTAATGGTGTCTAAGTTAGATTACCTATAAGTGTGACCAGACACCTGTTACAAAAGGAATACTTGTAAATGCCATTAGCACTAAAACTTTTTTAAAGACTTTCCTTGACACCCACGCTCAATCATGCTAGGCCAATTTAGGAGCACCAATTAACATTGCAGTAATAGGTGGAGATAACTGGTCTGGTGTGAGTGAATGTGTCCTGCAATAATATGTGTGCTTTGCTGAGGTAATACCTGATTCTTCTTGACTTGCTAATGGATAGCAATGAAGGACTGAACGAAAATGAAAAACATGACAATCATATATTTGTTATTGTATTGTGGATATATTTAATAGGGGTGGCACGGTGGCGCAGTAGGTAGCGCTGCTGCCTCGCAGTTGGGAGACCTTGGGACCTGGGTTCGCTTCCCGGGTCCTCCCTGTGTGGAGTTTGTATGTTCTCCCCGCGTCTGCGTGGGTTTCCTCCGGGCGCTCCGGTTTCCTCCCACAGTCCGAAGACATGCAGGTTAGGTGGATTGGTGATTCTACATTGGCCTTGGTGTGTTTGTGTGTGTCCTGCGGTGGGTTGGCACCCTGCCTGGGATTGGTGCCCTGTGTTGGCTAGGATTGGCTCCAGCAGACCCCTGTGTTCAGATTCAGCGGGTTGGAAAATGGATAGATGGATATATTTAAGTTGTGTGCCATTTTAAGTTTTTCTGAAAAAAAGTATATTTTGAAAACTGTATAGTTTACTGTATGAAAAGATGCATTCATCAATTTCCTGAACTTGCTCGTTATAGCTGGGAGCTGTAATCACACATGGCAGGACTAACAGTGCCGGTCCATTTACAAACACACAGCAGTCTGCTAATGCACTCATTTATTAATCGGATGAGCATGTTTCTTGGGATATTGGTGGTAAAGCAGAAAAACTAGGGAAAACCCGCACGAACACAAGAGAACATGAAAATTCCACATGGACATTGACTTGCTGGAATTCAAAAACAGGACCCTAAATCTTTGAAACTTGTGCACAAAACACTATGTTGCATCCTCCTCGCCGTCAAAAATAATATGTTAATTATAACATAAAGACAATACATCAAGGAATGGAAGGAAAAACTCTGCCAGGTTAAGTCAAGAAAAATACTCACAGAAAAAGAGACCTAAAAAACATCAATGTCCTTCAAAACCACAGGAAAGCTACTTGGAACTTGGCTGATAAAATTAACATGTCACGCACTGATGAAATTTTAAAAAGCCCAGTCAAAGCCTATGGGGAAAAGAAGAAGCAAAAAAATCATTTCTGCCTTGAGAAAATATAAGGGGGAAAAACTGTTTTCACAAATCCGTTACACTTTGAAAGTTTCGATTTCTTAATGCATAATGTATCTCTTTGACCCAATTGATTTTAGGCACTGTATTCCATCTTCTTTCCCCTTGCATAGGTTTTCTCAAAAGCCACAAAGAAAATGGAGAAAACTATATTACAATACTATGAGAAATGGGATTGCCAACAAAAAAATCAGGAGCTTGGTGATGACAACAATTTTGAGTCCACATTAAAGAAGCCTAGTTCTGCCCTGAAAGAGAACTTGAAAACTGTGATCAAGTAACATTTCAATCTACACTTTTAAAAGAAGTCCAGATATGTGTATCATGTATCAGCTTCAAAGATATCTAGTGGTCTTGTTGAATGCATTCTGAACCCAATGTTTGGAGAGGTATTTTTACTTGTTATCCTGAAACTCATTATACAGTTTGCAGTTTTTTTTAATAAGTTTTCATGCAATAGTAGTACTTTGTTAAATCAGGGTTATTTTTTCATTTAGAAATACAATGATTTTAGTTTGCTGTTATATTCCATGTTTAGTGTCATTCAACATGGACAAAGGTATTATGAAATTTTGTCATTTGAATATAATTACCATATGCATGACGGATTGAATAGTTTATTTGTGCTTGTAAAATTTCTCATTTTAAAACCAAAATTATCTTTTGAACTGGCAAGATATAAGACAAAAATCTGCAAAAGGGTTCTAAGAGAATTTCAACGTAAATATATCTAAATTTCTTTATTCTGTTTGTTAATGACACACATGTTCCTAGATTTTTCAGGTAATAAAGACAGAAGTTTAAAGGTAAGGCAAATTATAAGGTAATTATGTCATGATCTTATAAAACTATAATTTTCTTTTTTAGCAGAACTGCAGCAGGCAGGATAAATTAGGATAGTGTAATGTGAGAATCACTAATATATTAAAACCAACATTACTTTTCTCATAGAAGTTCACGTGATACATCAAAATCATAGCAATGTGTATCAATTAATTTGTTGATTTTGCAAGACTGCAAAGTCACAAGAGTTCCATGGGCAAGCTGACCTCTGAGTTCTGTCTTTACTAGGGGGCTCTGCCCCCTGCTCGCTTCGCTCGCCAACCCCTGGCGTTGGGGCATGACAAAGAGTGAGATGTATGAATTAGATATAGAATAGTGTGCAGGTTTGGATGATGCCTATATAAATACAAAATAGAGTGTTTGGCATAGAGTAATGTTTTATAGGAATATTTCTCTGTATACAACATTAGTAGTAAAGATGGTGTCTAGTCTTTGAATGAGTCTTCCTTGGCATGGATCATTTTTAATTTTAACTTTAATGTGAGATGAACGTCGAACACATGAGAAGGCAAAATAAAGTTGTCCATGTCCAAAAACGGGTTCAGAGAGGTAGATGCCAACCTTGTCCATGGTTTGTCCTTGTGATTTGTTGCTGGTCATGGCAAATGCAGGTTTAATGGGGAACTGTCGGTGTTTCAATGTAAAAGGTAATTCTAGGTCAGAACTCGTAAGGTCAATTCCAAGAATGAGAACAGTATTGTTAGCAAGTGAATCTGAAAGAACTGTTGCTTGAATAACATCGTGTGTTATGGTGTTGACGACTAACCGTGTGCCATTGCATAAACCCTGTTTAGTGTTAAGGTTTCTTAATAGCATGATTATTGTTCCGTTTTTAAGGGTAAGGTTGTGTTGTGGTCATTCGTCCGGGTTAGGAGTGTTCAAATATTCTAATGGGAAATTCAGATGTTCATTGTCGTCATCAGAGTCAACTTTGTCAGAGCTTAGAAAGAGCCGTGTCTCTCCAGGAAGTAATGAAATGACCTGGTTAATAATGTGATTAACATTAATATTTTTTGGACATAATATAGTGCGTTGTGTTAACCACATATGCGAAAGCAGTATGGGCCATTGCCTTTTGGTGGCCTGATATGTACTCCGGTAGATGCAAAAGCAAATGAACTATTGTAGGATCTAAGTTTTTACTTCCCGGGTCCTCCCTGCGTGGAGTCTGCATGTTCTCCCCGTGTCTGCGTGGGTTTCCTCCCACAGTCCAAAGGCATGCAGGTTAGGTGCATTGGCGATCCTGAATTGTTCCAGTGTGTGCTTGGTGTTGTGTGCGCCCTGCAGTGGGCTGGCGCCCTGCCCGGCCTTGTGCCCTGTGTTGGCTGGGATTGGCTCCAGCAGACCCCCGCGACCCTGTAGTGAGGATATAGCGTGTTGGATAATGGATGGATGGATGGAGTATATCTAAGTTTTTACTTTCAGGCACATCCTTAGTTAGAAGCTTCTGTAGATATTCAGGATATGAATGTAAAGGAGGCAGTCTAATCTGCCCCTTTTGACAACAACGTGTAAATTCATTATTTGTATTGCCAGTTGTTTCTTCTGTGAAGTTAAGTGAATGACAATGATTGCAAATGACATTCATTAATCCCAATGAATTTTCCTCAATAGTGGACTCATTATTGAAAGCGTTGTCAGCCAACTGGCGTAAGCGTTTAGCAGACGTCTGGTGTTGATGTCTGCGACGGGCATGTTTTGCTTGTGGAGTTTGAGTGCCGCGTTGTTGCATGTCCATTATTTGTGACGCGCTATTTTTGAGTTTTAATTGATCCGCCTCCGCTTTGCGCAAAGTCCGTTTCACTCTACGTCGTGCATTGTTTGTATCGTGCCTTGTCCGTTTTTGTATGTCGGTCAGTTGAGCTTTCTGCTTTTTGAGTCCTGCTTGCTTGTTTTCTGGCCGGTCATATGCGCGTTGCTTTGCTCCCTTTTTTGCATGTCTGAGACGCAAGCTGTTTCTTTTGAAATCGTGTTTGTTTTGATGCAGCACTTTGAGACGCGCGCCGTATGCATCTACGTTCAATGTGTCTGTTCATTTGGGCACGTCTCTGTAATGGGGTTACTTGAGCTTTGCGTTTTTTGATCCGAGACATTTTTTCTCACGTATTTTCTGAAGCGCATTGTATGCGCCGCCGTGTATTCTTTTTGTTTCATTCGTGTTCGTGTGTTTGGTTCCGTTATCCGATCCGAATCGTTTTGTACCCGTGACCGTGTGTTCCTCAGCGTGCGAAATATGTATAAGTATTAAGGATGATCGCACTCACTGTTAATATGGAGCCTTTTCTCCAGTTGAACGGTTAATAGTGCTTTATTTTAATGAGATCCACCTATGCTGCCTAGTGTGAAGGTTTTGAGATGACGTATGTTTAATATGGACGTTTCCTTTAGATATGTGGCTTTGGGTGTCACTTCTTATTGATTGGGGGGGGGGGGGGGGGGGGGTGAGGATTGTTGTTGAGCGAGCGTCTTCTTTCGTTTTGTGTTCCAGGGGCTTGTTGAATCCCCCTCTTTGTGTGTGTCCCGTCCGTTGCTTGTAGGGTGTGTGGGGTGGTTTTGTGTTCTTTTTTTTTGTGTTCCAGGGGCTTGTTAAATCCCCCTCTTGGTGTGTATCCCATCCGCCCTTTCTTGCGCCTGCGCAGTACGTCTTTTTGCAGCTACGGCCCATGGCCGGATGTGCCTGCGTCCATCATCCGGTTTAGCATTCTCGGTTAGTAATATGGATATGAAAAGGCAGACTGTGCTCTACAATCTTCTTCTTTTTTCGGCTGCTCCCGTTAGGGGTCGCCAACGTGGATCATCTTCTTCCATATCTTTCTGTACTCTGTATCTTGTTCTGTTACACCCATCACCTGCATGCCCTCTCTCACCACATCCATAAACCTTCTCTTAGGCCTTCCTCTTTTCCTCTTCCCTGGCAGCTCTATCCTTAGCATCATTCTCCCAATATACTCAGCATATCTCCTCTGCACATGTCCAAACCAGCGCAATCTCGCCTCTCTGACTTTGTCTCCCAACTGTCCAACTTGAGCCTGACTCTCTAATGTCTTCATTTCTAATCCTATCCATCCTTTTCATACTCAATGCAAATCTTAGCATCTTTAACTCTGCTATCTCCAGCTCTGTCTCCTGGTTTCTGGTCAGTGCCACCATCTCCAACCCATATAACATAGCTGGTCTCACTACCGTCCTGTAGACCTCCCCTTTCACTCTTGTTGATATCCGTCTGTCACAAATCACTCCTGACACTCTTCTCCACCCATTCCACCCTGCCTGCACTCTCTTTTTCACCTCTCTTCCACAATCCCCATTACTCTGTACTGTTGATCCCAAGTATTTAAACTCATCCACCTTCGCCAACTCTACTCCCTGCATCCTCACCATTCCACTGACCTCCCTCTCATTTACACACATGTATTCTGTCTTGTTCCTGCTGACCTTCATTCCTCTCCTCTCTAGAGCATATCTCCACCTCTCCAGGGTCTCCTCAACCTGCTCCTTACTATCGCTACAGATCACAATGTCATCAGCAAACATCATAGTGCACGGGGACTCCTGTCTAAGCTCATCTGTCAACCTGTCCATCACCATTGTAAATAAGAAAGGGCTCAGAGCCGATCCCTGATGTAATCCCACCTCTACCTTGAATGCATCTGTTACTCCCACCACAGACCTCACTACGGTCACACTTCCCTCATACATATCCTGTACAACTCTTACATACTTCTCTGCCACTCCCGACTTCCTCATACAATACCACAACTTCTCTCGAGGCACCCTGTCATATGCTTTCTCCAGGTCCACAAAGACGCAGTGCAACTCCTTCTGGCCTTCTCTATACTTCTCCATCAACACCTTCAGAGCAAACATCACATCTGTGGTGCTCTTTCTTGGCATGAAACCATACTGCTGCTCATCAAACCCAGAAAAAAATGTGATTGCCAAGACAGAAGTGCAATACATTAGGTACACCATTGGGGGATGTCTCATCTAACCCCAAGTAGACAAAATGGCAGCGATCAAGGATCATTTGATTCCTCAGACCAAGAAACAGGTCAGGTCATTTCTTGGTTTGGTGGGGTGGTACCGTAGGTTCCTTTTCAGATATTGCAGCACACCTCACTGACCTGCTCAAAGGAACAGCACCCTGGAACATCAAATGGACAGACAATTGTGACAAAGCTTTTAATACACTGAAGGCAATTTTCTGTAAAGATGTGATGCTTCACTGTCCTGATTTTAACAAACCTTTTCTCTTACAGGTAGATGCCTCAGGGGAAGGTTTGGGTGCAGCCTTGATGCAAAGGGAAGGGAAAGAGAAAAGACCAATTTTGTTTATTAGTAGAAGATGGTTTGGTAGGGAGAAAAACTATGCAACATTGAAGAAGAAAGGGTTGGCAATTCAATGGGTGATGGATAGTTTGAAGTACTACCTTTTGTCTAATGAGTTTGTAGTGGAGAGTGACCACCGAGCTTTGCAGTGGATGCAAAGAAAGAGGCACTCCAATGCTTAGGTGGCTCGTTGATATTTGGTGCTCCAGCATTATCGATTCCATTTCCACTGTTTGTCAGGGAAAAAGATCCTTGTAGCGGATTATTTATCCTGTCCTAATTTAATGGTCTATTAAGGGGGAGGGTGTTTGGTAATCTGCCTGCCTGGCATTACCACTTTAAAGAAAAAAGGTCTAAGAGTAGTGTAAAGACGACTTACGTATAGGGAAAAAAAGTTAAAGCACTTACCTGTTTAAACTGTCAAAGTGTGGGGTTGTGTGCTTTTAACTTTGACTTTGGCAGGTACGCATGGTGCAGCATTGTTGGCAGGCTGGGCACACATCCAATTCAGGCCTGGTGGACACTGCGTGTCTGCCCATCAAAAAGGTGAGCATCTCCATCACCACTGCCGTGATCAAAATAAGAAGTGCGGAGTGCTTTAGTTCGTTTATGCATGTATTTGTTTTGAAGAAGGGATCCCATTAGAAAGTCCCAAGAAAAATCCCATACTTTCTGGAGAGGGCATTGGCTACCAAACATAACAGCTAGTGCCTTATTTGTAAATATTGTCTTAATTTATATAAGTATAAATATAGATATCTGCTAGTTATAGTTTGGGTGGAAGTAGTTATATAGAGTTAGTGTTTTGGTGCACTTATTTTTGTTTTTTCTTTGTGAATATTTTTGTGGATTCATTGTACTGTGTTTTGTCTAGTTTCTTCCTGAGCATATTTTCTTTTTTTTGGAAGACTACTGTTTTGTGTATATACAATATTTTGTCTTTGATTATTTTCATTTTTGGGACTGGTGATTCACTTCAAATATCATTCAATATTTTTGATTGGGGCAATATTTTTTGTGCACCTGTAACTAAAAAACACTATTGTTTTTGTAAATACCACCTTAAAGTCTCTGTGCCTCCATGTCTGCCATCTGTCGATTCTGATTCTGGTTGGTCCTGAACTACAAGGCACTCACCATGAAGTCTGGTGCCAACCTTGCCACCACACAGGGTGTCACAGCTTGCTTTTGACTGACTTAGGCTTCTGTTTTTTGTTTGGAATTGTTGTTTTAGTATTAAACCATATTTTGACCATTATTACAATTCTCTATTCTTCCAAATAGTTTAAAAAGAAAATATGTTTGATCATCTTTGCCATGCTCCAAAATAAAATTTAATTAAAAAAGGCATGGGAGAAAGCAAGTATAACACAAAAATCAACATTTAAAATCACAATTGTTCCAAAGAAGACTTAAAAGAAGCCCCTTGTTCAGCAAGAAAAGGGAAACTCAACAAGTGAACGAAACTGATATGCAATGCATAAATTTACATGTAATCATTCCAAATGTGCAAAAGATATTCAATGAAAAGCAAAGTATGAGAACAATATTTAAAGCTAAGCCGAAAAGTGACAGGATAGGGGCTGCTTCAAGTACCATAAGAATCACAGCATTGTAAGCTGGAAAGCACTGATCCAAGACCTGGCTGGAAGTGTCTCATTTTATGACCAGCGCAAGAATAAGATTAACACCATTGAGTTTCAACAGACAGTTGGCCCAGATATTTCTTCTATTTATCAACTGTGGATAAGCAATTGCCTCAGACCAACTGGCTTTCTGAGTGCCAGAATATTTTGTTTTCTTTTCCTATCCCATTCCTCCTTCACTGTGAGTTGCAACTGTTAACATGCCCTTCCCAGTCTCACCTCCTTGGACTGCCAATCTGTATTTGAGCTTGCCATTTTTGCCATCTGTGTGAAATGAATGTTTTTACAATATTTGTAGCCCACTACTGCTGGGAGCCAAGCTGCTCTCTGGCTAAAGCTGATAACCTTATTTGTTTCTCATTTAGTGCATCTTCAAGGAATTAAGATGCAATAAAAGCAAATAACAGTTAATTTAGAAAACTAAATATTTTACACACCTTATAAAATAGTTATTATCTAGATAATTGTATAAAACTCTTTACAGTTTTAGAGGTAAGCATTTAGCTGGACTATACATTGGGGTATGAGATGCAATAGAAAGGTGTCCATCTATGACCAGCTCCATTTAACTATTAACGGACAAATGATGCATCAGTAACAGCTACAATAATAATAATAATAATAATAATAATTCGGTTTTTTTTTTGTTTTTAATTGCACTTACTCTTATAAGCCTTATAATGTTAAATAAAGCATTGTAAGAAGAAATATAACATAAACACAAAACATCCATCCATCCATTTTCCAACCCGCTGAATCCGAACACAGGGTCACGGGGGCCTGCTGGAGCCAATCCCAGCCAACACAGGGCACAAGGCAGGAACCAATCCCGGGCAGGGTGCCAACCCACCGCAGGACACACACAAACACACCCACACACCAAGCACACACTAGGGCCAATTTAGAATCGCCAATCCACCTAACCTGCATGTCTTTGGACTGTGGGAGGAAACCGGAGTGCCCGGAGGAAACTAAACACAAAAAAAGGTTTTAAAAAATAAACAGACATACAATGAAAATTAATAAAATAAAAATATAAAAAAAAAAAAATAAACAGACATGTTGTGAAACATATACAAAATACACATATATACGGTATTTATAAATATTTATTGTATAGTCTGAGTCCCAGCAGAAACAATTACAAAGTTGCTATAGTGCAGGAAAAGAGTTGGGACTAAGATACCCACCTTATTTAGGCCACATAGAAGACTCACTGGCAATGAGACATTATGGCCCAATACTGTGAATATTCATAGGGCACCAATGGAAGTCTAGAGACTGGGCAGTGATAGGAAGCATTCCTAGGCTCCCCCATGTCACTGAATGGCAGTAAGGAGATATTGTTTAACACAGTTTCAATGCTTGACAGTATTGATGTTAAGATGTCCAGGTGTTTGGCTGACTGGGATCCAAGATTACAGAGACACTCAAGCTGTTAAGTAGAGCTCTTTTTAAATAGGATGATATCAGAAGCTCCCTGGCTCTTTTCCAACAAAGGATATGATTGCTGCCAATCCCCCAGAAGCACTTCCATTTTGGGGCTTAAAATACTCTATTGACCATAAAAAATATGTTTGAGCTGGGTAATATATGCAGTGGCAAGAATACAACTGACTGGAAGAAGAGAAGCCAAAGAGCAAGGGAAAAGATGGAAGGAGTAAGAAGAGAAAGATTGGGTAGCATCGGTAAGTGGAGAAGGTACTTGACATCATAGAGGTGTATTACACAAATTTGCTTTAGATTTATTTTTTTCATGTGTTATCGTTATTTGTAGTTTATATCCATACACTTGAACCCTTCTGTTTATAATTTATTTTCTTGTTGAGGTCCCAAGAGAGTTTAGAAACCTCACATTTTCTTGAATGAGTGCCACATTAATAGGAATGTTTCTTGAACGAGGATCATTGAAACACATAAAAACTGCTTTTTTGACCTCTTCAAATGCCTCAGTTCGCATACGTTTGCAACCTGAGATTTTTCTTCTTTTTTTGGTCGGCCTTTCAGGAAAGTTGACAGTGTCGATGGTGAAATTCCGAATTCACTGGCGATGTCTTTTTTCTTTTTGCTGGAATCGAGAACCGCAAAAATGTAAATTTTTTTTTTCTAATATGAAGTGTTGTCGTCTTTTCGTGTCTGCCGTTTCTATAGGAGGGTGATAATGAGTTAAATTCCAATGGATGTTTTTTAAATGTTGACAAGCAATAAGAAAAGGGTATCAATGATGTGGATGATTCCTTCAGGCAGTTCAAGGTCTTTTGGGCGCTTCGTTGTAATGAAAGTATCAGCTGAATGTATTTTGTAGTAATGAGATTTCGATAGACTCGTGTCATATGAGGAAACTATCGGGACCATAAAAATACTTTGTTGTAATGAAAATTTCATTGTAAAGATATTCGTTGTAATGGGATTTTACCTGTATACAGTACCTTAAAAGTGTTGAGAACTTATCAGTGCCCTGTTTAATCAAAATGAAGTGGTTATGAAAAGAAAAATAAAATTGTCAGTCCAGTAATCGCATACATTATACATATTTGTTCAGGCTCGTAGAGATCTTCTTTTTCACAGAGCTCCATGCTTGTCTTTCTCTGGTTCATACAGCATATGGTTCGTACGATCAAAGTGGAGCATATGATATTATTTATCTGGACTTTCAGAAAGCATTTGATAAGGTGCCACATGAGAGGTTGGGCATCAAATTAAAAGAAGTGGGAGTTCAGGGTGATGTATATAGATGGGTGCAGAATTGGTTCAGACACAGGAAGCAGAGGGTGATGGTGTGAGGAACTTCATCAGAACTGGCCGATGTTAAGAGTGGTGTTCCACAGGGGTCAGTGCTAGGGCCGCTGCTATTTTTAAAAATATATAAATGATTTAGATAGGAATATAAGTAACAAGCTGGTTAAGTTTGCAGATGATACAAAGATGGGTGGATTAGCAGATAATTTGGAATCCATTATATCATTACAGAAGGACTTGGACAGCATACAGGCTTGGGCAGATTTGTGGCAGATGAAATTTAATGTCAGTAAATGTAAAGTATTACACATAGGAAGTAAAAATATTAGGTTTGAATACACAATGAGAGGTCGGAAAATTGAGAGTACACCTTATGAGAAGGATTTAGGAGTCATAGTGGACTCTAAGCTATCGACTTCCCAACAGTGTTCAGAAGCCATTAAGAAGGCTAACAGAATGATAGGTTATATAGCACAATGTGTGGAGTACAAGACGAAGGAGGTTATGCTCAACCTTTATAATGTACTGGTGAGGCCTCATCTTGAGTACTGTGTGCAGTTTTGGTCTCCAGGCTACAAAAAGGACATAGCAGCACTAGAAAAGGTCCAGAGAAGAGCAACTAGGCTGATTCCAGGGCTACAGGAGTTGAATTATGAGGAAAGATTAAAAAGAGCTGAGCCTATGCAGTTTAAGCAAAAGAAGATTAAGAGGTGACATGATTGAAGTGTTTAAAATTATGAAGGGAGTTAGTACAGTGGATCAAGACTGTTATTTTAAAATGAATTCATCAAGAACATGGGGACACGGTTGGAAACTTGTTAAGGGTAAATTTTGCACAAACATTAGGAAGTTTTTCTTTACACGAAGAACGATAGACACTTGGAATAAGCTACCAAGTAGTGTGGTAGACAGTAAGACATTGGGGACTTTCAAAACTCGACTTGATGTTTTTTTGGAAGAAATAAGTGGACAGGACTGGCGAGCTTTGTTGGGCTGAATGGCCTGTTCTCGTCTAGAGTGTTCTAATGTTCTAATATTCTAATGTACTGTATGTGAAAGCTCATAGTGTTGTTAAAGTAGTCCACTATGTGAAAGAAGCAGGTTCATTGGGCCCAAGTTGAGAATGACGCCAGTGTACTTCATCGTCTAGGCTGCAGGTGAAAGGAGAGAGGCTGTTAGTGATCATGCCATCCTTGTTACTGCCTGTGACCTTATTCCCGGTGCCACATTGTTCCAAGCACACCAAAGTGCAACTATACTGTATATATGTGTGTGTATACAGAAGAGGTGCTTTAAAGTCCACATTCATAGTCTACTAGGACATCTGCATTCTGAAAAGGTGTACTTTACAGTCAAACAAAACCAATTCCATTTTAATTGAAGATGCCATAGATAAAGCCCATCCTACACAACAACATACCTAATCCAAAATAGAACAAGTGCCATCTCAAACACCAAGATGAGAAAAAAAATGGAAAAGACTTAAATAGTAAAACAAAAACAATTACTATTTTAAATTAAGAAGCAATATAAGGGAGCAGTAAGAAATAACATTTGCAGCAGCTCTAATAAGATCATTCTAGAGTTTTTGACACCATCTAAATAAAGGCTGTTTTTTAGACACTGGCTTTATTTCCTCTAAATTTTAGAATATGTACATTTTCAGATGGTAATGCAGGCTCTGGAGTATAAGCACCAAGTTTCTGTATACATATAAGATCTGTAATATCTTATATCAATAAAGCAGTTAATTGATATTTAACTTTAAGTATTGCCATGATTACATGACTATCATTACATGATTTACATAATTAATATAGCTTAATGTCATCAGTAAATGAATCATACTTAATATTATACATTCAACTTAAATCTGTTGTGCAGCAACAAAGAGAACTGCTCTTGGCACTTATGAGAAAACACTATTTATAAATGTAGACAAGAATGATGGTGTACTGTCTTCAGACCTCTGCACATATTAAAAATGACTTGATAAAATATAAAGTAAACCAAATAAGAAGAGTACCTGAATGGAAAGCTAAATATTCAGACCTGGATAGCAGACCGCCATGATCAGTAGTATGAAAAGCAGAATTTAAATCTAAAAGCATATTACTGGTGACAGACCCAGCACTGGAGAAGATTAGAATATTATTTACAAAGTGCAGTAATGCAGTTTCTGTACTGTGAGCAAGAAAAAAGTCAGATTGACATTTCTCATAAACACTGTTTTTTTAAGATAAGCTTCAAGTTGTACGGTTACAAAATTTAAAAAGAAAAGGTAGTTTGAAAAATTGCCTGTTATTCTTAGAAACATTGGGATTTAATCTGATTTCTTTAATAGATATCAAACAATGGTTATATTGAAGGAATCATGGAAAATTACATTTAATAATGATCTACTAATACAGTATCATGGAAATCAATTGTGCAACTATTGCAGACTGAGTTTTTCAAAAATCTAATTGTAATTGAGTTCAACTAACAGATAGCAGGTTTAACAATGGAAATCAGATGTTAAGCCTTTTGTTCTGTTGTTTATTTAGATAATAATGATGATTATGATGATGTCAGCCAGTACCACAGATAACATAGGGGGCAAATAAAAGAGTCTATTAATTCTTGAGAATAGGAGTACCACAGACCAGAAGTGGTAAAGGAGCTTCTGAGAAAGAACTGTAGGATAAGGCAAGTAACCATAGAGAGAGAAATAGGGTAAGAGTGAGATGAAAAGATGATTGTGCCCTAAAAAGTGTTCTACTTAAAAGGAAGTATCACAAGTTAAAATGATCTAAAATATAATATGTAATGCATGCAACAAATCTGATACAAATACAAAGTAATTGAAATAAAAGGTATGCCTGCGCTGCTGTAGTAGGTTTGAGCCTCTTACGAGTCCTGTTTTGGAAAAAGCAAATTCAGAAAATGAATGGATGAATAGATAAAAAGGGGAATAAAGAGTTTATAGAGAAGGTGTGGGATAAAGTGGCAACTGGCCCATTTTGCCAGGCCTTCAGTGTCACAACAGGCCAAAACCCACATTTGTGCAAAACAGTAAGGACCTATCAAAATCTAGTTTACTGCACCTAGAAACACTAAACCTTTTGAGAATTCAGTTGTTGAGGGAATGAACAGTGCATTCAACAAGGGTCAGACATTTGACAATAGTTGCCCGCCTTTAATGAATCCCATTTGGTCATGTGATATTAATATAGGAATCGCTTTTTGAATTCTTTTTAGTTATGTCTTTACAGTCTCCCAAAATGTTTCTGCTGATATCTCTGGATTTGTAATAGTCTCTCTAAAAAATCAATCTTGAAAAATTTAATGAAATTGTCATCTCCTAAAATTAAAGTGGCCAAGTATTTGTTGTATCAGTAGTGTCTGGTGTTTTCAGTTTAAACTTAAGGGATCATGATCAGAAGTAACCATCCATCCATTATTGAATCTATTTACCAGATAAAAGAAATGTAAAGGTTGTTACAAGAAAGGAAATAATCAATTTGTGAATAATTATAATATGCTGTAGAAAAAGAATGAAAATTCCCTCAAATAAGGATAGAGGAATCTCAGTGGTTCTGAGAAGTTATGGTCCTTCACAAAGTTTAAGATTATTGCAGCAGTTTTAGATAATGCAGTGGCCACTGTTGTTGACCAATCTAAAATGGTGTCTTGCATGCAATCAAAGTACTCTGCTATTATGAGTTTGTGCAAACTCAAATTAGGAACTGCAGCTAACTCAAACTGCCAGTAGATCTAGTCTCTTTTTAATCAAAACTGGTACCTAGTAGTTAGATTTGTCTCTTGAAGAAATCCTACATCTGGACTCATTGACCTTAGATGTGAGAGGACTGTTTTCTTTTAAGTTCATGATTCAGACCTTTAACATTCCAACTTACTAGTTTTAATGAACAACCAACCTTCTGTGGTTTTTGCTTCCTAGGGTTTATTTTTTTATCTGGGAGAAAAAAAATCCAACAAGATTTTTTAACTGAGAATTTCATTACTCACCATTACTTGTATTCTTCTTCTAGCTGCAAATTAAGGGCAATATCAGCTGCTCTCTCCCCCTCACTCTTCCACATCCCACCCACACCAGTCCTGCTCTCCAAATGAGACAAAAGATCAAATCCTTCAGATTCCAAGTCTTCTGATATGCTAGGTAGCACTGCACACAGAAAACAGATGGTTGCCTCAACAGCAAGGGCTGTAAATACTTAGGAAAAGTTAGATCATATTGGTTGTTGCACATTTAATAAAACAGTAAATACACAGCAAAATGTAACTTCCTGGTAAAAATGCAAATAATACTTATGTTAATGTCAGTACTGAGTAATAATATAATGATAATATCAAAATTAATATTACATTTAGTAACAGCATTTATCACAGTAGCTGTGCTAGTAAAAAATAAGGACACCACAGAAATTAATGATGATAAATTACATGAATGGATGGAGAGAAGTAAATAAAGTAATAAAGTAATAAAGATGGGGAGAAGAAAATAAAGTAATAAAGGAAGGGAGAAAACAAAGAAGAAAATATTTAAAAAGAAAAAAGGAGTAATCATAATGAAAGGGGCAAAAATAAGAACAAATTAAAAAGCATAACATACAGTATCAAGAGCAACAGATTAGGATTGATAAAAGTGGTATATGTAACATAAGAATACTAAAAAGTACAGTACATTAGAAGTAATGATACATATTACTAGTAATGAAGGGTGCTATAAGTTCAGCATTGAAATTTTTCTTATTTGGCATGGTGGCACAGTGGTAGCGCTGCTGCCTCGCAGTAAGGAGATCTGGGTTCGCTTCCCGGGTCCTCCCTGCGTGGAGTCTGCATGTTCTCCCCGTGTCTGTCTGGGTCTCCTCTGGGTTCTCCGGTTTCCTCCCACAGTCCAAAGACAAGAAGGTTAGGTGCATTGGCGATCCTAAATTGTGCTTGGTGTGTGTGTGTGTGTGTGCTCTGCAGTGGGCTGGTGCCCTGCCTGGGATTTGTTCCTGGCTTGCGCTTTGTGTTGGCTGGGATTGACTCCAGCAGACACCCGTGACCCTGTGTTAGGATATAGCGGGTTGGATAATGGATGGATGGATGGATATTATTTAAAGACATAATCAGTGAACTTGTTTGCACTCCCAGCTAATCCCTAGTCTAATTCTATTCAGGTTTGAAGATAGCAATTAAGAGTTGTGCAAAGTTTGTTTTCAGCTTCTTCAGGAGTGTTAAATAAGTATGTGTGGTGAACATTCTAATAAGATAAAGCAGATTTATTGAATACCTTCTCCATTCAGCTTCTGTTTATTCTTGTTTTAAGAGCCTTAATTTTTACCTGTTGCAACAGAAAACTCCTTATAGATCTAAATTTGTTGGTTCTCAAAAAGGATTTCTCCCTTCACTTTTGCATGGAATAACACCTATCCCCTTTCCTTTAGTTTATTGAATTTGACAATAAAAGCCCATAGTACCAGCTTCCTGAGCAACTGGTAAGTTTGCTCAATCTGTAGACTCTCATTAAAAGTATTATTAAAGATTTAAATTAAAAAATCCAAAATAAATTTAGCTGAGTTACTGAATGCCTTCTCTGAGCCTTCTAGTATACCAAGAAAGCAAAGATTTATTTTTTCTTTGTGCTGTATCTTCTGATTTTTTAATTTTATTTTAAGGCGATTCACAATCATTTTCTAGGGCCAACATTCTTTTATCTGTTGAATCCATCATATGATGAAGTTGTTTGAAACTAGATGTTAGCATATCATGCAGACCAGTGAATTGACAGTTCCCCCTTTAATTTATTCATGTCACAATTTATAGTTAATCTGCATCCAGCCCTGCAAGCAGGTCCTCCAACATACAGGGAAATCCCAGGGGTTGGTGGCAGGATTGCCACTCCAGCCACTGTGAAAAACCTCACACTATTCTGTGTGGTGCTAAGGTGTCACCCATTGCACAGCTGCACTCGGATCTCAATCTGGGTGGTACATCGTGTGGTGGGTACGGCGGCGCCTGCTCCCAACCAAACCCATTCCAGCAATTTATTTTAATCTCAGTATTATATTCCAGTTTTTCAAAGTATTCTTCATGCAGTCCTTCATTCTTTCTGTCTTGTTCTCATTTTCTAGCAGGATCTCAATCCATTCAAGCTTTTGTAGAATGTGAGGTAATCTAAAACCACCTCCACCTAATTTTCAGTAACTACTGTGACAGAGGTGGCAACAAAAATTGCACTTGTGTTTTTAAGTATGCATTGATTATAAAGAAAATACCCTTTCTTACATGCATATATAAGAGAAATGCCAGATCAGCAAATTCAACACAAGCAAGACTCATATCGCACAGGTATAAAAGTCTTTATAAGTGCCTATTTCTGTAACACGACAGGTCTTTCAGTGACTGGGGTGCTTCTGTCTTTCAGATTCCTTTGGAACATAATGCCCCTGCCTGTCTGCAGCCTGCAGGAGAACAGTTTTGAAGAAGATGTCTTTGAATTTTATTGACTCTGATAAGACAAAACCAGGGTCGACTTGTTCCTGAAAAATGTCTTTAGTTTCTCATGTGGTGTACCTTTAAGCACTATTTAAAGACGCCAAAATTGTTCCTGCCAGTTTGGAATAAAATATACTTTTGGAACGCGCTGGTTATAGCTGTTATGTGTCTAACACAGAACCCAGATTGTAACACTATGAAAAGCCCTTTCCAGACATTGTTTATTCCATGCCTTGACTAATGTAACTTCTTCTGGGGTAAAGACGGATTATTCCACTAATAAGATGGTATAAAATGGTGTCTGAATATATGCTAGCCGCTATTTAGATGTTGCTTTCTGCAGTTTAGCTCTCAATAAATCTGGACAAAGCAGATAAACAGGTACAGTGTCTATAGCAGGGGTCCCCAACTCCGGTCCTGGAGGGTCCTAGTGGCTCCATGTTTTCATTCTAACCCTCTTCTTAATTAGTGACCTGTTTTTGGTGCTAATTAACTTAATTTGATTTCATTTTTAATCGATTTGCTTTTGAAGACTAAGCCCCCTTAATTGTTTCTTTTCCTTAATTAGCAGCCAAACAATAATGAGATACAAAATAAACCAAAACATGACCAGCAAACTGTGTCCGTCATACGATATGTGAAAAAAAAAAAGGTGTAGGTCAACAATGCTAATCTGCTCAGGTCCACAAAACATTTCACCAGTGGTCTTAGGAAACAGAAAATCAGCAATTTCAGATATGTCTGCTATTGCGCAATGAGAGCAGCAACAAGCCATGGAATTAAAGAACGGGTTTAATTAACAACAAGAATCGGCGCCTAATTAAGCAACTGATTGGAGTGAAATTGGTTGGAGTTTGAGGCCCCAACTTAGTTGGTCTTCTGTTGGCTCACTCACTTCACATTTCATTTATGTTTGGGTGCCATTTAAGTAAAGAAATGAAGCAATTCAGAGGTGTGATGAAAAAAATCAGGGAAACAAATCTTAAAAAACAAGTCAAATGAAATTAATTCAAAAGAAGTTAATTAGCAGCAAAAATGGGTCACTAATTACGAAAAAGGTTAGAATGAAAACCTGTAGCCACTGGGGCCCTCCAGGACTGGAACTGGGGACCCCTGGTCTATAGAAAGAGTATTAATCCCCGGGGAATTGAATCACAGTAAATTTAATTTAACTTTTTGACAGTGATCAACAGAAAAATACTCTTTAATGTCCAGATGAAAAGAGGTCGCTGCAAAGTGCTTTAAATTTGTCCGTACTGTGCTAGAAAGTTAAGAGCAGTGTCTCTGTTTAGCAATTGGGTACTAATACAAATTTATGTCCTGAGCAGAATCCTAAAAACTTTGTCTTGATTGTTTTGTGGCTCATGTTTGTCTTTTACTTTTTGAAAATATTGTACTTTTGTTCAAAAATGTTTTTTTAGACTCTCTATTTAATTTACTATCTGTATTCATTACTTATGCATGTTACAAAAAAGTTCAATCTTTTTTTCTGAAAAATTACGTTTACTTATTTTTGAAAATGGAATGTTTCAAAGTAAATGTAATAATTTGGTAAAACCTTATATTGCCAGTATTCTCCATTGCATTGGGTAGGAACAAAAGGGATAATTTTTATCAACTTGGTGTAAATTGAGTTGTATCATTTAGAGATGAAATTCTTTCATTATTCTTATGTTTTTAAGTTTCATGGCACTTCACCATAGCTACTTGCAACTTTGGTTCTGGTTTACTCCGAATACATGGACACAACATCAGCTCATGAAAAAAATCTTTTTATGACATTTTGTTTAAATATAAAAAATAAGCGAAATGAAATTAAAACCTTGTCACCTCCATTCACAGTAACAAAATCTATGTTTTAAAATAATTGCATTTATCTTTATATCTTAGTGTTCTTTTCAATTGAGCAGTAATGAAAATCCAACAAATATGTTAAACTAAAGGTTTTTTATGAATGCAAGTACACACATGGGAAATAAAAGGAATGAAGCAGTTGCCAAATAACAGATTCCATTTTCCAGACTTGATACAGTTACTTGCAATCTAAAGGTAAAACAGATTAATGTCTTCTGTATAGTGTGTTCATCATTCATCATCGTAAGCAGTAAGTGTTACACTGTACTTTAATGTTTGCTGCAAGATGTTTTTAGGTTGTTCCTCATTAGTTGTAAGTAAATAATGATATAATTTACAAACATCATTAACTTGCTCACAAAGTAAATAACAAAAGGTATGATTTTAAAAAGAGCCAAAAGTATGATTTTAAAAATAACCATCTTTCTTTTTTAATATTGTAAGTTGTAGGTGAAGAGATTTGAAGTTTATGTAGAAGCAAAAAATGGTAGGCAAGAAACCTGTCCTGTGCACATTCAAACACTTCATGTTCACAACTGGGTAATCAAGCTAATAGTGAAGAGCAGCAGAAAAGTAGAATTACCTAAGGAAACCTGAGTTAAAATACAGCAGCTCTGCAGTGAACCAAGTGGTGTAAGGCAGCTAAGCTGCATTCTGCACTTCCACTGATTTCCATATGTCATACTTTCACACTTTGAAATTAACACAAGTACACAACCTCTTAGTCTGCTTTGAAACATTGGTTCCCTGTCAGTTTCAGGATTGTCTCCAAGCCCTTATTGTTCTCTTATTACACTCTACAAAACACTGGTCACAAATACTGCAGAGTATATGCCTGCATTTCTTAGCATATTAGTCTGCGCTCATCAGTTAATATCTTCTCAATTACAATTATTAAGTATTTATTCTGCATTTCATTTGTTTATTTATTTCTTTCTCTTCATTCTATTCTGTTATTGTCCATAGAATATGCTTTACTGTACTCCTATTCTCACAGAAATTCAATGCATTACTCTATTCACATGGTTTGCAAAAACAGTTGCTTTAAAATAAATTTATAGTAGTATTCATTTTTAAGCCACTCCATCAAAAGAGGATTTACAGTCATATATAAAACTCTAGCCGTTAGTGCTTGATATAGAATAAATTTAATAACTCAAAAGAATAACTGGTGACAAGAAGTACTGTGTAAAATACAAATGAGACTTTTTTGTTTAAATTTTAAACTCCCATGACCCTAAATTGGATTTATTGGACAAGAAAATGAATTAATAGATGGACTTTTTTAATTTTTAAGTTTTGATTTGGCACTGGATGTTGTATAAGTGATGGGGCACTACAGTAATCCCTCCTCCATCGCGGGGGTTGCGTTCCAGAGCCACCCGCGAAATAAGAAAATCCGCGAAGTAGAAACCATATGTTTATATGGTTATTTTTATATTGTCATGCTTGGGTCACAGATTTGCACAGAAACACAGGAGGTTGTAGAGAGACAGGAACGTTATTCAAACACTGCAAACAAACATTTGTCTCTTTTTCAAAAGTTTAAACTGTGCTCCATGACAAGACAGAGATGACAGTTCTGTCTCACAATTAAAAGAATGCAAACATATCTTCCTCTTCAAAGGAGTGCGCGTCAGGAGCACAGACTGTCAGAAAGACAGAGGAAAGGAAACAAATCAATAGGGCTGTTTGGCTTTTAAGTATGCGAAGCACCGCCGGTACAAAGCTGTTGAAGGCGGCAGCTCACACCCCCTCCGTCAGGAGCAGGGAGAGAGAGAGAAACAGAGAAAAACAAACAGTGAAAAATCAATACGTGCCCTTTGAGCTTTTAAGTATGCGAAGCACCGTGCAGCATGCCGCTTCACGAAGCAGCTGCACACAGAAGGTAGCAACGTGAAGATAATCTTTCAGCATTTTTAGATGAGCGTCCGTATCGTCTAGGTGTGCGAACAGCCCCCCTGCTCACACCCCCTACGTCAGGATCACAGATAGTCAGCGCAAGAGAGAGAAAGAAAGGTAAGTTGGGTAGCTTCTCAGCCATCTGCCAATAGCGTCCCTTGTATGAAATCAACTGGGCAAACCAACTGAGGAAGCATGTACCAGAAATTAAAAGACCCATTGTCCTCAGAAATCCGCGAACCAGCAAAAAATCCGCGATATATATTTAAATATGCTTACATATAAAATCCGCGATAGAGTGAAGCCGCGAAAGGCGAAGTGCGATATAGCGAGGAATCACTGTACATACTCAAGTAAAACAATATTGGGTTAAAAAGGTGCAGTTAGCAACTGACATAACACTGTATTCTCCAACTCGATTTAATTCATTTCACACACACAGGACAAATTTAGAATTGCCAATTAACCTAAAAGTAAATATCCTTCTGTCAGTACCCTGAGAGGAAAAAAAAACCAAAACAAAACACTGATACATTTTGAAAATAATGCACTATATCTCTCAAGTTTATGGTGCAAACAAATAGAACATTTTAAAGCAAATTCAGTATGAGATGCATTTTTATATGGTGTGTACCAATACATAGGTCCACAGGCATCTGTCTACAATATGCCATCAAAAGTAGGGGGGTGAGCCTTTTACGTACATTCAGTACCCCACAGCTATTCATTTAGGAACAACTACAGAGTGAAGAGGGTATTGGTAGTCTCACAGAAAGCCCGATCATTTTACACCTGCCACATAGAAAACAGCAGGGATTCCTTAGGGGAGGCACTGGGACTCTGCGCTAATTTAATGGCAACAGGCAGCCAAATAATTCTTCTAGTTGTTAGGTGACCGCATGCAAATACCATGTCTATATGTCATGTCTGTGCCTATGAAAGTGAATGTGCCGAAGAAACTACAAGACTAGACTCCTATAGTAAGGTGAGGCAAACACTGACAGCCTCAGTAAACCTAAGGGTTCATGTAGATAACTTGGAGGTGAGTCACTGAAAAAGTTTAGTATCAAAAATTATGTCATTAAGCAGGCACTGTTAAACATATAAAACAAGGAAGAATTTATTACAGAAGTGGAAAGAAACATTGTAATTAAAATAAACTAACAAGACATAACACATCAGGAAAATCCAAAGAATACTCAAGAAATTTACACAATTAATGGCTCTAAAAGCAATGGAAAAATATGGTATTGTCATAATCCAATAAAAATTGAAAACCATTGCTGGGGCCAAGCTGAGAGGGGTATGTATGCATAGGAACTAGGAAATTTGACACATGAGAGGAGACCATTCAGTCCCTCAGGTCACTTGTTTAGCTAATGGTTAAGGTGTCCCAATATCTCATCCAGATTCACAGGTGTCCCTGAGTCAAGAAGTTCTTCCTGTAATTGCACTTCCCCATAAATTTTACAAGTGTCCTCAAATATGTATTTCACCATTAAGCTGAAAGAATTCTGCTGGATCTATTTTCTTAATGTTTTTGAGGCCTGGATTAGGTCCCAATGTAGTCTCCTTTGCTAAACAGGTTTAATTCTCTGAGAGATGCTATGTCTTTCTTGTAGCATTTTCACCAGAACCGTATACAGTACTCCAGGTATGGCCTCACTAGTGAATTGCATAGTCTGACCATAATGTCCCTTGATTTGTATTCCACAGATTGTATAGACGCTTTAAATACAGTAGATACCAGAAAATGCAGGTAATGAAGACCCAGTGGTCACTAGATGGCACTTTCCTGTGGTGGGCTTTGAGATTCGACAGGTGTGGGAGAAATAAGCTTCACATTTTGTTTGACAACAAGGCAGTCAGGAATATTTTAATTACATGCTGACAGGTAGAAACAAGCTTTGGACAAGTCATCACTGTTGGGGGTAACACAATACAAAGTATACATCTTACTGTAATATAATTACTCTTCCCAGTAATAAAATAGTGTCAGTGATTAAAATTAAAATTTTTGTAATCACATTACAATTACTCAGTTGACTTGAATTTTATTACTTGCATTACACAGGTTTCTGAGCAAATGATATGTAAATGTCATTATAGTTTGAAGATAGGCATCCCATTTCACATTATGCTAAAGAAGGCAAATGTGGCTACCCAATCTGCATGACTGCTTGATTTTAACTGCACATACACGCTATTTTCATGCAGACGCAGAGAATATTGAACTTAACAACACTGCCAAATCTGTGCCTAAAATGTGTGTTATATTACAACATTAAAAGACTGTACTGACACTGACTTTTTCATCATTAAGAATTTGTGATTTTAACTTTTCATCTGTATAATACATTGAAAAAATATGTTTAATGGAGAGAATTTAATTTTCTGGTAGAGGGAGAGAGAGCAAACTCAAATGTGGTATCTGTCTGTGAACTTTACAATGAAACATTCACTATATGGCCAAAAGTATGTGGACACCCTTCCAAATTATTGAGTTCAGGTGTTTCAGCCATACCCACCTGATAACAGGTGCATAAAATAAAGCATAGAACCATTTTACACTGACAAACATTGGCAATAGAGTGCAGGTTAATGAAAAGTTCAGTGACAGTAGCCACTTATGCATGAGGTGAGACAGTGCCATATTTCAAAGTTGCCTGCATATGTTGCAATAAACCCACAACTCAATCATAAGTAATAATGGTATTTTTACAGACCCAAGGGTCAGGTCAGGTTGGGGAGCATGCACTGGTAAAGTGCGTTGCCACACCCAGCACATGACGAAACAGCTTGGGATCCTGGTTAACAACACCCCAGGCAGACGTGGTCCAGTACCACCCTGCAGAAATGACCCTCAGCCAGGTGTTACGTGTGCGACCCCTTGACCTAATCCAGCCACTCAGGTCCTCAACAATGAGGATCCTGCGAGCCAAATCACACTCTGGGAATCGTGCCTCATGGCTATAGTGCTGTAACTGATGCTCCCTCACAATGCAGGTAATGTGACTCATTTGGGACTCCCAAGGGTGTCTTCTTTTAATTAACTCATAAAATGCCATATTGTCTGCTATCTTTCATTAGTAAAATATGTGATTTGCACACGTATATGCCGAGGCGAGAAACACCACAGCTAAGTGAATCTGCTTTTATCAAGGATCTCACCTACATCAAGCCACATACAGTGAAATGCCTATTGCCACTGGATAGCTGAGTTTCAGACCTTTTCAGTAATGTATAGTTGTCTATGATTTGTCACTTGTACTACATGTGTTCGTAATATGAAATATATTGTTTGTGTGACAGCTAATCTTTATGCATCTCTTACATTAGTGTCAGTGGGAGCGGAAAGGTGCCCAGCATTAGGCTGGCTTGCTGTTTAGGATTTTCCTGCTGCTGCTGCTAACACAGTTGTAACAGACCAGTTGGAATACACTATAATCAGTAAGTTCAGATGATAGAGTTTAAGAGGACTGCATGAACTTAAAGTAGCAAAGTGGCAGAAAAGGGTAAACTATGTTAATTCCTGCTTCACTAAAGGCTAACAGCTTATATCTTATTAACACGTTCATTAAAAGACAAAATACACATCAACCATGCAATATTGGTATTTAAAAGTGACTTTCTTTCTAATTTTTGTTACATGACCAAAATTTTAATCTAGCGCCATTCATAGTTACTTTATAATTTTTAAGTTGATTTTGTTGAGTATATGTTGTATTTAGATTAACAAAAAAAAATTATTTAATTTAGATTGGTACATTTTTTTCACTAGACAGCAGGTGTCACTAAAGTATATGGTATAAGTCTAACACTGATGTACTATGGCATTTCAGCTATAATTATGTGTGTATATATATGTACTGTATATAATAAAAAGAAACATAGATTTTAAAAGGATAAGATTGCGGGTTTATTCTTGGAAGGCAATGTTCTTATGAGCACTGTTCTACAGTACTTTAATAATACCTTGTGTTTTATATTTATGTTCCCAGTAAAACTGGTGTTAACTGTATTACCAAATATAAAAATATGTGCTACTATGAATTTTAATTCGTAAAGAATTTATGATTGGATATGCCTCTAGATATATAATTTGTATATTCAATATGCTACGGCTATGAAACCTGATAACAGGATTGTCCGCTTTACATGCTTTCTTTTTGTTTTTCTATTTCTTAATTAAAGATATTTATCTCTGCCTTGCTAAACAAACAATGAAACTGTTTCTTCTACTGTATATAATGAACAGGACAACAGCTGTTAGATACCCATACAAGCCTGATGGACTGAATAGCCTCCTCTCTTCTGTCAAAGGTTGTATGCTAAGGCCAGACATTTGCTGGTACAGTCCATCCATTTGATTCACTGTATATAAATACAATTATATAAATACATTTAGATGGATCAAATTATAGGATTTTTGTTTATAAGGTAAAAACAATATTTTGAATTTAAAATATCTTATGAAACGGCTGAGAATATCTCAAAACCAAACAAATATTTATATTAAAGTAATATATTATCTTCTTTATATATGGGTTTGTGGAAATACAATGAAAAATTCCGTATGTCTAAAATTTTAAAAATGCTGTTTGCATATGTAATGTTTAACAATTGTTGCCTATCTGTTGATATGAGTTGAAAGAAGTTAAAATTACTTTCTATTTTCAAACAAAACTACAAAGTCCATCAGGCACTGTTTCCTAAAATCACCTGGTGAAAAACAAAAGTAGTTTCACCGATTGCACACATTTTAGCAGGGCATAATTCTTAATTCATAATTCTTTCTCACAAGCTTATTTCAGTTAACTAATGTTTCACTAAGTGAAAGTTTTTTGTTAAGTAAATGCAAACATCCAGTACTTGAGTGTAAAAACTGTATGGGAGAAAAAAGCTCAATACAGAGACACTCTTCACATATGTAACTGTTGTAAAAACATAAAATGATGTAATTGAACAAAATGTATGTGTGTAAGTACAGAAAATAGGACAGAATGATCAAATTTGTTTGTGTTTTGCGTACGTGACAAAAAGCATATATACTTTCTGGAAGTTTTCTTTCAATGATGTGTGTGACAAGAAAATATACCTTTAGGGTAAAGACTTTATCAATTGGAATAATACGAAATGAGTCAGGACGCTATTTTTATTGCTTACGTGGTCTACGATCAGGAGACTAGAAAGCTATAAAAGAACAAGGATATCTGTGCTCGAGGCAGATGAAGTGCGGTGTCCTAGGACTGTATTTCTCTGTCATTTTACCCTTGTCTGGTATGTATCAATAAAAGGTTTTTACTAATTTTAATTTCTTCTCTGTCTTCAGTCACAAAAAGTGTCCACAGTTTTTTGGCGCCCGGACGTGGGGCAAGAGACGGCCGGTCGACTCCTCCAGCGAGACCATTTCAGTGATCCGTCTTACCAGCGGACTGCCATCAACTTGAGTACTCCGGCAGCAGAGCATGCAGTTCCGGCAAAAGTTAGGACTGCCCTGTCCTGAAAGAGTTCTTGCGTGAGGAGCCCCTGGTCTCCTCTTTGCTACATCCACGGTGACTGAACGGATTTCCAGACAGAGCTTGCACACTTCCAGGCTGGGGTAAGCACCGGGGAATTTCCGAACATTTTTTTATTTTCTAAATTACGGGAGGGCGAGTTTCCTGTTGACCGTCTAGTCATATTCATATCTCAACGGGTTGCTTAAGGTGATGGAGACTTGACCCAAGCAGTTTGACGCATACGAAAGGTCTGACGAAAGGATACTGGCCTCACCCATATCCTAGACTCGGCTGGACGTATTGATGTAGTATTCTGCTGAACCGAATCGGACACGAAGTCACCCGAGCTGGAATCCGGGGATGTGAGTGGACAGACTAACGGGACGAGTAACGGGGTGGTATATATATATGGAAACATAAACAGAAAAAGAGCACAGATTGCAGGTTTGCTGTTAGGACGGAATAAATAAATCTACATACTAATAGGAATACCGTGTTCTCCTGGGAACTGGGACAGGGCCGATAGTTGGGTGTCTCCCCTTGGGACTAAAGAAGGGAACAGTAAGGGAACAGTGAGTGGCACACTTAATACCTCGCTGATTCATACGTACAAGGGATTAGACGAATCAGTATATAGTTGGAAAATTAAATACAGGACCCGGGAAGAGCAAGGGGACATAATTGGAACTTATAACAGTAACCCTGTTAATCGCCGCACAGGGGGATCAAAATCATTAATGCTGGAAGAATTATTTTCGGAGGATCAACAGACGCCCCGTAAAAATGGGTCTCCTAGGAAATTTGTAGAAAAGAAGACAGGTTTAGATTTCAAGAAGGCATGTAGGAAATGGAATAGACAGAGTGGTGGGTGTTGGCTGATAGAGGGGACAGGAGATGCAAGTGAAATACAGGAAGCTAGGAAAATCCTGTGTAGGAATAAGCAGGGTTGTTATAATAGTGGACCGTATCGAATGGATATGTTCGATAGATGGGAATTAGTAATAAAAGACAGAAATTTAGAAGCAGTACAGAAACAGAATGAATTGTTGAGGGCAAATGAGGGAAAGGCTAAAAAAGGAGAAAGAGGAATTACTAATTACATTACAGAAAGTTCAGACAGGCACGGAACCACAGGCAGACGGGAGGAAAAGGAAGAATAATCCAAATAAAGACCCCCTTTATCCTATTATTTGTTCCTCTCCTCAGTACCAACCTCAGGCGCCTCCATTATCCCCTCCTCTATCCCCCATTCCGACTGCCCCCCCTGCACTACAACTGGCAGAAGTTTCCCCCGATGATCCCCCAGGCACAGATCACTATGACCCCTCTACCCATCATGATGACCCACCCCGTACTAGACAAACCCCCGTCTCCCAACGCACTCGAAGTCAAACCTCCACTCACAAACCAGCTCCAACTTTTTTCTCTCTAACCTCTTCTGATCCTTCACCTTTACTTACTTGCCCTTTAATAGAAGTTCCCAATCCCCATTATAACCCTGCCCATCCAGCCGGACCCCAAAATCCCACAACAGTTATGATAAATTGGAACTGGGACATCCAAGAACTAAAGGATGTCGTGAATGCACTTCCAGATCCAAAGGAAGTAGGAGGACTAAAATTTGTGAACAAACTAATTTATCATGGCCGGATGCACTACCCTTAGCTTTAATGGGACTAAGGGGACGGACACACCGACAACTGGGACTATCGCCGTTTGAGATTCTGACCGGACGTCCCATGCCCATTGGCATGATTGTAGGAAATGTGAATTTGCATACTGTGGACAATGATCTTCTCTCTAGTCTTGCAGGTCTCCGAACCTCGTTGAAGGAAGTCCACCAGCAGGTTAATCAAGCCTGGAGGACCAGCCCACCTTCTAAGGATTTACCAATTCCCTTGGGCACCTGGATCCTGGTTCGAGATACTCGGAGGAAACACTGGCATCAGCCTAGGTGGAGAGGACCATTCCAAATTCTTCTATCCACACCACATGCCGTGAAAGTTGAAGGACTGCCTGCCTGTATCCACGCATCGCATTGCAAGAAATGGCTATCTTAAAAATACTTTTTCTGTTGACTGTTACCCGCACCCTCTCAGGCTACCCAAGGATGGGTGGTGATCTCTATCTAAGTACTTTACCGCGTCTATGGAAAGGGCATATATGCTACATGAGGAGCACATGTCTCGTATAGCTTCTTCCATTTTCTCCTCCCCATCCCCTTTTCCCCCCCCTTCCCCTTCATCAACCATTTCAATTTAATTCTACTGCCCACATCATTTTGTTCAAAAAGGGAGGAGTGTAAAAACATAAAATGATGTAATTGAACAAAATGTATGTGTGTAAGTACAGAAAATAGGACAGAATGATCAAACTTGTTTGTGTTTTGCGTACGTGACAAAAAGCATATATACTTTCTGGAAGTTTTCTTTCAATGATGTGTGTGACAAGAAAATATACCTTTAGGGTAAAGACTTTATCAATTGGAATAATACAAAATGAGTCAGGACGCTATTTTTATTGCTTACGTGGTCTACGATCAGGAGACTAGAAAGCTATAAAAGAACAAGGATATCTGTGCTCGAGGCAGGTGAAGTGCGGTGTCCTAGGACTGTATTCCTCTGTCATTTTACCCTTGTCTGGTATGTATCAATAAAAGGTTTTTACTAATTTTAATTTCTTCTCTGTCTTCAGTCACAAAAAGTGTCCACACTGTCATGAAGCAAGGGCGGTGGAAGAGACAGTGGCGATGGTAGACTTTTCTAATTGGATTGAAGAGTGGTTATAGATGGACACGTAGATAGAACTTTTGTTTCCTGGGGGAAATTTGGCAGTTTGAGTTTCAGGTCCCATCAACTTCATCCAAAATCTGTGGGTTCAAACAACTGATGTATCAAGTGAAATACGTTTTTAACCCCTACAGTGCTCTAGACATCTCCTAAAATCAGCTGCAGCAAAGGATATTATTTTACAACATTTGTTCCTGGAATTCTGCACCATGAAATAATCTTATCGATATGAATTCACAATGCTGCTCCCTCATCAGCTGTATTTAGATTTTCATGGGTCTTCTAATGGGAGCGATGTTGCTAAACAAAAAAAGGCACTGTTGTACCAGAAATAAATACACTGCATTGATGTTTTAAAATTCACTACCAATTAAATTCACTGCATTTACTTGTTTTCCTTACTCATCATGAACAATGCCTCCACTTTTATCGAGAAGCCTTAAATTGTAAGATAGTAATTGGTATACATGTGAAGTCATGTTTGTGATCTTTTCCTTAATTAAAAGCTGTCAGGAATTCTTCAGTTGCAATCTTGTCTTGCATTCCTGTTGAAATGCATGACCTTTTCCGTTTTGAACACAGCGTGCTGTTTGAAATGAGCAGCTATTATGCTGGCTTGGAGCTTCCAGGCAAAAGCTTTTAGAAGGTGCATTTTCCTTTTGTCACAGGCAAAATTCAAAAGGTAGTTGCTTGACAGTGTAGAGGGACTCAAAGATCTGTTCATATACATTGTACTATTAGATTTCCACAGATAACATTTGCACTAAATAAAGATATAAATAATATGGTGATAAAAGCAAATAAATTAATAAGTGACAACACAGCTATACTGGAAAACACAGATAGGAAACTATATTTGGAGTGTAGCTAAGAAAAGATTTAACACATGTTGCACTCATTAAGTAAGATCCATCCATCCATTATTCAACTCGCTAAATCCTAACACAGGGTCATGGGAGTCTGCTGGAGCCAATCCCAGCCAACACAGGGCGCAAGGCAGGAAACAAACCCCAGGCAGGTCGCTAGCCCATCGCAGGGCGCACACACCCACACACCAAGCACAATTTAGGATTGCCAATGCACCTAGAAAACCCATGCAGACATGGGGAGAACATGCAAACTCCACGCAGGGAGGACCTGGGAAGTGAATCTGGATCTCCTAACTGCGAGGCAGCAGCGCTACCCACTGTGCCACCATGCCGCCCCATTAAGTGAGATGAAATACTAAATCTGTTTTAAATGACAAAGGAAATTAGAGGATCAGCAATTAGAAGTTAATTATTTTTCATTCAAGAACTTTCATTCAAGAACAAACAAATGAAGAAAAGGAGTCATCCTTCCAGAAAAAAATGAAACTTGAAACATTACACAAAACACATTATTGTGTTTGACTTCTTTGGAAAATATTGGGGCAGTGAAAATGAATTCCCTTCATGTATGCTATTAAGACTGAAGATTAACTGTGAAGAAGCTTCTTTTTTTCATAACAGCTTAAGAAACCTTTTTACGTCAACAGTCCATACCATCCATCATTGATTTCAATTCCCTTAACATTTCCAAGATAAAAGATGCAAATAGCTTCTAAGGTGCAATGCTTGACTGTACTCCTTGATAACTTGCGTTATGTATGAAAAGCCTGCTGGTTGAGAAATTACTTCCTAAAGTTTATGAAAAATGTACTCTTAACCAACTTTCAACAATTTTGCTAAAGAACTTATTTTACAGTAGCAACTGCCATCTGCTATAGTAATTCCTGTATATTAGATCCCTGCCGATTTCTAGAGTAGGCTTTGTTAAGCTCCTCTGAAGAAAGACAACTGAACTCTGTCATGCTCTTCTAAAAAAACAGAAAAAAATGTCCTGGTATTTCTAACACCAAGAATTTCAGTCCCTTGAGATTAAGCTTCTGGACTATTTCTTATCCTTTCTTATCCTTTACTGTGGCAAGTCTAAGTTAAAATACTGTATGTTTACACCTTTGTAACAGTATGAATATTTTGTAATATTTCTGATCCCAAAATAAGCAAAAGGACCCAAAGTAATTAAATAATGAGGGCAATTATTAGACCAAAAAAGGAAGTAGTAAAACAATGTTAATACAAAGATACAAAGTATTGAGATAAGAAACATCATCCAGCAATATCCCAAAATTCAAATGTTCAATCAAAGATTGAGAGCAGAATATCATGAGCATGATAGCGGCCTCTCAGATCTTACTGTATATGGAGGGAAGCCCAGGGGTAAAACATACAAAAGACAGGGACGATAACTTCCAGAATTAAAGTAAAAAAAAAATCAAAATTAATAAAAAAGAAAATACTAGTTAAGGTAACAATACAATCCAAAAGGAAAGAAAACAAAAGCGTATTTAATAACATTAAAGAAAGAATTTCTTAAAAACTACCAAAGTAAACATATTGAATAGGCAATAAACTAATTTTTAATGTGCTGTTTTAACTTTAGTTAAGTAGTAGTACACGTTGAATTTATTAGTCATTGTGATTGGTCTGTACCAAGTTGGAATTTGGCCAATCAGAGTGCTCCATTTTGACCTTATAGTTTAGTTCAGTGCCTCTCAGCAGTAGAGCAGAAACTTCATTCATTAAATGAAAACATTTGTGTACATATATGTAAAATAAGTGTAATTTAATTGTCTGTCCTTAAAGTATATTCTTTATATGTTTAAGTTTGCATATTGGAATATATATATATATAATGTTTCAGTACAGTTTCTAAATATAGATGTTTATAGGAAACTAAAGTATGGTTAACTATATGCCTTTTTTCTGGAGTTTCACACATGTTGTTTTTGCTAGAATTATAGTACTTTAGTTTCCTCGTGTACATTATACATATATATTAAGATTAACTTACTTATTTAAGTAGATTAAATATCTTATTGTTTTACATTCTAGCGATTTCCCTGGTATTGATGTTCTCCTGAGTGTAGTGCGCCACCTAGTTGATATAAAAAAGCTCTCTCTATTGTTAACAAATACTATTCAACAGAGAGAAATTGTGATAGCTGATTTATGCTTGTTTACTCTAGACTATACCTTCACATTTATGTAACTTTGGAAGGAATTAATAAACTTTTTGGGATTAGGGATACCTTCGTCCATCTCTTATGTTCGTAGTGGTTGTAATTCAATTCCAAACCAAATTAATTCTTCACAACAAAACATAAACTGAAAGGATACCAAACCAAGACAGGGTCCCTCATTGCTCCTCATTGGTGAGCGGGACATTTATCCCTGACAACCTTTGAGTTTGCTGCCCTCTAACAACCTGAGTGAATATTGCATGCATCACACCTTGTTTGTGCTCACAAATAGTGCATACTGCCCTCTGTTGGTTGTCTATCAACGTTGGCAGTAGGAGAAGCTTTCCCAGCACCAGTTTGATTTCTTCTTTTCTAGGAGAGGTTTGGCCTGGCACATCTTCTGTGCTACACTTGGTCACACTTTATTATACCCATATTATCTTATAATTGTTTTGTTGCTTTACTCCCAAGCAATCTGACATATGGTTGGAAAAAACAATCATTTTTATTTTGAAATTAAATTGATCACAAAATGCTAAATCACACCACTGGTTTATTAATGTATGTAGCTCAAGCAGAACAATAGTGCAGAAGTTATATTTACATTGGCACCATTTTCTTCAGCAATGAACATTCACAACTGAGATGTAAATGTGCACTTTTCTCTCCAAAATGAAAAATGTGTGATTATGTAGAATCATACACACCAGAGTACATCTTTAGGACTTTAGGCTATATACTGAATGTCAGTTTCACTTGCCCCTGCCATACCCAAAGTTTGAAGCCACTTAAGACCACTGGCCTCGGGCTGCAGGAGCATTAAAGGGTGTTTGACTTCACAGTTCATAGAGAGATCAAGACTAATCATCTCAGCTACTACAGGCAAGCGCTAGATGGATGAAAGTTCTTCAGAGATGAGATAAAAGGAACAGGTTAATCCTTCTGTTCTCTTTAAAATTATCGATCAAAACTCCATCTAGGGAGACTGCTTTCCTCTCATTGTATTAGGTGTGATTTTCTCAGTTTCTTCTGTGTAAGATGAACATTCAAAGTTTTATTTTTTTTTTTGCATTACTGTAACACTAATGCACCTTTAATGCTCACTAGCAGTTTTTGGAATTAAAATGAGAAAAAAGTATTATTACCAGCTGCATTGTAAAATCACAGTTTAATTAAAATAGTTGACTTAAATATATGCATTTTCTTACACATTTAACTTAAAAGTATATATTATTATGGCCCCTGAGTCTCTGTTAAATATGCCTACCCTTCATACTTTGTACACCAATTAACAGACATATTTTTTATCTTTCATGAATTGTATTTCACTATGGGAGGATGGAGGCTTAATTTAATTACAAAAACAAAACTGTGACGTGGCATAGATTTTATTTCTCCACAAACAGTAAGTTTGAAATAGAGATAACGAGGAATACTTGCTAAAGCAAAACTAATGAAAAAGTTTGAGAATAAGTATTTCCATACATAAACATTCTGCAATGTTGTATAAATATTCTTTTTATACTTCCTATAAAGAACTTAAAATAACCCTGTAAATTTGGAATATCATGTTTCATAAAGGCAGGTGGCCTTTCTTAATGAGTTACTAATGGACATTGTTTCCGGCTTGCTAGAATTTCTATTATACAGTACCTGAAATGCACCAAGTGGTCACTTCATTATGTACACCAGGAGTTCTCAGTCTCGGGCCTAGAACTCTGCAGTGGCTTCATGTTCCTGGTACAACTAGTTTCTTAATTAGATGTCTTGCTGTTAATGAACATTTTTTATTTAAATCTATGGCTCACTAATGATTTCATTCTGCCATATCCAATTATTAAATATTTCCTTTTTATAATTTTAGGTTTTATTTATTTAAAGTTTCTTGTTTAAATCTAAGGCTCACTAATGCTCTAATTTGGCCAAGTCCAATTACTATTATGTTATGTTTCAGTGAATAAAGCTAAATCAAGGAAAATCATAAATCAATTAAGAGCGCTAAGTCTTTCTAATATTGTAAATTTGCTTTTTCAAGCATCCGGATGTTTTGTGGACCAAATCCTTTGCTTTTCTGTGTTTTAATTCTTTACAAATTTTCTATTATAACAAACTAACTGTGTAAGGCCATGCTGTAAAAAGCCTGGGTTCCTAGAAACTGTTGAAATCATCAGAAAAAAAATTGAAATGCAGAGTCAGCGGTTTCGTTTAGCAGACGTGCTTGCCCCCTTGTCAGTGGCTAAGCAAGTTTCTCTCTCCTCGGAGGTTTTGTTTTGCCAATGTGCTCGCCTCGCTTATGTATCAGCAGCTAAGCGAGTTTGTCTCTCATCGGCGGTTTCACTTTGGCGACAGTCGCTTTCTTTCAGCTTCATGCTGTAGCCTCGTACTTCTTTCTTTTTCCAACTCGTTAACTTGGGGCTGGACAGACAGACGCACACACTTCCACGCGTAGACGTTTACATATAAGATTTTTACATTGAACAGAAAAAGTTGCATGTTGGAACAAACTGATGAGCTGAAGGTTATTTGTGTCTCATTGAGTGTTTTGACATGCTCTGTAATAACTTATTCACAGAAACCCTATTTCAGAAATGCCATTTATACCCTCACTCTGGTTAGAGAAATCAAGCTACAGGTAAGGATTTCAGAGTCTGCACATGTCTGTTATGCTCTGTTAGCTTGTGCGTGTATTAGCTTTACACATGGTTCAGCAGCCATGGATAGAAAATGGTGGAAGCATCCACAAAGATACATTCCTGAAGGAAACTGCTTGAACAATCTCCTGGTTGAAATAATCTGGCGCAATATTTCAGAAATCACTAAATTTATGTTGCTGAGGTGAACATACAGTGCTAAATTCAACTCTAATACTGCTCTCAAGATTGTGCTGCTAACATATTAAAAGTAACACGTTACGTAGTTCAATTACTTTTTAAAGATAACAAGTAACCTAACACCATACATATTTTACTGAAGTAAAAATACCTGCACTAAAATTATGCCAGCCATGCTAGACATAAGACAAGAAGCAAACATTAACTGCTACTTTGCCGGCCTCAATTGCACAGCTAACCAGAAAAGAGAGTGCTACGTGCAATCCAGTCACTGAAACCTATTAGTAAAGCGTCAGTTTAGTTTTAATCCAGCTATTGATATATTGAAAAATCAGGCGGAGTAGTGGCTAGTGCTCATAACTCAAATTTTCTTGGGGCATGAGTCAAGGATGTAAAACAGGATGAATGTTATTTACTTCACAGCACATGAAGGACTAAATGTACGTATAAAACACAAGAATATTGTCACATTTGGCTGTGTTTCTGGTCAGTTTAATGAAAGTTCATATATGGGCTTAAAATTTAAAAACAATGTTGGACAGTGATTTAGAAGACGAAAATAACAAAACACCATTTGTAACATACAGTATTACATTTCTCTATTATATTACAAAAAATTTCCGTCGTGTCCGCGATATTCAGCCTTCACCACTCCTCTCCACACTGCTCACCCAGTCATTACTCATTACTCCTACTGTGCACATCCTTTCTCCATACCACCCCGTGACAATAAGCACCAAACAGTCTTCATCACGCGCCCCACGCACTCTTCTGTATACCATCTGTTTGAATACAATGACTTTCTCTAAGAGAGAAACACCTCGAAACCCTTTGAGCGGCTCAGCAGGGAGGTTGGCGAGCAAAGCGAGCAGGGGACAGAGCCCCCTAGTTTTATAATAAGTAACTATTTAACATATTCAATTACTTTTTTGTACACAATGAGAATTATAACTAAACTAATTTTAAAAGTAAAATCCCCCACACTGCTTCAAAGACATTGGCTCTATTCTTGGTGGCCAATGTTTAACTCTTTTCAAGCAGTTCACTGACATTGTAATGTTTTACTAAAGAATAAATGTATAAGTGACTCAGGCATCTTTTATAATTCTGGATTTTGTCACATTTCTTTCTGTTGTGAACATCAGTTGTGCATGTGTATTATTTTATATTAGGTAAGAAATACCTATCAACATGTTTGCCCTCCATTTAAGTTTCCTGGAGGCCATTAAGTTTGACTACCAATACCCAATGCCATCACATGTCCTGTTTGTCGTGATGAGTGATGTGGGCTTCTGGAAAAAATAATGGCATCTAGCTTTCTCAGACATTGAAGATGTTATTAAAAGTAGCTTCTTAGCTTGTTAGAAAAAATACATTTCTAGTTAACATTAGGTTTACTCATTGGGCAAACCTGTTTTGTATATATATGTTGTCACACACGTGCACATGGGAGGCAGCTAAAGGGCTTGAGTAAGGGCAATTCTGAGTCATACCAGGATGTGGCAGAGTGCACTGACTCTTTTTCTCCCTTTCCTGTAGACCATTCACGGGAGATCCCACCTGGCCCTCTTGACGTCACTTCCGGGACTGAGCCTATGGAAGGAGACGTTGCCGGCTCCAACTCCTGTGATGTCACGTCCGGGCTCGAACCTATGGCTGAACACCTTCATGAGCCCGACCCTTTTGACCTCACTTCCTGTCTTCCCCTTTAAAAGCACCTTTTCCCTATTCCCTCAGTTCTGTTTTGGACTCAGTTGTGTGCACATCAGTGCTGTATTCACTTGAAACGACTTTTGCAGCCAGGAAACCAATTATACGGGTGGCTGCCCCAAATCTTTCTATTACTTTGAGTCGAGTTTGTGACAATGTCTATATTACATCCATGCATTTTAAAATGTATCTCCTGTGATTGAAATACAATAATATGCACTGAGATGGGGCAAACCAACACACAAACACACACACACAATATCACTTCTCAGGATGAGCGGGCCTCAGACAACTGGGTGTATTTGTTTTACTTCATAAAATAGAAAAAGCAAATCACCCTAACTCACCTAAGCAAAAGTTGTTGCTGTTACAGGCCACGGGGAGCACTACCAAAACAATAAATACATACATAAGCACTAGGAAATGTTGAGCTTCTTCTCACCTTCTCCCTTCTTCGCATGCACTGGGGATGATTAACTTTTTCTATTATAATTGAATCCTCAGGGATCCTGATTCCTGCCTTTTTAGCCACTCCGCTTCATGCTGTACTTTGGCTTGTGTATCCAGTTCTTATCCTCCTCCCAGATGTCTTCTGCTCTTCCTGCAGATTGCAACCCCCACACCATCAAACCACCAGGTAACAAATGGAATTTCATAACATTCTGTACTCCAACAGCAAGTAATCACAGCATGTTCTGGCATCACAACTACTGAGTGTACTGAATCAATGAACATGCTTGTTGGCACATTCTGAAGGACCAACTTAGGTCATAGATTTGTCTAATATGGGCAAGCCAACAACTCAACTGACTACATTTTCCAACTTCCATTATAACTAGTAAGCCAGACAGCTTTGTGGTTTTTTGATACAATAGATAAGATGCACGGGTGAAATATAGTATATGGAATGATGGGATTTTTGCAAAATATGCAAGTTTAACAGATCGATGTTTTATACTTCAGGCAGAATGTGATGTCCTGTTTGCAAGATACCTTCTTCCTTGTCACTCTATGGATCTGAGCTTGCTCT
The DNA here is from genome assembly GCF_900747795.2 of Erpetoichthys calabaricus. Taxonomy (NCBI): domain Eukaryota; kingdom Metazoa; phylum Chordata; class Cladistia; order Polypteriformes; family Polypteridae; genus Erpetoichthys; species Erpetoichthys calabaricus. The sequence goes on along the minus strand of NC_041400.2, from coordinate 148,615,743 downwards.
CTCTCTCTGTCTAATCTGTCTCTCCACAATAGTAGCAGTGGAACTACAAACATGAAGAGGGTTGTAGAGCAGGTTGATTATGACTAATTTTGTTTTGCAATGTGTAAAAAAATGAATTATCATTATTAGTATTACTTATTATATGGCTGACATCTATATCCAAGGTGACTTATAAATATTTAGGTTCTAATTGTTATATATTCTTTTTTTTTTTGCCAGTTTGGGCACGGACAGGTAAAGTGACACACTCACGGTGACACAGTGTCAGTAGCAGGAGTTAAACCCTCAACCTCAGGGTTTGAATTGCAAAGTCCAATGGTGGCCTGGGGTAAATCATATTAACCTTGATAAGACTTATTTATACAGGAAGTCCCCAGGTTACAGACATCTGACCTACGACTTACGAATGAGGATGCAGCTGCG